>NC_134973.1:982836-1303636 GCF_965638725.1 Aptenodytes patagonicus
CATGTCTGTGCGTGTGCAGGAGGGTGTGCGCCTGTGTGGGCATCTCTAGGGTTGTACCGCAGGTGTGCACATGCACACGTGTGTGCACCAGCAGACGGGTGTGCATGAGTGTGCATATGCATGCATGTGTACACGTGCATGTGTGTGTACCAGCACGACTGTGTGCACCTGTGTATGCATACATGCACACGTGTGTGTAGGCGCGTGTTCATGCACGGGCATCAGCCGGAGCATGCGTGTGTGCCTGACTGTGCATGCAAGCGCACATGCGTGTGCGTGCAGGTGCACACAGCTCTGCGTGTGTGCATGTGCCCACCCCGGGTGCAAAAGTGGGTGCCCCCACGAGTGCCCCTGTGACCCTGCAGCCCCCACTCGGCACCCACCTCCCTCCGTGCCCCGGGGCTGGGGGCCACATCCTGCCAGCACAAGGAGCTGCCGGGGAGGCAGAAAAGTGCTGGCCTGGGGGGTGATCCCTCCAGGGACCTGCAGCCCCGGTCGCTAGGACCCCCACGCAGTGCCAGTCGCCCAGGTCCCCGAGGGCCACCCTGGGGCGCAGGGCCGAGCGGGAGGGGGCGGCGGGCGCGTTAATCCCCCGCCACCGTGGCTTTAGCTCTGGCCATTTGGCCCAGGCCCGGTAATGGGTTTAGCCCCTCTCAGCCGGGCGTTAGGAGGATTTCCCAGAACATCCCGTACAGGATTGCCATACCCCCCCGCCGCCACGGCTGAGCCACCCCGCCGCCCCCCCTCGCCCCTGCCACGGATCAGGTCACCGGCGGGGGGATAGGGACGCCCCTGCACGGCTCCCTCCCGCCATGCACGCCCGTGTGCAATGCTCTGGGGATGGGCTTACATTTCCCCCCCCCCGGGGGACCCTCCTGCCCTCCCACCTGCCCCCCGTGGCACCGGCCCCATGGGGCCTGAGGTGGGGCAGGATGGGGCACAGTCTCCAGCACATATGGGGCACCGTCCTGGGGCAGGACTTGCTTTCCCCAAGCCTCCTTCTGACAGGATCGGTGCTTCCAGCTCCCCAGCCGGGCACCCCCCCGGCTCTGGCAGGGCTGGGGGGGCCGGGACGGATCCTGCCCCACCGTTGGGGGCGCGGGGAGGCAGGATAAGAGCCAAGGGGGGAGAAAGACGAGCGGCTCCTTTGCCTGCAGCCCCGAGAAGGCGCCCCGGGGCGTGGGAGCTGCCGTGCCAGCCCCGCAGCATCGCTTTAATTAGCCCAGCCCCCCCTTTTCTTAATGAACAGCTAATTGGGGCTGTCTAGACAGGAAAGGGAAAAAAACCGCCAAGCAAGAAAGAAAGCTGTCCGTAGCGCCAGCGGCCGCCGTGGGGCTGGGAGAGGCCAGCGTGGGGCTGGGGCGCTGGGCTGGCCCTATAGACAGCACCTATAGAGAGATCCCATGCCCAAACGCGGGGCTCCTGTAGCAACACCGCGGCACATACAAAGAGCCTGTGCCTAAATCAGGGGGCCCTATAGCAACACCGTGGCACCTGCAGAGAGCCTGTGTTTAAAGGGGGGCTCCTATAGCAACACCACAGCACCTAGAGGGGCTGTGACTTAATGGGGGGCTCTGTAGTAACCCCACAGCACCTACAGAGAGCCTGTGCATTGATGGGGGCTCTATAGCAACACCACAGCCCCCATAGAGAAGCAGTGACTTGCTGGGGGCCCTATAGCAACACCACAGCACCTACAGCCAGCTCATGCTTTGGCCTGAGGGCCCTATAGCAACCCCACGGCACATACAGAGTGCCCGGGCTTTCACAGGGGAGGTCTGACAACGGCGCCTGTAGAGAACCGGTGAGCTGGCTGGGGGGCCCCAGAGCAGCAGGATGGCACCTATAGGGAGGTCCCTATAGGGAGGCACCTACCTCCTTCCATGTCTTCTGTCCAGTTGCGGCTGCTGCTGGTGGGGGAGTTGGAGGAGGTGTAGTACTCGCCCCCCGGGCTGGTGTCGATGTCGTCCTCCATGGACCCCGACTTGTGCCGTTTGCTCCTGGGGGGCAGGGAAGGGATCAGTGCCAGACCGTGGCAGGATCTGGCCCGCCCCCCGCCTCCCCCACGGCGAGACAGCCAGCAGCCTGTGGCCATGCTCGGGCTGGCCCCGACATCGCCCCGGCATCGCCCCGGCATCACCTACCCGCTGGAGGAGGTGCTGGGCAGCGTCCTCCTCATGCCGGTGCTGGAGGGGTTCAGGTCGTAGGCCAGGTGGCCCTGCAGCTCCCCCAGGGAGAAGTTTGGCCCCGTACCCGTCACCACCGGCGCTGCGGGGAGAGAGGGGGATCAGGGGGGGACCCGGCATTGGCCCCCGCCCAGCAGGGAGGGGAGCCCCAACCTGCAGCCAGGATGGGGGAGCTGTCGGGACGCTGCCGTGCCCGGGCAGCTGGGGGGGGCAGTGGCATCATGGTGGCACTCACTTCGGGACACCTGGATGAGCTCGGTGACGCTGAACACCCCCGAGGTGACGAAGCTTTCCTGGAAGTCTGTCGAATCTGTGCGGGAGAGAGGAGGGAGTGCTGAGGGGGGGACAGGATGATTCCTCCTGCCCCGCACTGTCTTGTGGCGATGCTCAAGGGCACCCTAACATCCCCAAATCCCCCATAATGCCACCCGCCCCCCCCCTCCTCAGCCGGCTTCGCTCCACTCCCTCCCCCAGCAAGGGACCACCCCGACTGGTCCCCTCTGCCGAGAACACCCCGGGGCTGCTCCGTGCCTCCGTTTCCCTGGGGCTGAGAGCACCGGCAGGGCTGGAGGCTGCACCCCCCCCGCGGGACCCCCATGGCAGCTGATGTCCCCAAGGGACATGGCCCCAGCGGGGCTCTGCCAGCCGTGGGACGAGGCTGAGGCCATGGCCAGCTCATTGCATGTGCCAGGCAGTGGCTGGCTGGGGCTGGGGGGCAGCGGAGCAGCTGGTGGGAGCCGCTGGCGCGGAGAGCATGACCGCCTGTCGAGGGGGCTGCCTCCTCTGCAGGGACCCTGAGGACGGGCTCGGGTGTCCCTTGACCCCTTGCCCAAACCCTGCCCACCCCACTCACCCAGCGTGATGGGTTTGCTGTCCTCCTGGTCCGAGCCGATGCCCGTCCGCGGGCTGCTGCTCTGCTCTGCATCTGCAAGAGAAAAAAGCCACTGGGGTGAGCCAGCCCACGCCGGTACAAGCCAGGGATACCTGCCGGCTAACTGCCCTGGCAGCCTCCCCCGCCACTCTGCTGGGGGGGGGGGCACTGAGGCATGGTCTGGCCAGCGGCTCCCACCCCACAGGAGGACCACGACTGAGCCGGCACAGCCCCAGCCACCGGGAAAGAGCCAGCAAGCGTCCCTCCCTGCGGCCCCCCCGCCGGTGACAAGAATGGGGACACCCCTGCGCTGGGCATGCAGGATACTGGCACTGCTCCCCACAGGAGGGAAACCCATAGTGCTCGACCTGCCCCGAGGCAGGGTGACGTCCGCCTGGCCCCGCTCCTGCCTCCCTGCCTCCTCTCCTCTCTCCAGCCACTGCTGTGACCCATCCCTGCCCCACCAGGCAGTGTCACCGCGGCCGGGCATCGACCTCGCCGCCCCGTGGCACCTCGTCCTGCCTCCCCCAAGCTCCGTGGAGGGCAGCAGGGCCCCAGGGCAGCACCCACTCTGACCCCCGAAGTTCCCGCTGTTCCCGCTCCATCTTAGCTAAAAATAACCCGGCTCAGACGCTGAGCTCAGCGGCACCGGCACACCCCGGCACAGCACGGCACGGCTGGCGTACCCTCTGGCTCCCCACGCCCCACTGGGGCCTGAGCCACACTCAGGAGCATCCTTCCTCCCCGGGCACAGGCTCGGCCATACCAAAGCCCTTCCAAAACTTTCACCATGTATTTCCCCCCACTCCTTGTCCCTCCTCCCGCTCCTCCATCCTCCTCCTCCTCCCACCCCTTGGCCTTCGGCGTTTCTCTTTCGCAGCTTTGGCTGATGCCGGGAAAGGGCTGCGACAATCCAAACAACACCATCAAAACAGAGTGGCCGCCGCTGCCAGCCCGCCTGCCGCTTGGGGATTTTTCCCTTTCTTTCCTTTTTTTCTCCCCCTCTTTCTCCCCCCCCCTCCCACCCTGTGCTCCCCCCCAGTCCCTTGTGCATGCGCGGCTCCTGGGGCGGTTATTTTTGGCCGGCCAGGCCGAGCCACGCGGGCAGCAGGATCGTGCCGCCCCCGACCCCAACACCCCTGTGCGCTGCCCGCGCCACCTCTGGGGCCGCTTGACGTCGACGCTGAACGCGGCCATTTTGTCTCCCTCCCCAGTTGCTGGCATTCCTCCCCACCCTTTCCCCGCGCCGGCCTGGCAGTTATTTCATGCCGGCGGCCCCATGGCATCCCGCCCCAATGCCGCATCCCGCCACCAGCCAGCCCCGTGCCCGCGTGCTTGCCCGCGCGCTTGCCCGCACACTTGGCTTCCTCCAGGCAGCCATTTTAGGGAGCAGAAATTCCCCTGGCGACGGGCGCGGGGTTTTTTTCCCCCCTTCTCTCCATTTTTTTCCCCCTCCTTTTTTTTCCCCCTTTTTGAAAGCTGCCGCGTGCCCAAGCATGCACGAGCGGGCGGTGGGGGTGAGCGGGGCACAAGCGAGACGGGGAAGGGGGCGAGCGGCAGCAGGGACCCCCCGCGCACCCACGGGCACCGCGCGGCCGGACACGGCCCCTCCTCGCCTCTTAAAACAACAAATCTCGCAGCGGCTCTGGAAGTGGTTAGCGGTGGAGCCCGGCCAAGGCACGGGGCGGTGTCTCGCGGTTACAGCCCCGAGGCTGGCCCGGCTCCCCGTGCCCCCTGCCCCCCCGCCGTTGCCTCGGGGCTCCCTGGCCCCCCGCTCGTCCCCGGGATGGCACCCGGCTGCCCGCTCCCGGGGGTGCTTGTCTGCTAGGAAGCACCCCAGGCCATGTCCTCACCCAGCGGCCTCCGAGGTGCCTCACACGGCTCTTGGCTCGGCGCATGGGACCTCCCACGATTGCTCACCCTGAGATACCCTGCATGGACCCTGCTCGCCCCGAGATGCCCCACATGGACCTTTGCTCACCCCAGGATACCGCACGTGGCCCCCGCTCACCCCAAGATGCCCCACATGGACCTTTGCTCACCCCCAGATGCTCCACATGGACCTTTGCTCCCCCAGGATGCCCGGCACAGCCCTTTGCTCCCCCCAAAGCCGCCCCAGCCTGGCCCCCGTTCCCCCCAGGGCACCTGGCAGGGCCACTCGCTCACCCTGGGTACCCACCCCGCCCCCCTGGATTCCCCCCTGTGTCCCTGTGCCCCCACACCCTCCCACCAGCATCACCCTGACCCAGCACTGCTGATGCCACCCCACCCACCTCTGTTCCCAGGGGGCACCCCGGGGGCCTCCCCCTCAAGCCGAGCACCCCAGTCCCAGTCCCAGCACCCCAAGGCGCACCAGGGACTTTCCCGAGCTCCAAGGTTTGGCAGCAGGACTGTCCCCTCCCGGCACCCTCGTGTCCCCGCTGACGGAGGCATGTGGGCGCAAGGACAGGGGCCGTGGACTCGGTACCCCCCCAGCTGCCAGCGATCCTCGCGGCTGGGCCGGGCGAGCTCGCCAGCAGATTTCTGGCTGCCTCCTCCGTCGCAGCGCGGCCGGGCCAAACTCTGCTCTCACCGCCATGTGACGGCTGCCTGCAGCCGGCCGGCGTGCACTAAAATGGCGAAGCGATCACTGGGCTCCTGCTGCGGCCTCGCTCCCCTCAAGGGGCGTTTTGGGGGCGGGGGGGCAAATCCAGCATGCAACAAGTGGCTCGGCCACACCGGGAAGGCGAAAGAAGCCTGGGGAGCCCACCCGTGCCACCCGGCCTCGCTGACACGGGGGCATCCTGCACCCTCCACACCCCCCCCCAGGGCTGGGATGGGGGATGGAGGTGGGGGGGGCCTTGCTGCCACATCGCAGGGAGCTCAGGGGGTAGGGGTTCAGTGCCGGGGACCCCGCCAGTGTGGAGGGGGAGAGCGCTCGGTGCCCAAACAGGTTGATCCAATCACTTTTAAAAATAGCAAAGTGTGTGCCCGGGGTGGGGCGAGGGCTTTCCAGGCTCCCGGCCGCACTGGCAGCCTGGACTGATGCCACCCATTGAATTATGGATCCCCGGCACCCCGGTCCTGCCGGCTGGCAGGGTGCCGCCGGCCCCACGGCGACTCCCTGCCCACAGCCTCAGTGCATGGGAACGACCCCCGGGCAGCAGGGCCAGCCCTGGGGGGGGGGTCCCTGCAGGCCGGGTGCCCCCCGGGGTTGGCAGAGCTGCGGGAGAGCCCTGGCTCTGTGCCTGAGCGCTGATGGTAACAGGGCACGGTGTTACCGGCAGCAGCGCAGGGCGCAGGCGCAGAGGCTGGAGGATGCTTGGGGCTGGTGGAGCCGCTGGCGCCGGCGTGCGCGGCCCAGGCCCCCCAGCGAGGGCAGCAGCTTTCCTCCTCCCCCCCCAGCTCTGCTAGTGACAGGGCAGGAGATGGGAGGGGGTTCAGCATCGCTGCCTGCAGGCTCCTGTCCCGTGCCTCAGTTTCCCCTGGGGCCAGCTCGGGGCTAAGTCCCCTGGGGAATTGCCCCCCTGCCTCTCCCTCGGTGGCAGCGCAGCCCCAGCACCTACCCAGGAGCAATGCACAGCTCCCCCGGTCCCTCCGGCTGGCCCTCCCCCCCAGCATGCATCACTAGGGCTCAGAGTGAACAGCCTGGTTCAGGATGGGGGACACCTAGAGACCGGAGGGGGCCTGAGTGCTGTGAGGCAGTGGCCCCGCTGCAAGGGCTGGGGGGGGGGGGGGGGGGGGGGGGGGGAGGGGGGCACAGCTTGGGGAGGGGGGCGTGATTTAGGGGCCCCTCCCTGCCAGACCCCCAGCATCCCCTACCCCACAGTGGCCCCACTGGTCCGAGCGGCTCTGCCCGTCCCGCTGCCGGGCGGGCTGGGGTGGCCCTTACATAAAACCCGGAACAGACCCGCTTGTGTAACCTCCTTTATATAACACCCCAAGAAACGCCGTGTGTGCCGGGTAAATCCCGGCTCAGCCGGGCCGGCCAGCGCACCGGGGGCACCGGACCCCTCCGCCATGCTCTTTATAATGCCCCCTCCCCCTTCAGCTCCCCCTGCCGTGCCCAGAGGGCTGCGGTGCTATGAGGGGGTGAGATGAGTTTGCTGGGTCTCAGCCCGCTCTCTGCCAGCCTGCGAATGCCGCGGGGGCGGCAGCTTCTCCTCCCCCAGCCGAGAAAAACCCCAGGGAGGTCCTGGCCGGAGGCATCCCCCGAGGCGGCGGGGGGGACGGACGCGCCCTGCTGCCACGTTCGCCGGCTGCAGCCAGCTGGCCCGGGCAAGAGGCTGGGGAGGCGCGAGCACGTTGGCCGGCGCCTGCGAGTGAGCGCCGGCGCGCTGGGAGCGAGCGGGTTTGTCCTCGGCCGACCCCGGCCGGCGCGGGGAGACGGCAGTGGCCGGGGGGAACCCCCCCAGGCAGGCGGCGCTGCCGCCCCCTCGCTCGGCCCTGCCAGGCCTGGGCCACATCCAGGGCTGCTGGCGCCCGCGGAGGCGAGCGGGGACAGATGGCAGTGGACAAAGGGATGGGCGAGAGTGGGATGGACAAAGGGACGGCTGAGCCCCCTGCCCCCCAGGACCCCTCCCCACGGGGTGCTGGCACCCAGCCCCTGCGCCCTGGGCTGGGGGGGCTTGGGGGCACCCGGGGGTGCAGCTGCTGGGAGGGGATGGGAGAGAGAAAGAAGAGAAAGGGAGGGAGAAAGAAAGAAAGAAAAAAGGAAGGAAGAAATGAAAGTGGAGAGAAAGAGAAAGGGAAAGGGAAAGGGAAAGGGAAAGGGAAAGGAAGAAAAGAAAAAGAAAACAGGAAAAGAAAAGGAAAAGGTAAAGGAAAAGGAAGAAGAAGAAGAACAAAAGAAAGAAGAAAATAAAAATGAGGAAAGAGGGAAAGAGCTGACAGGGAGGAGTGATGGAGGGAAGGGAAAGCAGAAGGCAGGCAGGAGGAAGACAGGAGGAAAGGCAGGAGAGCAGGAGGGCAAGAGGAAGGAGAAGGGAGATGGGGGGGGCACAGGGACACCCCAGCTCTGCAGGTGCAGCCAGAGGGTCCCAAGCCTGTCTGCCCTGGACAGACCCACCACCCTGCTGGACCCACTGCCCCTGCCCTGCCTGGCCTGGGGGCTGCCAGCATCTCGCTGCCCCGCCAACCCCAGCCCCACGGGACGGCACAGCCCCACGGCACGGCACAGCCCCACGGCATGGCATGGTCCTACAGCATTACACGGCCCCACAGCAGGGCACAGCCCCATGGCACAGCGCAGCCCCTGGCTGTGGCACAGCCAGCCCCCCTGCAGAGTCCCACGGGCCCCCCACATGGCCACCCCCGACCCCCCCACCCCGCCAACCCCCATCTCACCCCCACACTGACCGCAGGCATCGCTTCCAGTGCATTATGGGAATCTCCCACCCTGGGGCTGAGGTCTGAGGCCACACAGGGCTGGGGGGGGGGGGGGGGGCAGGCTCAAACCCTCCCCAGGGCTGGCTGAGACCCCAGCGCGGGGGCCGGCATGGCAGGGGACCCCAGGCCCCAGCTGTTGGTGCCAGCCTGGCTCGGGGGTGCAGCGGCATGTGGGGGAGCTTGGTGGCGTCTGTTCCCCCCCTCCATGCCCGCAGCCACCGGCGGGAGGGAGCGCCGCGGGCATCTGCCACCCCAGCTGTCCCTTGCCAACGCGGCATGGAGCCAGGCGCCTGGCCAGGATGGCAACTGCGGCCCGGGGGAGGGCACAGCGCTTGCCAGCGCGGGGGGGGATGGCGGGTGGCGAAGGCGGGGGACGGCAGGTGCTCGCGAGACGGAGCTCGCTCATCTTTTATTCATTGGGTGCCGAACGGCACGGGGAACTGCTCCGGCCCCTTGCCCCGCCAACCTGGCACCACAGGACACGGCACCCCCGTGCCAGGTCCCCAGCAGGCACCGCTCACCCTGGCCGAGGCTGCAGGGCTGAGCGTGGGGCAACTCGCTTCACTGGTGACGCGGGGCTGGGGCTGCCCCCTGCCAGCTGGGCACTGCGGGGAAGCCGGCTGGCTCCGGCACACTGCCGGCTCGGCGCACTGCGGGAGAGCCGGGGAAGCCCTGACCTCCCCAAGGTCGCCGGCACATTGATCCAGAGAACTCCAGCATGCCGAAACCATCCTGGCTGTTGCCGCCACTGGGCTCGCAGTGGGGCCGGGCATGGGGACGGCAGGTCCCCCAGGCGGTGACGCTGCAGGGGAGAAGGATGGCTGGGGTCACCGCACCCTGGTGAGCCCCCTTCCACCCCACCTCTGCGGCACGCAGCTCTTGGGGGCAGGAACCCAGCCCCTGTCGATTCTCCGATGTCTCATACCCTTGTGCCCTTTCCCAGGGGGTCTCTCCTCCTGGACCCGCTGGGCTCTGCCTATCTCGCTCCTCTCAACCCGGGCCTCCCTGGCTGTTTGGCTGGGAGCGGAGAGATACCTGGAGTGGGAGAAGGGTTTGCCCGTGTTTATCTGTGTGCTGGGGGGGTTGTCCAGCCCACCTGCCCGCCGGTGCCCAGCTCTGCAAACGGCAAAGCCCAAATATTGTGCACCCCATCAATCTCCTCACGACCCTGCCGATAAATATTTGCACGGGGGCTGGCGGAGTGGCGCTGCCCGGGGAAACGCCTGCTCCGCCATCTGGAGGGACCGCGCAGACGTTTGGCATGGCCGGCCTGGCACGGCCGACAGGCGTGCTCAGGATGAGAGCCCTGGCACGGGCTCCCTGGCAGATTGGTGCCATCTGCCTCGCGCCGCAGCCAGCGGCGAGGCTGGTGAGGGGAGATAAGGGGCTGCCAGGCGGTGGGAGACGCAGATGCTGGCACGGTGTGGAGGCCCCTGCCTCCCCCCGGGTGCTGTCGGCTGGTGACGGCACGGCCGGCAGCGTGCCGGGGGGTGCCAGGAGCAGGATGCCACCCTGGGGCCCGCCGCCTGCTTGCCCTGGGCACCCATCTGCTCCCACCCCACACGGCCCTGGGAGGGGCACAACCGGGCTCAGCTGCCGGGCACTGCCAGGGGAAGCTCACGGCAGGGCAGAGCCTTGCCCCCCCTCCGCCCTGCTGAGCACGTCAGCTGCGGGGTCCCTGCCAGCCCCAGAGCACTCCAAAGGGTGCGAGGGGCCAGCATTGACTGCGTCCTGCCTCCCCCCGGCTCCTGGAGCCTGGCTGGGATGGGGATGGGGTCCAGGGATGGGGGGGTACCAGGATGGGGATGCAGGGATGGTGGCACGAGGAGGGGGGGTCCAGGGAGAGGGGTCCAGGGATGGAGGGTGCCAGCAGGGGGTCCAGGGGCACGGGGATGGGGGTCCGGGGATGGGGATGCAGGGATAGGGGGTGCCGGGATGGGGGTGCCACAATGGGGGTCCAGGGATGCAGGATGCAGGGCTGGGTGCATAGGGATGGGGATGGAGGGATGGAGGCACGAGGGTGCAGGGAGGGGGGCACTGGCCCCCCCAGGCTGGCTGCTGCCGTCAGGAGCTGCTGGGAGGAATCTCTCTGTAATGCTTCGAAGGTCCTGGCACCATCGACTGGGGAGATTGATTACCATTTTACTGCAATGCTTTTGACTTTCACCAGCGACCTCCGAGCTCCCCCCCCCCAACCCCCCCCCGCCGCACACCCAGCTCTGGGCTGCAGCGCCATCCCCTCCCCCACTGCGGTGTGCACAGCCCAGCCCTGCACCCAGCCCTGCTCACATCCAGCACCCAGTCCCGCACCCGGCCCTGCTCCCAGTCCACCAACCAGCCCTGCACGCAGCCCTGCGCTCATCCTGCACCCAGCTCTGCACTCATCCTGCACCAAGCCCTGCACCCATCCTGCACCCAGTCCTGCTCCCAGCACTGCACCCATCCTGCACCGAGCCGGCAGCCCGCCCTGCCCACAGGCGTACCAGGGGCTGCAGGTGTGGGGCAGGGTGCGCCCGGGGGCCGGTGCTGCGCTGCTGAGTGCTGGGGAGTGGATCCAGGCATCCGGCGCTCCCCCGCACCCCATGGCGGCCCCCCCAGGGCCAGTGGGGCTGGGATGGGGCCTCCCCCCAGCCCGGCATCGCTCATGCCTCAGTTTCCCCATGTGCACCTGGGGGCACGGAAAGCCAGGTGGGTCTTCCAGGCAGAGGGATGGGGGCAAGAAAGAGCCGAGAGGCAGAGCTGGCCCTTGGCATGGGTCCGGGGAGGGGCCAGGAGCTCAGCACCCCCGCAGGCTGCCCCCCACCCCGGGTGGGGAGAGCAGGGCTGGGGGGCTCCTCCACCACCTCCCCTCCCCGGCGTTGCCAGAGCAGCGGCTGGGAAATTGTGCTGACACCAGCAAAACGGGCCGGGCGTAGGCGGGGGAGCTGAGAGCCCACGTGCTCCGGCCTGATAATGGGGGGCCGCAGGGGCTGCGGGGAGCCGGAGCTGCCCGGCTGGGGGTCCCCACGCGGGTGAGATATCCCCCCCAGCCTCCTCCTGCTCACCCCCCCCGGCCCCTTCGGGGCTGGGGATGCTGCGGGGGGGAACTGGCCGCAGGGTAAGATGTGCAAAGGGGGAAAGCGGGCAGGAGGGAGCAGGCAGCCTGCTGGGCAGGGAGGCGGCCAGCGAGCGCGCGAGGCCATGGGGACACCACCCAGCACACCCTGAGCGGTGCCGTCGCCTGGCCTGGCCATACAGCACAGGATCCCATTGGTGCGGTGGCTGCCCCGACATCCCTCCTTGCCTCAGTTTCCCCACTGACGCGGCAGGCCAGATAACCCCTCGCTAAGCCACAGACCCCCAGAAAGCGCCCGCTGCGGGCTGGGGCCGGGGCAATGCCGAGCAGTCGCCCCACTGCAGCACCCAGCACCCTGCAGCACCCCGGGGGGGTTCCCACCCCCGGCGCAGCTGGTGCTGCTGGCCCGTCCCAGTCCCCCTTAACCAAGGCACAGAGCGACCTTAACAGGGAAAGTGAGAGGCTGCCAGGCCTTATCAGAGAGTATTTACAGCCGCTGTGTTCCCAATTAGACAGTCAGGTGACTGCGGCTGCTGGGGACCCAGACGCCGGGGTCAAGGTCGCTGGTGGGGGCGGGGGGAGGTGGCAGAGGGGCAGCCACCTCCCCAGGGACACCCGCTGGCTGTGGCGTGGCCAGGGAACCTGCCAGCATGGGCACCCCAATGCGCCAAGCGGTATAGGGGACCCCACCACGGCTGCCATGGGGGTCCTGGTCCCTGCCATCAGCACGGCCATCGTAGGGCTCCCAGTCCAGTGTGGGGGTGCTCCCAGTCCAGCCCAGTACAGGGTACCCCCCAGCCCAGCGTGACACTGTACCTCTGCAGGGTGCCCCCCCGTCCAGCCCAGTATGCAGCGCCCCCATCCCAGCCAGTATGGGGTGCCCCCAGCACGGCATGCAGCACCCCAGTTAAGCCCAGTACCCCATCCCAGTTCAGCCCAGCCTGGCCGTGTCTCAGCCCAGTACACGACACCCACCCACCCTGCCCAGCAGCCACTGCCCTATCCTGCACAGGGCACCCATGCCCCCACCCCAGCCAGCGCCCAGGGCCCCCCCCCGTCCCCAGCACAGCACCCACCGTTCCCAATGCACTGCTGGGAAACAGCGGCGCCAGGCCCCGTTGGGCCCCATCCTGCCTCTGAGCAGGCGAGCCATGTGCGTGGGCACGGGCGTATGGCGCCGGCACCACGTGCGCGCACATGCCAGGAGACGCGGCTGGGCAAGCAGGTCCTGGCTGCACACGCGTGTGCGACTGCACACGTGCACTCCCCCCCCCCCTCCACTGATCGCCCATGCCCTCCGCCTGCCCGGGGTCCCACCTGGGCCCTGGGGCAGGATCCGGCCCCGGCTATTCACTGGCAGAGGCTATGCCCTGCTTTTCCCCAAAGCCACGAGGCCTTGGTGGTCCCCCTCAGTGCCCTGCCCGGGACATGTGGCTCCCTGGGGAGATGGCGGGGGTGGTTGCATGCCCACCGTGCCTCAGTTTCCCTAGTGACACCCAGTGTATTCCACCGCTGGCGGGGCAGGGCAGAGCCATCTCCGGCTGCCCGTGCCCACCATGATTTATGGCACTGGTACTCCCTTTGCTGGGATTGCCGGCACCACAGTGCCCTTCGTGGTATCGCTATCTGTCCCTGGGCCCTGGCCAGTGCCGGGCAAGGAGGCACCAGCCCCACGCTCCCCCTGGCCGCGGTGTCGATGGGGACAGGCTCACGGGGCCGGGGGGCACGGCTGGGGGGCATCACCCAGTGCTGTGGGTGTGCACAGGGGGTTGCTGCCAGGAGGGGACCGATGTCCTGGTCCCTGCACATCTGGGCAGCCTGGCCTGGCTGTGGGGGGGCCGCGAGCCCCTCAACCACCCCTTGGAGCTGCACGTCGCAGACCCCCCTGGCTCTGCATTGCCCCTGTGAAACCGAGGCCTGCTCTCGCCCGCGGGGATCACGCAGCATCTCCCCGGGCTCCTCACTTGCCTGGGGGTGCTGGGGGACGTCGGGGTCCATGGCGGACCCCAGCTACCGGGAAGGCATCTGTGCCAGCACGTCACCAGCCAGGGATGGCAAACCTGCCCGGATAAAATAAGATTTGACCCAAGCTACTACAAGCTTCCCCTTCCCAACACGTGGGGAGGTGGCGTGAGTTGGCAGCGAGGACGATGGCTTAGGGACCTAATCCTCTAAGCCTGGAAACCGCCGCCTGCCCCGCCCACTGTGCCTCAGTTTCCCCCTTTCGATCATCAAGGCTTCAAGAGTGGGTCTGACCCTCCTTCCTTGCTGTAGCGAAAGCAGCCCAGTTCTCCCAGCGGGTCCGTGGGACCCCCGGGCAGGTGAAGGGCAGAGGAGCAGCATCCCCTTGGTGCACAGCAGGAACTGCTGGGGTTTGGCCCCGCTGGCATTATCGCTACCCCTTCCCCAGCCGGCCTTGGCCACTCCTGTCCCCGCCTCGGTCACCCACCGGGCGAGCGGCCGGGACCACAGTCCACGGCAAACTGGCACTGCTGGACTGCTCCCAGCTCCAGCCTTCGGGGGACGCGCCAGGAACAGGCTGTCCCTTCCCTGCCCACCCGCTCCTCACCGGGCTGCTGGCACAGGCAGCCATGTCAGGCAGGCGTGGGATGTGGGGTTAACCCCCCCAGGACCCCCCTCTGTGGATGCCCAGAGCCAGGAGCATCCTCAGGGACCACTTGCCTCCTCCCCTCCCTGGCACGCGCCTCCCAGGGCAGCCAGGATCCGTCCCGGCTGGGGCAGAGGGGCCACGTGGGCAGGATGGGGGGCACCCACTCGGGCAGCAGTTTGGAGGGAGGGGAGCACTGGGCTCCTCTTTGCAAGGTCTGCAACGGGAAACGCGTCCCCGAGCGGTGTCCCAAGCTGGAGCTGGGGATGGGATGGACATCGGGGGGGATGGGAAAGCTGGAACAACCCCCCTCCCCCCCCCCAGGGAGCTGGCTCTGGTGGGGACGCATCCTGGCTCCACCCCACAGGCAGACGAGCACCCACCTCTCTCGCGGACGAAGTAAGCCAGGTAGAGGTCGAGCTCCTTGACGGAGACGCTGATGTGGTGGGGCTGGACGCAGAGGATGGGGTTGGTGCACTGGCCTGACTTGACCAGGCGCTCGCCGTCGGTGCTCTCCAGCGGGATCCCTTTGAAGAGGATGACCATGACCAGGTCCAGCCGCCACACCTTGTCTGCCTGCCGCAGGCAGTCGATGCGGCGCATCTTCCCCTTCTGGTCGGGGTTGGAGAGGACGCAGCACGAGGGCTTCTTGCCCGTGATGGAGAGCACGAAGTCCTCGCGGCACTCAGGCCGGATGTCCTTGCGCAGCTTGGCCAGGAGGCGCGAGGCCCATTTCTGCTTCACCTCTGGCTTCTCGCTCAGCAGCTCGTCCTTCACCGCCCTCTCCTCATCCTTCGTCATCCTCTTCTCGTGCTTCTTGAAGTACTTGCGCTTGCGGGCCTGCAGGTTGAACCAGGTGTAGGCAAAGGCCCGGACGTGGGGGAGCAGCGCCTCGATGAAGGGGTGGAACTCATCCTGCGGGAGCAGAGGGACAGGAGGTCACTCCCAGCCGAGCCCCCCACCAGACCCATCCCTGGACGGCTGGGGAGCCCGTGGGGACCCGCTGGGGACATCCCTGCCGGGCTGCATCCCAGCGTAACCAGGAGGAAGAGCTGTGGCAGAGGCGCGTGCCTGCCAGGGATGGGGAACCCCTCCCCACGCAGCGGGATCCCCCCGTCCCAGCAGCCCCCCATAAATCCCACCGGCTGCAACGCTCCCAGGCCAATAACCTGCCCGGGGTGGCTGGGACATACTGGAGCCAGCGGTGCCATGGAGGGGCAGGCACTTGTGCAAGGCCTTGGCAGCACCCAGACCCTCTCCCCTTCCCACCCACGCGTGCCGGGATCTGCTCCCGACAGGCGCAGAAATCCTGCCTGACATCGCGCCTGCCGGAGCCACCGTGCCAGTGCCAGGCACTGCCAGACTGCAGCACCCAAGGGACGGGTCCCCCACGCCCTCAGCATTCCGGGTGCTCCCGCACAGGCTGCGGGTGCCTTGGACCTCCCCGCTCCCTTCGGACCAGCGGGAAACTCCCCCAGTTTGCCCCAGTTGCGGCCAGCCTGGCGGCTGGCGCCCGGCCCGGTGCACAAGGCGTGCTCTGACTGCCTTTTTCCATTTGGCGAGCGCTGCTGGATGAGTCCGTCCCCAAAAGAAAACAAGGAAAATGCATCCCCCTCCCTGGCCCCTCCTTCCCGCATCCCATTTCTTTTTTTTCCCAGTTTGGAAAATCAGTGCTTCCTGGCTGGGGGGGCCCAGGGGGCCCGCCCCCCCCCCCCCAGAGGATGGAGAGGTGTCGGGAGCCCTCTCAGTGGGGTTTGGCACGGCTTGGAAAACGGCAGGGAGAGGGCCAAGCATCCCTGTGCATGACCAGGGCGGCAGCAAGCTGGTCCCCGAGGGCAGGATTTGGCCCTTGGGGTCCCTCATGACGGGTGATGATGTGGAGGAGGAAGGAGCCCAGCTTGGCGCTCGAGTCCTGCCAGAGGCTGCCAGGGCCGGGCAGGGGGTGGCTGGTGGCAGCCGCTGCCGTTATGCCGCGGCCCCGGTTCGCAGGGTCGTGCCTGGGTTTGGGTCACCCTCCCAGCAGGGAGGGTGCCAAGGGCAGGCGCTGCGGCGGGGAGGGACCCAGGAGGCGGCTGTGGGCAGGAGATGGGGGAGGACAGAGCCCCGGTAGTGGAATGGGGTGAGCGGCTCCAGAGACAGTGGCTGGCCCCACTCATCCCAGGGCAGTGACGCCATTCCATGGCTGAAGCAGCCCTGTCCCAAAGCGACCCTGCTTGGAGGAAACAGTGTCCCCTGAAGCAGGCTCCTGGCAGGGACGGGCCCCATACAGACCCCGCTAACTCGCACTCGGCCCCAAGTCCAGCACAGACCCCATTAACCCCAAACCAGCCCCTGCACAGCCCCTACGAAACCCCAAACCCGCTCCCCCGGCGCAAACCCTGCTAACAGCCAGCGCAGGTCCCCCGGCGCAGCCCCCGGTGTCCCCTGGACCAGCGTCCCCTGCACAGACCCTGCTGTGACCTGGCACAGACATCCCAGCACAGACCCTACCATCCCCTGAACCTGGCACAGGTGCCAATGACTGTCAGCACCAACCACCAGCGCAGCCCCACTAACACCCCAGAAGTCCCCCCAAGCACAGGCCCCGTTATTTGCCAGCACAGACCCATCACCCTGGCACAGACCCCACCATCCCCAGGAGCCAACAGCCCCTGCTCCGGACCCAGCTTCACCAGAGCTGTGTCCCTGCAGGTGTCCCTCCATACCCCGCAAGGGACAGGGGACCCACCCTTGCTGGGGAACCCATCCCACCCGTGGGGACCCAACCCTGCCGGGGGACCCATCCTGACCCTGGGGACCCATCCCTTGCCTGAGAGACTCATCGTGCCAGGGGAGCCCGTCCCTGCCTGGTGGACCCGTCCCCACGGGCTGTTCCCGGGGCGGCTGCAGCCCTGTGCAGCCACAGGGTCTGGTTCCCTCCCCAGCAGCAGCTGCTAATTCAGTGCAGCTGGGCAAGGGCTGGGCATGTGTCTTAAATCAGGGAAGAAGGTCAAAGAAAAGTAAGACAGGAGCCGAAAAAAGCAGCAGCGAGTTCCAAAAACAATACTTGGCCGGGGCGGTGGGCGGCTGATCTTCCTTGGTGGCCGGTTATTCAGACGAGCCCTACAAATTGCTGCCATCCCCCGGCCCCGCCACCCTCCCCAGGCAGCCGGGCAGGGCTGGCTGCAGGGCCGGGGGCAGGGGCGGGCGGGGGGGGGGGAGCACCGCACCATTGTCCCTGTCCCTGCCCTCCTGCCAGGCACTGCCACCCCGGGCACCGCTGCAGGGATGTCGGGCAAGAACGAGGTTATCCCTCTTGGGGGAGGCAGCAACCTTGGGTGCTGCTCGCCCTCGCTGTGAGGGCCAGGGGATGCTCAGTGCCCTGCCACAGGGCGGCAAGCGCGAGCCCCAGTTTCTGTGGGGCTCTGAGCAGACGTCGGCTTTGCCCCCCCTCACCATGGTGCCAAGGATGTTCAGATCCCACTTGAACCCATGTCTGGGACCCCCCCCCCAAAAACCCGCTGCGTGTAGAAGCCCCTACAGCCCTCGGTGCCCCTGAAGCCACCGTGGCCCCCCCCCCCCCCCCCCTCCCCAGGATTACAGCGGGACGGGAGCTGCACCGAAAGCTGATTAGCCCCTCGCCAACTTTCCCTCCCGCCTGGCTTATCCCGCGCTGAGATGCCGCATGGAGTTAAGCCGCTTTAGTAGGGCCAGGCGAGGGCGGCCGGGGGGCACCAGGACAGCCGGTCGGACGGGTGGGACGGCTGCCGCTGGATGCCGAGGGGACAAGCTAGAGGACTTGGGGACCGTCCCCGTGCCCTGCATCCCCACCACGCTGCCGGCACTGCGCAGCCAGTGAGCCCCTCAGCTGGGCACACCACCCCGGCTGACACTGGCCAGCTTCACGCCCAGCTCTGCTTCGGAAAGCGAAGGCAGGGATGGACTTTCTTTCCGTCTGTCCTGGTCCCCAATCCCCACCGGGCCCCCCCACCCCAGCCGGCAGCACGGAGTGCCGGCAAAGGGCTGGTTAAGTGTTTCTCCTGCTGTTTTTCCTTTGCGGGGCTGGGAAGCAGAGACGTGCTGCAATACCCCAGACGAGGCTGCTCCCGGGGCATTTCCGGATGGGAATCTGGCAGCAGCGCCTGTGCTTGGGCCTCATCCAGCCCGGACTTGTAAAGCCCCGCGACCCGGGGAGGAACACGCCTGCGTCAGGGTGCTGCCAGCCCCAGCACAGAGCCCCCTTCACACCCCCCTTCCAGGGACTGGTGGAGGACTGACTTTCCATGCCGGATGCTGCGAGGGGAAACTGAGGCACGGGTGAAACCCGGCTCTGTCCTGGTGTCAGTCCTGCCATGGAGTGGGGAGGGGAAGGAGTGATGCTCCGTGTGGAGTTGGGCACACTGTGCCAGGATTAACTCCTCCGGCAGCCTGGGTTTTAGCAGCGCCAGGGAGCTGGGGGGGGGGCACAGCCGAGGCGCTGCCTCTCCCCGTGCTCTTGCTCGTCCTCACCGGCTCGGCCAGTGCAGGGGCTCTGCACGCCGGCTGCTTGGCCGTGGCGGGTGCCTTCCACCCTGGGGATGGTGGGGGATGCTCTGTACCACAGAGGGACACAGCACCGCAGGCATGGGCACCGTGGCCGGGCACCATGGCATGGGCTGGCCGGGCCTCTGAGCATCCTCCGCTCGAGCGCCTTGTCCAAACAGGTCGGGCTCAGCGAAACAGCCCGAATTTTCCAATGAAAAAACGTTTCCTCAGGAAATTCCCGAGCAGTTTTCATGGGGGGGGGGGGGGGGGGGGGGGAGGGGGCGAGAGGCGGAGGAGGAGGAGGGGGACAGGAGGGGTCAGTCACCTCGGCAGTGGGTTTTGCTCCCCACCAGCATGGCCCCGGCCCAGGGGAGGAGTGGGATGCCATCCCCACCGTGGGCAGGGAGCAATGCGGGGCGACCTCGCCGCATCCCAGCCCTGCAGGGACCACACAGGGTTTATTTTATGAAAGGATGCTCAGCCTCCCCGCCAGCCAGCCACACACCTCCAAACTGCTGCCGGCTCCCACGGCCGCCGCTCCTGCCAGGTCCCGCTCCCCGCAGCCGCGCAAGCCCAGGCAGGGGCTGGCAAGTTCGGCGCTGGGCACTGTGCCCCCACGGGAAGCCTTGGCGCAGCGGTGGGAGGGGGGGGGATGCAGTGGAGAGATTGCCATAATCCTGAAAATCCCAAAATCTCGGTACCCGAAAGGGGCACGGCGGGGACTTGTTCCTCACCCCAGCCTCGGTTTCCCCTCGCCGGAGCCCGCGGGCACCCTCGGCACAGACAAAACGCTCTCGTGCGGCCCCAGCAAAGCCTCTGGTAGCCGCTTCTTAACTGTTCGCCGAAGCAGCTCTCAGCAATAAGTTAACCTGGTAATGAGACCTGTTGCTGAGACAGATGCAAATGATTGGGAAGTGCTCATTAGAGGGGATGGAAGGAGGCACTTAGGCCCTGAAAAGCACCCAGCCCTTCCCGGGGCTGGCCCTGCACCGTATTAGAGCCCATTTTACAATAATTGCTCCAGAGGAGGAAATCTATTTGGATTCATCATAAAGTATTTATTAACAAGAGCTTATTCATAATTTTTGCTGCTCGCCGGCATGGCGCGGCCAGGCTTCCCGGCCTGCTCGGCAAGTCCTAACGAGACTTCCCCGGCACTGGTGAGCGGCACTGCCGTGCTGGGAGGGGGGAAACCGAGGCACGCCGGGTGCGGGGCAGCGGGACGGAGCGTGGCAGCAGCTGAAGCTCCCGGGAAAGCAGCCGGGGATGGTACGAGCTGTGCTGGCTTCGCCTGTGCACACCCGGCCCCGCGCTGGAGTTGCCCATGGGGCAGAACAGGCTGTCGCGTCCACGCTCCCCCCCAGCTCCCGGCAGCGGCAGCTGAGCCGGGGTGGGGACGACCCAGCCCCGTGCTTGCAAAACCCCTCTTGCAGCCCGCGCCAGGGCATGGAGCCCCAGTGCCCGCGGCAGCCCGGCTGGTACCGCCGGCACGGGCGGAGGTGAAGGCAGGACATGGTGCAACCTCCCCACAGCTCCTCTTCCCAGACCCCGAGGCTTTTTTTTCCCCCAGAGCCGACAGGATCCTCCAGCCAACAACTGTGCATGGCTCAAGGCTGCGTATGGGCTGGACCGTACCCACAGCGTGCTCTGGACGCAGCCACCCTGTCGGGAGGGTCAGTCAGGATGGATGCAAGGCCAGAAAGGGGCTCCCCCACTTCATTTACTGCCTCAATGCTCAGCCCTGCGCAGGATCAGACCAGGAGGTGGCGGATGGGCTAATAAAGTACCCGGTGCTCACCATGCGCCTGGGACCATGGCGGCCCTGGACTCCTCACCGAGCTGCCCTGGGCTCCCCGCGCCTGGTGCTACCCAAAAACGCCCCGCTGGGTCCCTTGAGCCATCCTGGAGCAGGCAGGTCCCTGGTGCCCCACAGGCATCGTAAGCACCCCGCGCCGGGCCGGTGCCCGCCTGCCTGCACCTACGTGCCGGGGCGGGAGGCGATGCCGGTGCTCGCCCTCGCAGGTGGTGCGGCTGCAAGTGGGGGTGTGGGGAGCGCACCGAGGCCGCTGCTGCAGGTCATGGGAGGCCGCGGCAGGCAGCAAACCTGCCAGTTGCTTTGGAAAACAGCAGGAAGAAAAGCAGCTCTCTTTGCAGCCCCGGGCTCAGGTGCCAGCGCCGCCTGGGCCTGCGCCAGCCGGCACAGCCCTCCCCGGGGAGGCAGCACCGCTGGCAGACGGCGGCTGGGGGATGGCCCAGGTGGGCTGAAGCCCGGGGGGGGGCTTCTCTGGCGGCACAGTACGTGCCCCAACCCTGTGCCCATCACCCCGCCTCTGGTCTGCCCGCATGCACCCTCACCTCCAGCAACAAGTGGCGTTGCTGGTCCCCGGCTTTGCTA
The DNA here is from genome assembly GCF_965638725.1 of Aptenodytes patagonicus. Lineage (NCBI taxonomy): Eukaryota > Metazoa > Chordata > Aves > Sphenisciformes > Spheniscidae > Aptenodytes > Aptenodytes patagonicus. The sequence continues at coordinate 1,003,822 of NC_134973.1, forward strand.
AATACACCCCAAACGGGGCAGCGGCATGCCCAGAGCGCGGGGAAAGGGAAAGGATGCCCCGGGGATGGCACCCAGCAGCGGCACAGCCAGCACCAGTGGGTGGAGGAGCCGGGAGGGCGCTGGGGAGGGAGACCTGGTGGTGGGAGCGCCCGGGGCCGCTCGCTGCCTTCCTGCAGACTCACTCTGATCCCCCAGGTGCCTCAGTTCCCCCAGGTGCCGTCTCTGCCCGTCCCTCTCGGGGTGCAGGAGCCGACGGCTCAGCCACTTCCCTGGGGTGACCCCACCTGCCCCCAGGGTGCGGCGCTGCCTTTCCAAAGATGGGGAAACTGAAGCACGGCACCCGCCAGGCCAGCCTGCAGCAGAGGCAGGATGCGACGGCGGCTGCTGGGGTCCGGGATGAGCCCTGCAAGCAGCACAGGGGGAGCGCGGAGGGGACCCGGCCCATGGCCAAGGAGATGTCCCCCCGCCACGGGAAGCATCCCGTGGCCGGCAGCGCTGGGGCCACGTGGCTTCCCAGCCGAAACCCCCCTGGGGCTCCAAGGAAGGGAAATGTTTTATGGAACTGGAAAAAAAAAAAAGCTTTGCCAACAGGCCCCAGCGCTGCCAGCTCCTCCGCCCGGCCCTGCGTCAGCGCGAGGCCCTGGGGGTGGCCTGCTCCCCCCAGCCCCGCTCCCGGCACACGGCGGGGACTGCAGCTATGGGGGTGACAGGGCTGGAGCTGTGCCCAAGACCCAGCGCTTCGCCCACCCCGGACGCCGGGGGTCCCAGCCTGGGAGCTGCTGGGATGTGACGCAGGACAGTGATAGCTTGCACCCCCAGGAGCGCAGAGGGAAACTGAGGCAGGAGACGCCTTGGGGTTGGCAGCACCGTGTTTGCCCTGGGGAGGGCAGGCAGCAGGCAGCCCAGCTCAGCATCCCCTCCCAGCACCGAGGAAGCCGGGACCAGGCAGGGCCGCCCCAGCCCCCCCGGGCCGAGCCTGGGGCTCTGAGCCCAGCTTTAGCCCCTGACGCAGGAGGTTTTATTTCCCTCCCAACATATTTTTAGCCCTGCCTGCTCCGTCCTGGCCTTTCCGAAGGGGATTAATTCCCCCCCCCCCAGTCATGCACCATTAAAGGTGTGGGGGTGCAGAGAGGGGTCCCCAACCCCTGCCGTGGAGGGAACGGGATGGCACCAGGGGTGCCTCTGCACCCCGTGATGGGGAGCGCCGTGATGGGCTCGCAGTGCTCACCCTGCTGCAAATCCAATCCCTGGTGGATTGGAGCAAGTCACCGGTTAAAAATAGCCCCGGCCTTTCACCGAGGAGCCAGCGACCTTGCGGGAGGATCAGCCACCTCCGGGGCCCTGGCGGTGAAGAGTTCACGGCCCCCCCGCAGCCCCATCGCCTTTGCCGTGCCACAGACGTGGCAGCGGTTCACCCTCCGCTCCGGCATCTTACAGGCTCCCCTGTGGCTGGGGACACCCTGCCAGGACCCTCCACCTAGGGATGGGGAAACTGAGACACAGGACAGCGTCAGGCTCTCCCGGAGAGCAAAGGGAGACGAGGGCGTCCCCAAAGGGTCAGCACTGCCCCAAGCGTGGCCGGATCCTGCACCCCAAGAGCTGAAGGACGGGACTGCTTTAACAGGGGGCGGGGGGGTTCATCCACTTTCGGCAGCTCAGCAGAGCCTTCCTGGGGAGATTCAAAGGCTGAGCCTGGCCGGGTCCTATTTCGGGAGGGTTTTGGACGCCTCCCAAGCTGCAGGAGCGGGGGCCGGCCCGGACAAAGGGACTCTGTTCAGGACGTTGGGCTCCGGCAGTGCCCGGCGTGGAGGCTGGTGGCTGTAGCCAGTCCCCTTGTCCCCCACATGACAAGTCAGCGCCTGGGGTTGGGGCAGGGGGCGAGTGCCCCTCTCCTGCGCCAGGTGCTGTTCCCCACCTGGAGGTAAACTGAGGCACAGGGCCTCCCAGGTCCTTGACTCCCGGGCTGCCGCTGTAACCGCTAAGTGACACTGCCATACTGTGGAGACAGCCGTGCCAACCTGCCTCGTGATGTGGAGTCCACCAGCCACCCGCCCTGGGCTACTTGCCTGGGCTGGCCCCGAGCCATCCCCCGGGGGAGTCCAAGGTCCCTGAGTGGGGCCGGGCACTCTGGGAGCCAATACCCTAGCCACTGGCTCCATGGTGGAGCAGAAAACCCCCCGTCAGGCCAGATCCTGCCAGCTCGACGCCACAACGGGGTGCACCAGGGTGCAGTGCTGCCAGCACCGCTGGCCCTGGGACTGGGGGTCCTCCCATGACACCTCAGTCCCCCCTCACTGCCCGCCTCAGGCCCTGGGGGGCTTTGGAAAGCCCCAAGGTTTGGGGGCCGTGGCACTGTTACCAGCCTACACATGCTCGCATGCTGCTCGCCACACGTAGAGCCACAAGCGCCCACATGCGCACCCATGGGTGCCGGGCACAGAAACCCCAGGGATGGGGACCAGCTGCATGGACAGGGTCCTCACCATGGTGATGCTGGGCGAGCTCTGGCCGGCTGGCTCCTGTCCCCATCCCCACCCAGGACACAGCGAGGCCGCGGCTCGGCCCCGGCGCTGCTGCCGACAACTCCCCTCTCCAACCAATTCACCACCACAAGGCGAGGAGACTGGCGAGCGCGTCCCGGTTCCCTCCGGCGGTACCTCAGGATGCGATGCAGTCATCGCTAATGCATCTGGACTCATTTACGGGGATGAGAAAATGTTTCCAGGTTTCCCACAAAGTCCCATTAAGATCCCAGTCCCACTCTATTTTTAGTGCCCTCATCAACAACGCCTTCCCCAGCCACCCCAGCGCTCCAGGGCCCCGCGGGGCTGGCAGGGGCACCCCGGGCACGCGCCTGCCTTTGGGAGGAGCTGAGCTGCACCGGGACCGGGCAGCTGGAGGGGGCGAACCCCAGCCCCGCGTTCCCCGACCCAGCAGCTTTGCACCCATGGGCGGTGGGAATGCCCCAGCCCAGCTTTCGCTTGAGAGCAGCTGAGGAAGGAAACCTGGTGGGAAACAACAGCGAAAGCCACCCCCGGTCGCTGCGTTGGCCACGGAGCCCCGGGGTGCGGGACCCCACTCACCGCTGAGGATGGAGAGGGGACAGCGGTGCCGGGTGATGCTCAGTAGGGCTGGGCACGCCGGCGGCAGTGCGTCCCTGCAGGTGCAGGGTCACACCCTGCAGCACCAGTTTGTCACCTGGAGATGGCCGGCGGCTGGCCCAGCCACCCCCCCCCCCCCCAGCCACCAGCAACCCCCGGAGCCCCAGCAGCACCTCCCCCCCGAGGCAGTGGGTGCTCACAGGGCTCCCGGTGGAACTGGTGAGGGTGCGCACGGATCCTGCCCTCGGCCCTGCGCCCTCCCAGGCTATCTATAGCCATGACCTCAGCGGGAGCCGGGGCAGGCGCCCGGCCGCGCATCCTCCCTTCTTGGCAGGGCTGCTGCCACAGTCCCCACCCGGTAAAGAGCCGCCGCCAAGCCGAGGCTTTTATCCCATACGCTTGCTAATCCGACGGGATTCAGTGTCAGGGGCTGCCCACGGGCGGCTCGCAAAGGCCGTTTCCAGGGGGGGCTCAGCCAAGCGATGGAGAACGCCAGCCGGCAAAGGCAGACGGCAGTGCTGAGTGTCACCGCGTTAAGTGACTGGGTCCGACCCCAGGGGCTGGTCGAGAGGGGGTGTGGGTGACTCGGCTCCGAGGAGGTCGAGCAGGGGACGTCCCCGTGCAGGCAGGGGTGACCCGAGGACACCCCGCAGCTGCACCCCGCTGGCGTCGGGGTCGCAGCCTCCCGCGGAGCCAGTGGGGGGGTGTGGGGAGGGACCTGCTTGCTCTCCACCGGCTGCCCTGGGGGAAGCGGGGAAGGGGTGGCCCAGAGGAGGGGAATTTCCCCAGCTTTTTTTCTCCAACAAACTCCTCGGCTTGTGCAATTAGAGAAATTTGTTTAACAAACTCCCGGGGGAGCGGAGCGGGAAGGTGGGGTGGCGCGCGGCCAGGGGCGCTGCTCGCACAGGCCCGCTCCCTCCCCGCCCGCGCCTTTGATCAGCGGCGCGCTTCACTGGGGGAGAGGAGCGGTTCCCTGCAGCCAGACAGCGGCCGGAGCCGTGCTGTGCAGCGGGAAGCGCCTCGGCCCCTGCGGACGAGCTGCCTGCAGCAGCCCCCCGCCCTGGCCACGTGCCCCCTCAACCAGCTCTTCACAGCCCCTTCCGCTTGCTCACCCCCATCCCACCGCCCTCACGCTCGCTGGGGCGGCACAGCCCCAGCACCCCACTGCATCATCGCACGCGGCCCCCAACCTCCCGAGCCGCACGTGCGCACCCATGTGTGCGCCCTGGCGCGCCCATGCGCGCGGCATTGGCTGGCGGGCAGGCGCAGACTCCGGGCGCGCGCTCACGCACGCTCGCGCTTGCTCTCTTTCTAATGCAATGCCATTTCCATCAAAAACCCTTTACTCTGCACTTTTCGCCAGCGCCGCTTCATTGGTATTCACGCCGCGCCGCTCGCCTGTCCTGGCGCACAGGTTACTAAAGGAGATTTTGCGGCGCAGCGCGTCGGGGGTCACATTACAGCCCGCGCCGTCTCGCTTTCCCGAATCGCGGGGCAGGAGCCAGGGGACGGCGGGAGGGGGGTGCAGGATCTGGCACATCACAGCTCCCGCCAAGCAACCGCGGGACGAAGCAGCCCCGTCGCCTGTTGTACCGGGGCGAGGCGGGCTGGCAGGCAGGCAGCGGGGAGCTTTGCAGCAAACAGCGTGATGGTTGGCTCCCTGGGGACAGCCGGCAGGTCACCGGTGCTCTCCATCCTCCCCGGCAGCCCACCACGCCTGGTGCAAGGTGGGAGCAGCCAGCAAAGCGGGGTCTGAGCAGAGAGCGGGGCGCACGCTTGGCACTGACATCACCTTCGCCACCAGCGCCCGGATGAGTCCTGGGTGGCATCCACCGTGTCCCCGGCGGGACTGTGCCCCCAGGATGGCATCCTTGGGCGAGGAAGAAGCGGCGGCGCCTCTCGTTTCAGGGCTGGTTCGGGGAAAGGGGAAACGTCTGGGTGGAAAATCAACATTTCTCTCTCTGGGTTTTTTTTTTTCTTCCTTTGAAAGCAAAAATATTTCTTGGGTTTTCGTGATCAGAAACATGTTGGGGGTTTTTTTTGGACAACAGCCGGTCAAATACCGTTTCCCCGCGAAGGGAATGCAGGGGCCCTTTGCAAGGAGAGCAAAAGCCTTCTTAAAAAACAAGATAAAAACCCCAGTTTTTTAAAAAATCCACCTGGCCACGGACTTGAACAAACTCCTGGGGAGGAGGGGTCAGCAGGAGTGCCGGATCCTGGCATTCCCGTGCCAGGCAGCGCTGCCTAAGGGTGCCGTGGCCCCTCCTGGAGTGACGGTGGTGGCTGGGAGGGCGATGCCCACGGCGGGCAGCCCGAAGCCCAGACCTGGGGATTTTGCCCAAAATGCTGATTAGAGCTGGCTGCTGGCCGGGGAAGGGAGGATTAATGCGCTTTTAAAGCAGCGGCGAATTAACCGAGAAATCAATCCTTGGCAGGGGCTGGCCCGCGCGTCCCCCAGCGCGTGAGCGCTGCCGCACCTGGGCCGCGGGATCCTTTCCCAGCTCCTCTCCAGGACTTGGGAAGCGCCGGGCCTTGGCAGCCGGCGCAGGGCGTTGGGTCCTGGCCAAGCTGGCACAGCGCGGCGCGGCCACGGGGGATGCCTGCCAGGGCCGACGTGACGGACGGCGAGCCCAGCCGGCCGCCCGGGTGCGAGCCAGGCCCTGGGATGCCCACGGGGACCCTGTGCATCCCCACCCTGCAGCTGGCACTTCCTGGGGGTCTGTGTCCCCTCCCTGAGGGTGACACTGTCTCAGGGTGCCCAGCTGGCCAGGGCAGGGAGGGAGGCTGAGCTCAGGCTCTTGCCTGTGCCTATTTGGTGCATCCAAAGCCTCCAAAGTTGCCTTGGTACCCAAAACCCATCAGGGTTTGGCACTGGGCAACTCTGGCCCCCTGCGAGGCTGTGCCTCTCTCGGGCTGAGCCCCACCAGCAGCCCGCAGCCATGCCGTGGGGACGTCACCAGTGATGCCACGCGGCGCCGGCCTGACCCGGCAGGGCTGAACACCCATCGATGCCCTGACCGCCCCCCATCACCTTTGCCGCCCTGCCCCGACCTGCCCGGCACACCCCGAGGTGCCGCGGGAGAAACCCCCGCCCCGCGGGTCCCCGAGGAGCAGATCATGCCCCTGCCACCCCGAGGCCCTGCCTGCATCCCCCAGCTTGGGTGCAGGGACTGGGAGGGATGGGAGCCCCCCTGGCCCCCTCCCGTGAGCACACAGCCCCCTCGGCGGTGCTCAGTACCGGCACCGCCATCCTTGCGCAGGAAGAGCCACAGCATGGCTGGGGGCGGCAGGCAGCGAGCCAGCCTTGCAGGGAGATATTTTGCCTCCCCCCCAGCCTTCCTTCTTCCCCTCCAGCAAGGGACCCCGGGAACGCTCCCCATCGCCACCACTGTCCCCATCCCTGCCATCGAGGGCTCAGCTTGTCCCTAGGACAGGTGCAGCCACGCCAGGAGTGATGGGGGGGACGACGACGATGGGCACCCCTCGGGCTGTGGGGAAGTCTCCAGGGGCCAGGCACAGGGAAGGCTGGCACAGGCAGCACTGGGCAAAGAAAGCTGGCAAGCAGGCAGGGCAAGCCGTCCCTGTCCCTGGGGCCATCCTCGGCCAGCCCCGCAGCACGGCTCTCCTCCATCACCCCCAAAGGCAGGGGACACCGTCCCCCCCATTCCTTCTGGGTGCTAAACCCACCTCCAGGCCCTCCCCACCGCGCACAGCCCTGGGCCGGGATGAATCTCTCACCGCCACCGTGGCAGTTTTCCCCCGGGGTCTCCCAAGCTCTCCACGCTTGGGCTGCCCGGGGCTCCCAGGGGAGCTGCCTTTCATGCACTGCGCTGCGCCTCGCCAAGGGGAGTACGGCCGGCTAGGCTGGCCCTCGGCACGGCTCCTCTGCCTGCCGAGCTTCGCTGTGCTGGCACTGCCCCATCCACACCCCGCCGCACCGGCCACGCTGCAGCCACCCCTGCAAGAGGGGAAAAAACGCCGGGTCAAAGAAGGCTCAGGCTACGGCTCCCAGCATCCGTCCCCAGCCCGCCTGGGCTTGGGGGAATAAAAAAGCACCGAAGAGAGCTATTCCCCGCTCGCTTCAAGATAGCCGGGCAGCGAGCTGGGCCCCGGCGGCTGGGCTTTGTTCAGCGAGCTGCAAAAGCGCGCATACGCTTGCAGCGCTGGGCACGCGGCGGGTTCACTCCCTGCCCCGGTACAGAGGGAAACGCAGGCAGGGAGGGAACCGCAGGCAGGGAGAGAAGCACAGGCAGGGGCAGAGCTGCCCGGGAAGGTGAATTATTGGCGGGTGCCTCGGCATGCTGGAGGAGGGCGGCTGATTTATCGTGCGAGGCCCCAGCCAAGTTCAAGGTGATGCGGTGGAGAGTGGCGCAGCACGAGCGCCGGCCACCCGGCCGCTCGGCTCTCACCTGAACGACATCTCTCGTGCAGCGGGCCTTATCCTGCCCGCCACCCCGTGTGCCCATCCCAGCCCTCCGATGCGGCTTCATAAACCGCACTTAAAACAGGATCCATTCTACCCGAGCGAGGATTTAAGATCAGATCGGGCAGAAGCAGCGGGATCTTTGGCAGCGGCTGCTGGTGCGAACGGCAGGGCAGGGTTAGCCAGGGCAGGCGGGCACAGCGCGGTGGGCGCCTTGCGGGGAAAGCGAGGATCTCCCGAAGGTTGCATTTAAAGAACGGCCTCATTGTTTTTCCCAAACAATACTCAGCAGATGGGAGAACTGAAAGTGTGTTGCAACCTTCCCTCTCTCCCCCTGCCGTGCCCGGCTTGCTGCTCCCATCCTTTGGCAGCCGATCTGAGCTCCCGGCTGGAAACCAGTTTACTGGAGCTACTGGTGGAGGGGGTGAGCACCGGCGCTCCCCTCTCTCGCTGAAAAGCCGCGGTGCTTTCGGGAAGGAGGTTTGCCAAAGGATGCCCCGGTGAGATGTGCCCGGCAGGCAGCTCCCCGCTATGGCCATATGCCCGAGCCAGTGGTGGCAGCCGGGTGATGTGCAGAACCAACCGGTGGTGGCCGGGGAGAGGCAAGATCCCCCTCGGCACCCGGGAGACGCGGCTGTGACTGGGCCACGTGGCCACAATGCCTCTTACAGCCCGGCTCCATCCCCCGGGCACCGCGGTGTGCCCGTTTCCCTGGGTGCTGACGGCGTTCGCCAGTACAGAGGTTTGTGCCAGGCCAGCTTGGCTGGGCTGCTCCTCGATGCCCCCGGGACCGGGTGCCACCAGCTACGGCACGCGCAGGGGTTCGTGCCTGGCCGCTGGCTCTCGGTCGGGTAGTTCGGGTACATCGCCTCTGCACTGAAACCAGTCTCCAAGGACGCATCTGAGTAAAGCGGTGGGAGCTGGGTGTCCCACCAGGGCCTGGCCAGAGACCCTCTCCCAGCCCCCAGCGGACCCCTGGGGCCCAAGAGAGGGGAGAGGGTCTCTGGCCGGACCGCGGTGGGATGCCCGGCTCCTACCGCTCCGGCTGCCTTTGAGGCTGGCTCCCATCTCACCTCACTCCCAGCCTACGGGTATGAGGGTGGGGGGCTCAGGGGCAACTGCCAGGTGCCAGAGATGAGCCAGAGGTTTGCAAGACCATCACCGGTCATAAAATTTGCATATCTCTCACCTGGGAGCACCCCAAATCCCCCCCCCGCAACCCCGCTGCAGATCCAAGAGCCAGGGATAACTGTTATGGCTCAGGAAACACCACTGGCTCCTCGGCAGCGTCTCCCAAGGGACACACATGCGGGGCCAGCGGCGGGTGCTTGGTGCTGGCGTTATTTTGGAGTCCTGGGAGCCAGAGCCCCCCCCCCCCCCCGCTTCCCCATGAGCAGGGTGAGGCTTCGTGCGTGGCAGCGGTGCCGGTGCCACTTCCCTGCTAATCCGGGCAGCTCCCTCTTGACTTCCCAGCCTCTCCCCGAGGGTGGACAGAGGTGAGCCAGGGGAGTGGGAGGAAGTCCCCAGGCAGGGACAGAGAGCTGAGGAGGGCACAAAGTCACCCTCCTCGCCTGACAGGAGACTCAGCCGAGGCCCCGGCCGGGAGCGTGTCACGGACGATGCCTTTGCCAGGGCTATTTTGGTGCCGCTGGGCTGCCAAGCCCCAGCTTGGACCAGCTTCGGCCAGGAAGGGCGGTTGCCCGAGCAGTAGCCGGGGTCCAAGTGGCCGTGCCGGGCTCGAGGGGCTGGCAGCGGCGGTAGCGGCGGGGAGATGCGCGAAGGCAGAGGCAGGGCGGCTCCCGCGCACGTTCCAATGTATCCACATCACCATCCGCAGCTCCCGAGCCCGGGCGAGCCTCCCCGCTGCGCGGGTGGGATGGGAACGGCTTGGCTGGCGGCGGGGGGAGCGGTGGGGGGGCCAGATCCGGTAGGTGCAGACAACGTCTGATCCCATCCGAGCCGGGCTGGATTGGAGCTGAGGCTACGCCAGGGCAAGGGGGGGGGGAAACCGGAGCCTTCCCCGCGCGAAGGCGGCGGGGCGGAGGCTAGGATCCGCGAAGGAAAAACCAGCTCCCCCCCGTCGGCTGGGCGAAGCGCTGGGAACAGCACGGGTTTGTGAGCAGAACGGCTCCTGCCAGCCCCGGCCCGGCCAGCCAGCGACCGCACGGCTTCCCACATCAGACCAGCGCTGTTAGCTGGCAACAACAGGCTCTGCCAACCCAGTGCTGGCTGGAGACTGGGATGGTAGGGAGGTGGTGGGACTCCTGGGAAGGATGGAGTCAGGGTGGGAGAGGAGGAAAGGAAAAGAAAGGAAAAGAAAGGAAAAGAAAGGAAAAGAAAGGAAAAGAAAGGAAAAGAAAGGAAAAGAAAGGAAAAGAAAGGAAAAGAAAGGAAAAGAAAGGAAAAGAAAGGAAAAGAAAGGAAAAGAAAGGAAAAGAAAGGAAAAGAAAGGAAAAGAAAGAAAAGAAAGGAAAAGAAAGGAAAAGAAAGGAAAAGAAAGGAAAAGAAAGGAAAAGGAAGGAAAAGGAAGGAAAAGGAAGGAAAAGGAAGGAAAAGGAAGGAAAAGAAAGGAAAAATAGAAAAGAGAGGAAGGAAAAATAGAAAAGAGAGGAAGGAAAAATAGAAAAGAGAGGAAGGAAAAATAGAAAAGAGAGGAAGGAAAAATAGAAAAGAGAGGAAGGAAAAATAGAAAAGAGAGGAAGGAAAAATAGAAAAGAGAGGAAGGAAAAAGAGAGGAAGGAAAAAGAGAGGAAGGAAAAAGAGAGGAAGGAAAAAGAGAGGAAGGAAAAAGAGAGGAAGGAAAAAGAGAGGAAGGAAAAAGAGAGGAAGGAAAAAGAGAGGAAGGAAAAAGAGAGGAAGGAAAAAGAGAGGAAGGAAAAAGAAGAGAGAAAAGAGAAAAGAAAGAAAGAGAAAAAAAGAAAAGAAGAAAAGAGAAAAGAAAAAAGAAAACAGAAAAAGAGACTAGAAAGGAGAAAAAGACAGATTGAGGTGTGACCCTTGCCAAGTCAACCACACGGCGGGGAGCACCATCACCAGGGTCATTTGAGCAGCCCCAGCGCTGCCCACCCATGCCCGTGCCCGTGCCCATGCCCAGGCCGGTGCCCGTGCCCGTGCCCGTGCCATCACCGGCCTCACACGCTGCACCGCACCCAGGGAGAGCCAGAGACGAGGCCGGACCCTGCGATGCCCTCCAGCACAATGCAGGTGCCGCGGTGCTGCCGAGGGGACCCCCGCGAACCCCCACGGGGCAGCTGAGTCCAAGCCTCTGAGGTGGGGCTGGATCCTACCCGCAGCTCCGGCCCAAGGGATGAGGTCTGGCAGGAGAATCCCCGGCGCGGGCACGGGGTCCGGCAGCGACACCCTCCCCCACCAGAGCAGAGCCCTCGCAGGGTGCGGCACAAGGCCGGATTTGGAGTGGGCAGCGGCTGCCAGCAGGGAAGAGGTTATGAGCCCGGGGGGGGGGGTGGGGGGGGAGCTGCCTGCTCAATAATTAAATAAATATCAGCGATCAATAAGGACAGAGCAAAGGCAGAGCCGCAGCGGTTCTGGTGCAGGCGGGGGGGGGGGGGGGGGAGGTCCCCGAAGTCTCCCCTCCGTGGCCGTACCGGCTGGGGGGGGGAGACTTCAGGGACGCCCCCTTTGCCCGCACCGTGGGCCCTGGCACGGCCACCTCGCCGCGTGCCACCAGGCCACGTCGGCGTGGCCTGGAGTGACACCAGCGTCCCCACGCACACGGCTGGCTCAGGGCTGCCCCTCAACACCCCGACGCGCAGATGGGGGCCAACATCGCCCCTCACCCCAGAGACTGAGGGGGTGCCCCCCACATCCTGCCATGCATGACCCCACCGCCCTCTTGCCCGCCAGCGCGGCATGGCGCAGCCGGTTGCAAATTGTCCCAAACTTGGAGGATTTTGAAGAAAAAGCCTGTGCCCCCCCCCACCTCCTTGCACCCCACCATGTGCAGCCGGGCTGGTGGGGGGGAAAAGGAAAAAGTTTCACGCTACGCAAAAGGCGGCGCGGCCGAGGCCGAACTCGCAGTGCCAAGCCCCCCCCCAGCCTCTCCAAACCCAGCCGGGGTACCCCCGTACCCCACCGCATCCCCCTGCAGCCCCAAAGCCGGCAGCTTCCCCGCACCACCCACCTCCGGGCGCAGCGAAAAAAAAAAATAAAACCCAAACCACAATGCAACCTTGCCCCCCCCCGCGCCCCAAGTGAAAGCGGAGGCAGAAAAACCCCCAAAAGCACCAGAAACACCCAAAAAAACCCCTAAAAAAGGCGGGGGGGGGGGGAGCAAGAGGGAAACGCGGCTCCTCCGAGCAGCCCCGCACCGGCCCCAACCCGCCCTTTCCCTGTTATGATTATTTTTATCGAGGGAGGGGGTTGCTTTTTCTTTTCTTTTTTTCCCTTTTTTTTTTTTTTTTTGCATTGCAACTGTAAAAGTCTGTTGCGGCGAAGGGGGGGAAAATTGGGGGGACGCGGGGGGGCCGGTTACCTGGGTCAGGCAGAGAGGAGACGAATACATCCCGAGCCGTGCTGGGAAAGTGGCTAATTGCAGGGCTGAGACTCGAGGCGTAAAAGTTACTGAGTCATTTCGGAGGCTGGAGCAGTCCGGGCGTTTTTTCTCTCTCTCTCCTCCGGAGCGGCTCTGCGGGGCCCGGGGGGGGGCGGCCCCGCGGGAGGGGGGGCCGAGGAGGAAATAAAAAGGGTCCAACTTCCACCCCCCCCCAAAAAAAAAAAAGTCAAAAATAAAAAGCAAAATTCCCCCCCCCTGGAAAATAAAGCGCTTTTTTTGTTGTTGTTGTTGCTTGGTTGGGGGGGGGGGGGCGCGTTTTAAAGAGGCAAAAGGCTCATCTTCGCCCGGGGGGGGGGGTCGGGGGGGTCCGCACCCAGCCTGCAGGCAGGGGCGGCGGGCAGCGGGGAAGTTAGAGGGGAAGCGGCTCCATCCGAGACACGGGCAGCGGAGAGAGGGAGGAAAGAAAGAATGAGAAAATGAAAAAAAAAAAAAAAAAGAAGAAAAAAAAAAAAAAAGGAGCGAGGAATGAAGTGACGTTATGAAAAAAGCCCATCCCAAAATATTACATCCCATTTAAAGATGTAGGAACCCCCTTTGGCTCGCAGGGCCGAGGCGCTGCGGGGCAGGGGCGAGCGGGGGAGGGACGGGACGACACCCCCCTCCACTCCCCCCCCGCGGGACGGCGAGTCCCCCCGTGCCCCGGCGGCCCTGCCCGGGCCGGGCAGCGCCAGGCGAGCTCGCCCGTTTTTTTGTTGTTTTGGGGGTTTTTAAATTTTTTTTTTTTTTTTAATAAACGGAGCCAATACGGCGGGGGGGGGGGGGGAACCAAAACCCAAACCAAACCTGCAGATTCATGTGCAACTTCTGGGCAGCGGCCCCGGGAGACGCTGCCCCGGCGCGGGCAGGGGGATGCCCCCGCACCCCGGCGCCGGGGGGGGGGGGGGGGGTCGCCCCGCCAGCCCCGCGCTCACTCCCGCCGCATCCCCGCTCACCCCGCGGGGAGACGCTTATTCCCCCCCCCCTCCTTATTTAACGACCGGCAGCATCTCGACGTTGCTCTTCCCCGGTGCCGGGGGGGGGGCAGGGGCAGCCCCCCGCCCCGAGCGCACAAAGAGAGAAAGAGAAGGAAAAAAAAGCGGAGCCCTGCGCCCGGCAAACTCCAAACCGCAAGTTCTCACTACAGAAACACCACCGCCACCAACCAATTCTGCAGGCTTTAATAAAACCTAATTAGAGAGCGAGCGAGGGCGAGAGCCACGTACAGAAAAACAAAGGGAATCCCCGGCTCCTAATTGTGAAAGTGAGTTTCAGCCCCGCAGGATGGCGGGCGGCAGCCTCCCGGCGCTGGCGATTTATTTAGCCCCGCTCTCGCCTCCCTTCCGACACGCAGCTACGGGGTTTTTAATCGCTCCCCGCAGCGCCCCGAAGGGCGGGCAGGGACCGCTGCCCGGCGGAGGCCGGCGGGCGCCGCGGGGCCGTTCGGGGCCGCTCCCGGCCGGGGGCCGCGGCTCCAGCCCTGCCCTCGCCCTCCCCAGCAGAGAAACGGGGCTCGCGTTCCTCCCACCGCTCCGCCCGGGAACGGACCCTGCCGGCCCCTCGCCCCGCACAACCCATTTCCACCGTCGACTTCTGCCGGCCCCCGGAGGGCGATCTCCGCCCGGGGGTTTGGGGTTTATCATCCCCCCCCCCCCCTCCCCTTCCCCCCGCATTAAGAACAACCCCGGAGGCACCCCCGCTCCCGCGGGGTGCGGCGGCACCAGCCCGGCTCCGCGCAAACTTCGCCGGCCGGGCCCGCTCCCCGCTCCCCCCCCCCCCCCCCCCCCGCGGCGGCCCGGGGCGGGGGGGGGGGGGGGGCAGTCGCGGCGGCGCGCTTCCCCCCGTGGCCTGGCAGGAGGCGAAGCAGGAAAAGCCCAGCACGGCGGGGACGGGGGGCGGTTTTATTCTCACATCGAGGATGGCGATTTTTGCTTCATACACCCCCCCCTCCCCTCCCCGCCGCGTCCCCCGGGCGCGGGCAGCGCGGCCCCGCGCAGCGCGGACTTGAGCGCGACCCTCCCGGGCGTCACTTCCAAGTTCAAGTCGGTGCGGCTGGCAGGCTCTCCGCCCCTTTTTTAGCGGCCATTTTCAGCTCCATCCAGCCCTCCGCGGGCTGCGGAGGCTCCCCCGCGCCGCGACCTCCCCGCCGGGCGGCTCCCGCCTCCGCCCCCCCCCCCCCCTTATACCGCGGGGAGGGGGTGGGCGGGGGGAGGAGAGACGGCGGCAACTTCCCTCCGCCACCCCGGCACCCCCTCCCCTCCCGCCCCCGCGCCCCCCCCCAGGCACCGTGTTAAACTCCGCCGCCGGCAGCGCCCCGGCCCCGCCGCCCCCTCCCCGACAGCCAACTTTTGCTCGTGGGTGCACACGCAAACACACGCACACGGGTGGGGGGGTGGGGGGGTGGGGGGGGGGGAGAGGAGGAAAGTAGAAGAGAAAATGAAAGTGTCATGGGACCTACCATAGCCAAGTGCAATTAACGGGCTTCCAAGTTGCTGCGGAAAGCAAAGCAAAGAGGGTGGGCTTTTTTGGTATTTTGTTCTGAAACGTGTGTTTTCCACCGAGCCGAAGGAGGAGGAAAAAAAAAACGTCGCCCCCAAAAATAATAAAAAAATTAAACCCCCGATAATAATAATAATAATAATAACAGCCCCCCCCCAAGGCCACCGGCAACGGCAAAGTGTCCTCCGCGGAGCGGTCACCCTCTCTCCGGCTCCGTCTCGCTCCCGGGGGCCATGCTCCGGCCTCAGCGCGTCGGGGGCCGGGCTGGGCCGGGCTCCGCGCCGCGGGGCATGGGCCGGGCCGGCAGCCGCCGGCGGCGAGTTCCGGGGCGGCTGCGGGAGGCGGCGGCGGGGGCCGGCGGGCGGCGCGGGGCGGCGGGGGCGCGGCGGCGGAGCGCGGTGCCCGCGCCCAGCCCGGCTTCATGCGCCGCGGGGGTGGCGGGGCTGGGGGGGCCGGGGGGGGAGGGGGCGACGGTTATTTTTGGAAGGCAAGGGGGGGGAAAAAAAAAAAAAAAGAGTCTCTGTTTTTTAAAAATTAAAAAAAAAAATAAAAACCGGGGAGAGGGCCGGCGGAGGGCCGGGCTGCGCCTATGGAACAGCAACGCTGGCATCCCCCCGCCCCCCCCCCAGCGAAGCCCAACTCCGGCCGGGCACGGCTCCTCCTCGCAGCCCGCAGCGCCCCGGCCCCATCGCCGCCGCCTCCCCCCGCCGCGCCGCCTCCGCCTCCGCCTCCTCCTCTGCCTCCTCCCCTCGCCCGGGGCACCGGCGGCGCTGCGGAGGGGACGCTCCCGGTGCGGGGGCGGGGAGGGGGGGGGAGGAGGAGGAGGAGGAGGAGGAGGAAGGCTCCGGCCCCGCTCGCCCGGCAGCGCGACGGCGGCCCCCGGATGGTGCTGGTAGGTGGCGGGGGCTGCGGCGCAGCCCCCCCGGGGCCGGCTGGCTGCGGAGGGAGGCGCGGGGCCGCCCCCCCGGCCCTGCCCGGCGCGGGGGGGGGGAGGAGGGAGGGAGGGAGGGGGGAGGGATGGGGGGGGGGGCGCGGCCCCGGTGCGGAGCTACCGCAGAGCGGGGAGGAGCCGCGGGCAGCGCCGGGCCCGGCCGCCCGCCCGCCCCTGCACCGGGCGCCACGGCGTGCAGCCCCGGCCCCCGCCCGCGGGCATCCCGCGGGCATCCCCCGGTCACCCCCGGTCACCCCCGGCCCGGCTCCGCGGAGACCCGCTGCTCACCCCCATCCCCGGCCCACGGACACCCTCCTCCCTACCTCACGCACCCCCCCATCCCCACGGCCGTCCCCACCCCTGTGCCACGGACGTTCCCCCGTCACCCCCATCCCCGGCCTGCAGACACCCCCATCCCTGCCCCACGGACACCCCCATCTGCGTCCCCTGGTCACCTCCCCCCCCCCCCGCCTCCCCCACAGACTCCGGGCTCCCCCAGAGCTTCCTCCGTCCCCCCCATCCCCTCCAGGGTGCCCCATCCCTGTCCCCTATTCCCCTTGTGCCCCCTCAGCACCCTCACCCCCCATACTCCACGTGCCCCCCCCCCCCCCCGATCCCCCCTGTCTGCCCCCCCCCGGGTCTTTCTTAAAGCCACAGGCCGCTTTGCAGCCGGTACAGCGGCTCCAGCACCGGGGGGGGGGGGGGCTGGCGGTTTGCCCCCCCCCCCCCCCCCCCGGTCCCGCTCGGGAAGTTGGCAGCGACCTGGGAGCCGGGTTTGGTCCGGGAGAGGAGAAGGGCGCTTTGGGGAGAGCGTTTCCCTTCATTTCTATCGACCCCTTTTGTGTCTGGACCTGTATTTTTAACCCTTGTTATCGACTAATCCTTTAATCTTTTAAACCTTTCAAATAACCATATTTTTCTATAGGAAGGCAACAAAAACTAGATTTTTTTTTTTCAGTTTATTAAGGGGCAAAGTGTGCACTGTACGTCTGTATTTTTAGGCACGCTCCGTAGTCTTGAACAAACAACATAATCTCTCTCTCTCTTGTGCTCAAATGATTTCAGTGTGATAAATAATATGCTAAATAATTTATTATATATTTTTAAAATAAAATTAAAGCAAGCTACACTGACGTTCCTCTAGTTTTTATTTCATAATTTTCTCTCTCTATCTTTTTTTTTCGGGGGGGGGACTTGGTGAGCCCTGATCATTTTTACAAGGGATCAGCTCGATTTTAACAGGGATTTTGTATACACTAGAGGTTTATTTTATCCATCCCCATATCCCCTTTGCCTGCTAAACCCACCGTGCACATACCAAGATACTGGACGTTACACGGCATAATTTGTGCATTCACAGGGTATATTTTACTGCCGTTCAAGTTGTTTGTCAGACACCGAAGTACGGCGATCGGCCTTATGGAAATGAGATCTAATTTTGTTCCAGCTTTCTATCAAAAAAAAAAAAAAATCTTTATATTTACAAGCTCTAGAACTTTTTTTTTTTTTTTAATCACCATCTGGTCCCCCCAAAAAAAGCCACTTCCCTGTTTTAAAGATGAAAAAAAAGGCTCCTGGCTGAAATGAGCAGTTCACTCGCCTCGTCCCAGCTCCATAAGCCTTGAGGAATGTAAACTCGGCGGTAACTTTGCTCGCAGAATACAGTTTTCGTTTTCTGCCCGACACCGGGTGAGATACAGCACAAAAATAAACCCGGGGAAGAATTTGCCAATTTTTAACCGCTTCCAAGGCTGCCGTCGGTGCCCGCCTGGCAGCTCCCCTCCCTCCTGCCAGCGCTTTGTTTTGCTGCGGCGATTCCTCGGCTCCCCCGGCTCCTCGCGTTTTGGGGAGGATGCGGACGTTCGGCTTCAGTCCCGGTGCGGTGGGAGATCGCCCGGCGGTGCCAGGCTGGCGGTGCCAGGCTGCTGAGCCCAGCACCGGGCGGGCGAGGAGGAAAAAGGGGGATGATGGGATAATGGTGGGGGGGAGAAAAAGCAAGGCTGGGTTTTTATTTTCACTTCTGCAAGGGCCTGGGACGCGGGACGGTGGGGACGGGGGTTCTGACTTAGTTAGTTATTTTTGTAATGCTGTTAAAGTATTTCCTGGATGATTCAAAGCTGGGGTTGAAGGGCTGCCGGCCTTGTCTCTGAGACACCCCCGTGGGTTTCCAACGGCCCACAGGCACATGTTGTGTCCCCCCGAATTAATCCCATTTCTCTTATCTCAACGGGGGGCCCAGGGGCTGATCCTGCACGAACCGTAATAGCGACGACCCAGGGCTGAAATAATCTCGGCGCAGCCAGTGGCACCTGTAGGTCCCTGTCGCCCTCGGGGCCGGAGGCAGAGCGAAAGGCATGCCGGCCGGCCGCGGCCCTGATCCTGGCAACCCTGCTGCAGGTGGGGGTTTACTCAGCCCCGGGGGTGCAGGCAGGCTGCGGGGGTGCAGGCAGGCTGCGCTGGCCACAGGGCTGGGGAGCAGCCGCCGGACTCTGCTGCCGACCAGTCCACGGTCGTCCAGCCAGCCCCAGTTCCCTGCAGCCACCCCAGCCTCAACCCCAATTCCTAGTGTAAACCCCAGACAGAACAACACTAAAAATACAATAATCCTTTTTTTTTTTTGTTTCCAGGCTGCCTGTAAACAGCATTCCAAGGAGGGGGGGGGGTATCCAAACCCAATTTAATTTTCCCGTGCAGGTCATCCCTGCTGCCTCAAATAAAAAAATTAAAAGGGGGGGATTTGGGGTTCTGTTCTGTTTCTCCTAATGGGTTTTCGCAAGGGTTGAACCCTGGGGGTTGAAGCTGAGTTACTCCTATTTTGGTGCGGAGACGGAGAGGCTGGATCAGGCCCTTTGTTTCATTCCTCGGGTTTATATCCCAGCCTGTTTGCAGGCTCCCGACCACCCATCTATAAAATAAGTGCTGGGAACAAGTGGAAATTCTGTCGGGCCCCCCCCCCCGTCAGTGAAATTTGCTGCTGCAAGAAGCTGGTGAAATCCCACGCCGGCGGGCTCAGGCTGTTCCCCGCTGCCCCGTGCCCCCCACCCAGCCAGGTGCCTGTGGGCAAGAGCCCCTTGCCCAGTACCAACGCAGAGAGCGCCGGCCGGCCGGCCACCACCTGAGCCCCCGGCACGGCCCCGGCGGCCGCGACAGCTGCGCTTGCCCCCTCCTCAAAGCTGGATTTTATTTCTAAAGGGCATTTCATGGTTGATTTGTGCTGCTGAGATGCCTCGATGCCAACTTTTAGGCTCAGCCAAGGGGGTGCAGATACCCGTGGAGCAGCGCAGGGCTGGGTAACCCCCCCCCTCATCGCCACGGGAAAATATCCCCAGCCTCGTTAGCCGCCTTCTCGGGCTCATTTCTAGCATTTTTTGCAGGGTTTTTTCAAAGGTCCCATTCTGCTGGGTGCAGCGCTTGGGACTGCCGGCACCGCCGAGCCGCTTCCCTCGCCAGATAAGAGGGAGAGAAAGGGAAATAACCCACGTTGGGACAGTTTTGTTGCTGCCTTTCTTTGCTTTTAAAGTAACTTTTAAGGAGAATATTCTGGTTTTGACCAGAATTTATTTACTTTATTCCTGCATATGGCTCTTGGCCTGGGTCCCAAACAGGCAGAGGTCTGGCCCGGCTCAATTCAAAGCCAAAACGTGCAATGAAAAAAGATTTTTTTTTTTTTTTTTTTCTTTTCTCTTTCTTTATAAAGCAGGTTTTTAACTGGTGAAATTGTTGCTGGCAAGGGGGGGGGTGTCAGTTAAAAGATTACTAGCAGATTTCAGTGAATTATTCTGCAGGAATTTAAAGGGTTTTTAGGATTTTTGCTGTGGCTCTTTTTTTGGGTTTTTTTGGCTTTTTTTGGCTGCAGGTTACATGTAAAAATATATATATATATATATAAATATATATATATATAAATATATATATATAAATCCCCAATTTTTTTCCCCCTCTGTATTTTTTCCATCAGCTCAAACATCGCCTCTTCCCCCCGGATTTGTTGGAAACCAGCCCTCGAAGAGCCACGGTGAGAAACCCCCTTTGCAACCCTTTCCCCGGCTCCTGCGCTCCTCGGCACTGGGAAGCCAGACCTCACCCGGGCCAGTCTCCCCTGAGCTGATCCTGGAACTTGTTTCTTTGCATCAAAAGGGAGGGGGTTTTTTTTTGCCTTTTCCCCGTGTGCGCTGCTGCCAAACGGCTTCAAATCCACCCGCGGGGCCGCTGCCCTCCCTGATGCGGGGGCTCGGGCAGGGCAAAGCCCCGTCGGGGTTTTTGCAGAGACGTGTGGATGGAGGCGCCGGGAACTCTTGCAAACGCCGAAATTTCACTCGTTTAAAAAAACCAACCAACAACCAAACCCCAAACGCAACCAGGAAACGTTTCCTCACTTGATTTCCCCCCCCCCCCCTCGCAAAAAAGAAATAAATCAAGTGCAGGCACTCTCCTAGGGCTGGTTTGTCATGTCAGCGTTGGGGAATTTGGGGAAATTTCTGGAGTGGGAGGAATGGGGAGAAATACGGCCCTGTCTCTTTGTTTGGTGCGAGTGCATCCCGATTTGCTTTTTTTCCCCTCCCTGCAGAGGGACCTGGCAGATGGGGGCTCCTGCCATCGTCCCCACGCTGCTCAGCAGAGCCGCCAAACTGCCGCGGGCGCCCTTTGGCCCCGGCAGCGGGGGAAAGCTCGGCTTTGGGAGCGGGAGCATCTCGGTGCCGTGACCCCGATGGCTTCCTCAGCGCGGCGGTGTAGCTCTGCGCTGGCACGCCGCAGGCAGGTGCCGCCGCTGCGCTGCACCCAGCAGCACCCCGATGCCGGGGGGGGGGAGGGCCCCAAAACGCCCATGTGCCGACAGAAGCAGCACCCAAGGAGGACAAAAATCACCCAAAATATGGCTTCGCTGGGGGAGGAGGGTGGAGGAGCAGGGAAGCCTCGCACAGGCTTTGGGGAGCAGAAAGTGAAAGTGGCTGGCGGTGGGTGCGGTAAGCACGTCGGGGCTCTGTGCCCCAGTACCCAGCTGGCACCCCTGTCCCCTGGGGGTTCAGTCCCCGGGAGCTGCCGGGGCCTGGGGAGGACAAAAGCGGTCGGCAGTGGCATTTTGGAGCCCGAGCGGGAGGGGGAGGAATCATGGGGGAATTTTAATCAGTTGCCAAAGCAAACAGAAGCGAGGGGAGGTAACGAGCTACCTGCTCCCGCCGCCGGCTCCAGCGCCTCTGCCTCGCCGCCCGCCGCAGCGGGGAGGCTGTGCCCGGCCCTGAGCCCTCGTTCTCTCAGTGCACGTAATATCAGGGACCGGGGCCCCAGAGCAATACTGGGGGCCAAACGCCCCGGCAGCAGCGATGGAAAATCGCCATCGCCCAGTTGCTCCAGTTTGACAACGGGGCAAGGCGTGGGGGTTCGCTCTCCCGGCACAGCCCTCGCGCCCGCCGCGCTGCAGCGGGAGCCCAGCGCCGGCCCCGGCCCCTCCGGCGGCCCTTTGGACGAGGCGTTTGCCGCAGTAGGAAATGGTTTCTCCAAGGGTTTTGTTTGCCAGAGGAGAAAACTGGGCTGGAATTTGCAAGAAGAAAGTTTGAAGGGAATGGCAAAGAATTATATTAGTTTTCCAGAACGAGCTTCCAGTTGTGCCGGTGCACAGAGACGCGTCCTGAAGCAACGCGAACCGGGGGCATATGCAAAAGTAATATCGGGCGAAGGGTCCCTTCTCCGGGAAAAGTTTAGCAACTCACATAATCAATTGCCAGCCTACATCTATAGCTAAACCAATTACTGCAGACAAATTGGCGTGAATATTTGCCTCGCAAAGCTCTCCGGCTGCACAAAGGGCTCGCTTTCCCCCTTCCCCTGCCACGATTTTACGAGAGAGGAAAATTACTCGGATGCTGAGCGTACTGTAAGTAATAAGGGCTTTGAAAATAGGTTCCTAATTAAAAATGATACCACTGCTTGTTTGTTTTTAAGCACACATTAAACTTTTTTTTCTTCCCTGCTGCATTCAAATGTTGGGGTTGCTGGCTTGGGTTTTTTTTTGTGAAAACTGGCTTTCCGTGCCGTGATTCTGGTTTGATTTGACTCCCCCCGCCCCCTCCGGGGTCTGCTTTGAATTAGTGAAAGCCAAATCCAAGAAGCTGGAAAGGGATATTATAGAATTTTCCATGTCCTTATTATTTTTTTTATTAGCGGGACCGGGCAGCTCGGCTGAGCGGGAAGGAAAAAATGGCTTTTGTGGTTGCGGCAGTTGTGTGAGCCGCTGGCGCTGGGGCCGTGCTCGCCGGGTGCAGAGGCAGCGGCACCCGCCTGCAGCTGTGCTCGCTGGCCCCGGGGCTCGGCGGGGGGCACGTTGCCCAAAGCGTTCGGCACAGGGCATCAAGCTGCACCGGCAGATGGGAGAGCACCGGCCTGGCCGGCTGCGGTGTTTTGCCGGGGTCGTCCCCTCTGCAGCATCCCAGGGTGGTGAGCGGGGGGCTGGGGTGGTGGCAGGGGATACCCAGTGCCAGCGTAGCACCAGCACCGCGGCGTCCCAGCCTGCAGGCCGGCCGGCGTCCTGGGCACCAACCAGCCCGGGCACATGGAGCAGGCGCCGAGGGATGCTGTGCTACCTGCCAAAGGCTCTCCGAGGGATGCAGTGGCACCCAGGGAGCACGTGGGTGCTGCCTGCCTGGGTGGGCTGCTGTGACAGTCCCCTGAGGCACGGGCATAGCCCCGGAGGAAGCACCATCGTGCTGCGTTTCGGCAGCACCCCAAGGCGGGCGGTGGGTATCATTTGGCCATGCGGCGTCGGCGAGCGGTGCTGGGGGCCAGGCACCTCTCTGCGGGGCGGAGGGGCCAGGTGGGTGCAGGCCTTGGATAGCCCTGGGAAGGGGGCATGGGGGGGGGACGATGTTTCACAGTCCTGGTCTAGACTTGGCTCGTAAACCCGAAATTGTTGCAGGAAGAGGGGCTGGGGGCGGCATGTTCACAGGCTGCAGAGGGATGAGCCCGTCCCCTTTAACACCTTGCCCGGGCAAAGGCACCCATGCCTCAGTTTCCCCAGTCTGCACCATGCCAGGGAGGGGGGATTCGTTGGCCGGTTCCCTCCCTGTTTCGCACACGGGGGGGCTCAGAGCAGGGCCTGGAGAGTTAACACCAGCGACGCCAGCCCTCGGCTGCCGGCACATGCTCTGCCTGGCCCTGAAACCCAGCCAGCTCCCGGCTCCGGCAACAACAGCCGCTATTGTGCGCCGGCAGCCCCGCGCGAGCACCCAGCTGCCGCCGCAGGGTGGGAGGGTGCAACCGGCGGGTGACAAGTGGACTTTGTATCCCTGCTTTGGACTGCTGGTTGTTGCTTTTTTTTAATAGGAAACACGGAAAACAGGGCATTCGGCTCCCGGCGTTTCTCCTAGCCCGCTTTGCACAAGTGAGGGGAAAAAATATTTTTTTAAGGCAATTGCTCGGCTTTTTTTTGCCTTGTTTTTTGCGTTTTCCCCCTTTTTTCCCCTTTTTTCCTCCTTTTTGCTTTTTTTTTCCCTTTTTTTTCCTTTTGTTTTGTTTCTTGGGTCTCTTCCTATGGTGGCCATGGATGCATCTCCTCAGAGGGGCTGTGTTTACCCAAGTGGCACCGTGTTTGTCACCGGGGCTGGCTTGCTCCGGTGTGTAAATATGTGGCAGGAGCCACGTGACCGCGCCAGCAAACATCCTCCCGCCGGCTGTCAGCGCTGGGGCCATTTCTTCTCCCTCCCCGGCAGCTCCCGGCTCCCTCCTGCGGGAGCGGGGCCGAAGCCTCCCAGCTGCTGCTCCCCAAGCACTGCCTTGGGGTTGAGCCCAAACCTCCAGCCGTTTTGGGGTTAAGAAGGGGCTCTGTGGTCCCTGCCCCGGGCTGCCTGCTGGGGCTGAAGGCAGAATTTGTCCCTGCTGTCCCATTCCGGCGAAGCCGCAGGAGAATTGCCACCTCCTCCCCTGTGTTACGAGTGGGAAAACTGAGGCATGGCTCTGGGCTGGCTTTTAGCCATCGAGAGCGGTGGGAGCAGATCAAACCCGTGGGGGAGGATTTTCCTGCTGGATCCTGAATCTTTTTAAACCAACATTTTTGTGCCTTTCAGGGTGAGGGCTGTCGCCGCGGCAGAGACATGGGGTCTTGCACCCCGCTCCCAGCTCGGTGCTTTGCCCATGGGACGTGGGGTGCTGCATGGGCGAGCGCCATTACAGGAGCATCACTGAGGTTGAGCATCGGCGGGGCGGTGGGGAAGGTGCCCAGCCCTGGTGTACAGGCAGGCAAACTGCGGCACAGAACTGAGATGAAACCCGCAGCCGATCACCGAAATGCCCGCGCTGGCGCTCCCCACCTGCCCGGGCATCCTGGCTGTACGCCCAGAGCAGGAAGGAGGCGGGAAGGCCGGGAAGCCGAGCCAAATCTCAGCCCAGTGATAATGTTTAACGTTGATTTTTGTATTCCCCTTCCTCCGACCTGGCAGGACTTTGGTGTGTGCAGAGCCAACGGCTCCTGCAGCCACAGCCTCCTCGCCGCGGGGCCATCATGCATCTGCGTGTCCCCTCCATCCCGACCCGGCTCCAAGGCCCAGACCTGCCTGGGAGGCTTGGAAGCAGAAAGAGCCTCCAAATAAAGGGTGTTTTGGAGGGACGGAGGCACCCTGAATTCAGGGTTTCTTTGGCTGGGAGCAGGCCCCTGCGGGTGCTTTGCTGCGGCTGGGCACCGTGCAAAGCTGCATCCCGCATCCCAGCCCTCCACGCGGGCTCATCCCCCGCTGTGGTTGCAGAAGAGCCCCGGATACACCAGATCCGTCTGTCACCTCCCCGCGGCCCTGGCTGCCGCTTCCTGTACGAAGGGCACAAATGCACAGGGAAATCAAACCGATTGCAAAAAGTGGGGCCGGGGCGGCGATTCCCCACCCCGATAGCCTGTTGGCACGAAAGGAAGCTGACGGAGGAGTCCCCGGGCGCCCCCACGCTGCACCCATGTCCAACCCTGAGATGGGAGCAGGGCTTCGGGGAGCGCGGTGCAATGCCTGGGTCCCAAACTGTCCCATAAATGTGGGGTTCTGGTCACATCCCCAAAGTCCTGGGAAGGACCCACGCCAGCCCCAGCCTCCTGCATGGACCATCCCTGGCCATGGGCCTGGGTCCCTCCAGCCCGGTGCACTTCAGACCTGCCGACACCCCGGTGCAGGGCTGTGCCGGCTGCAGGCAGGTCTCACCCCGCTCCTGCCCCATCTTTCTACCGGCGGCGGAAAGTGCTGCGGAGACTCTGGCTTGGGGCTGCTGGGGAGCCCCGCACCGCTTGCCCCGTAGCACCATAAACCCATCTCCAGCCTCTGAACTGGGAAGTTTGTCTCGAAACCAGTCCAACTAGAATAACTGGGAAGGCAACTGTGGTTTCTTTTCAGGAAAAAAGAGATCTCGAAAAAGAACTGAAACTGTTTTCATTTGGACAAAAATATTCCTAGACATTTTTCCACGTTTTGCCAACGTGCAAGAGCATTTGCTTTTCATTTTTCAATGGAAACCCAGAGAAATGTAATTGAAAATGATGTTTTCCCTGAGAAAAAAAAAAAGGCAATTACTGCTGAAAATCCGTTTTGGTAAAAACAAAGAGACTTGGTGAAAGAAAACCCTTCCAAAACCGGGCCCGGCCTGTGCTGACATGGTTCCCCCCGAGCTCTCGTCCTGCCTGAGCCGTGCCGGGACACACACTGCCACACATCGCGGGCTGGCCGGCCTGCCCCGGTGGTGCTTGCTCCCTCGGGACTGGCAGTGGCCGTCGTGACGCACGGCCCTGGCCGCTCACCCTCCACCAAGAGCCGGGACCCGGCCTGACAGCGGGCGTGGGGTGCAGCAAGGCATCCCCGCCGCGTCCCCGCTGCGTCCCCCGCAGCCTGCCTGCATTTTGGAGAGGGGTGTGAAGCAAACATGAGACGGCCTCAAACACTCGGTCCCATGGTGCTTTTTGGAATAGTGATAATTAAATTCAGACTTTTTTCCTTTCAAAATGCCCTGGAAAAATCCAATCACTTTGCAAATCAAAATAAGCATTTCCAATTAATCCTCTAACTCGAACCACATGGCTTTTAGGGAACGCGGTTGCACTCTGCTGAGACGCTATTTTTAAACCGGTGACGGCTCCGGCGATGTTCTGAGCGTGCTGCAGGCAGGCGCGGCGTGGCCGAGGCAGCCGGGAGCTGCCAGGCACAGGCACTGCCGGAGCAGGGCTTGAGGGCACGTCGTCCCCGTCCCCGCAGGTGTGAAGGCGCTGCCCCACCGCCAGTGCGAGGGTGGGCGACAACTCTTGCCTATGGCCCCGGTGGCTGCAGGGACATGGGCTGAGGCTTCCCGAGTTCAGCTTTTCACCTCCAATGTGGCGGCGGTGACCCCCCCCGGCTCCTCCCAACAGCCAAGTGGTCCCAGTGGTCCCCCCCAAACACCTCCCCTGGGGGCTGAGGCTGCCCAAACTCACAGGCAGGGGCGGCTGGCTGGGCACGCGGTCCATGGGGCCGGGCACTGGGGCTGTGCCAGGGACAAGGGTGGGCAGGGGCGGTGTGAAAGCAGCACAGGTGTCACAGGGGGAGGACGAGAACATTAAACCCTCCCCCTGAGACACCCTCCTGGGTTTACCGCAGAGCTGCTGCCAGTGGGTGAAAATCCCTGGCCCCGCTTGTGAGGCCGGCAGTGCCCGGCACCGCTCCCAGTCGTGCCAGTGGGAGGAACTGGTGGCACTGCTGGGCCACCCCCCCCTCCCCCTTCTTCCCGGGGACAAGAGCCTCGAGGTGCCCTGTGGTGGGTGAGGGCACCTGGCTAAGCAATGGGGCCAGCTCCTACCTCCCGGTCCTCGTCCCCCCCCCTCCCCGGCAGTGGCATTTCCAGGGCCCCTCCGCAGTGGTGCCAAGGTGGTGCTGAGCGGTGCCAGCTGCTACCCGCCGAGCCCGGGGGGTTATTTTTAGTCCTGGCTGGGGATTTGGGTGCTAAGCAGCGGCACCTCACAAGCTGATTTGAACGCTAAGCTGAAAAGCTGGGGACGTGGCCAAGGCAGGCGCGGATCCGGCCCCGTCCCCCACCTGCCCCCGGCGTTGGGAGAAGTGGTACCCGAGCCCTCCTGGGGAGGGGGTGCTGGGTGAGCGTGAGATGCTGCGGGGTGGCATCTCCCCTCCCGTCGCCTGTGTCTGTCAACCCTCTGTGCCCAGGGATGCCGAGGGGCAGTGCTGCCGGGGGGGAGTGGGGGTGCTGGCCCCCCTCCAGGCTGCGGGGGCTGGTGCTGGGAGAAGTCGCCGTCGGCAGGGCAAGGCAGGAACAGGAGCCGCGCACCCCAGCCAAAGTCAACTCAGCCATCGCCGTTCCTAGGCTCTGTGCGCTGATGGGCGCCCCAGTGCCTGGGCCTGTGCAAGTGGGGTGCTACCCACCCCCCAGATCCTCCTCTTCCTCACACGTGTGCTCCTGCACCAGTTTTTCCTCCTGGACTGTTTTGGGAGCAGCCAGGAGCCCTCAGCATCCCCTTTCCCCAGGGGCTGGAGCTGTGGCGGGGCCGAGGCTGGGTTTGGCACCGTTTCGGGCACTGAGCCAGCACCTGGAGCTGGGGGACATGGGGATGCTTGGGGCCGGGTTCACCCCACTGCGGGGGCTGGAGCACCCACATCACCGGTGGAGGGAAAAATGAGGGTGCTGAGCTCCTCTGGGAGCTGCAGCAAAGGAGGGGTGACAGAGCCAGACACTGGAGCACTGAGAGTGCCCGGCCTCAGCCCAAGGTGCCCCAAACTTCGTGCTGTGCCCCCCCTAACCAGCACCTCCCGACCAGCATCCTGGCCTCGCCGCTTTCGTCACCTCCTGCCCGTGCCTTGTTCCCCCATCTCAGCCGTCCCCTGTCCCCCATGCTGTCCCCACTGGGGTCCCCGATGGCCAGGCTGCTGGTCGGGAAGGAGCTGTCCCCCTGGGGACACCCGGCACAGTGGCAGGCTGGGGGTGACGCATCAGGCACAGCAGGCAAGTGGCAGAGGCGACGACCTTGACCCGTCCCCCTGCCACCCCCCGCCAGCTACAGGGTGGTGCCCGCCACTCAGAAACGCCCCGCGGCCGCCCTGCCATGCCAGCTGGCTGCCAGCCCTGCCTGGCACCTGGTCCCTGCCCGCTCCTGCCTGCACACGCCGCTGACAGGGCCCTCGCCCAAGCCCCAGCGAGCTCGGCACCCGCCTCGCACCCTGCGCCAAAGAGCCCAGCCTGACCCTTCTCCCTGCCGCAACTTTGCCGACGATGGCGCAGACACCAAGTCTGACCCCGCACAGAAACGGTTTGCTCTTCCACCGATGACTGATTTATCGCCCATAGCTGGGCTCATGGCACCCAACACCCCGCTGCGCCGGGGACGGGCAGCGCGGAGCCAGCCAGGCCGGTGGGTGTTTGGCAGACGGGCGCGGAGGCAGCTTTCGGCGCTGTACCTGTGCCAAGCAGGCGGCTCCAAAACACTGTTGGTGCCGGCGGTGCATGGCTGGACCCCGTGGGTGCCTGTGGCTCTTGGCAGAGCTGATGGGGGGTGATAGCAGGGTACCAGCCCTGGCACCGCCCCGGCCCTGGGGGAGAAGGGCCGTTCCCCAGGGCTGCCAGGGGCAGAGTTAAGGGTATTTTGCAGGGAGGAAGGAGGCCACCGCGCTCGGCTCCCAGCCCTGCAGTGTAGGCTTTCCAAGCCGCTCGCCGTTCACTTCTGAGCTTATTAAGAGCTGGGCTTTGTCAATAAGGCACCATGTAAAGCACATTGTTGTCTCTTAGCAACCTTAACTGGTTTAAGAAGAATTTTGTTTGTTTTTTTTCGGAATATAGAAGAAACGCACCAGGAAATGGCTGCGCCAGCCGGGTTCATCCGGGAACACCAGCTCTCCCGCGCGAGTTGTCGGCGCAGCACAATGGCTTGGCCCCGGCTCCCCGGCGCCCGGCCCCAGCTCCCGGCGAGCCGGCCCTGCTCCCACTTAGAAAACGGGAGCGTGGGGAGCACTGGGAGGCTGCTGAGGGCGGGGGGGATGCAGATCCAGGGACGGGTGATGCTGGCGACGGGGAGGTCACTGTGCTGTGCCAGGCTGGCTGGGATAGGCTGGCCCTGTCTGGGCAGGGTGCAGGGAGGTGGGGAGGGTGTGGAGGGACCATGTCCCTGGCGTGAGGACAGGAGGGAGCCTTGGCCATGCCCCACCACCCTCGGCTTGGACCCCTCCCTGTGTCCCCAGCCCTGTCCCCTGCACAGTAGCTGGTTGGGGTGCCGTGGCCAAGGGCGCAGGGCAGGCGGTGGCAGGGCGGACAGGACCCCAGGTCTCCCACTCCTGCCTGAGCGGGACCAGGACGGATGGGGACAGGGCTCTCACCACATCCCTGCCCAGGCTATACTGGGGTAACTGGGCCCCCAGTGTCGCCCTCCCCATGGTGCTGGAGCAGGTTAATGGCAAACAGCGCCGGGGAGCATTAACCGAAGCGGGCAGGGGGGCGGGGGTATAAACAAGCGCAGAAGGTGAATCTGCAACCGCAGGAAGTCAGTTATTAATTCGAGTGAGACATTTTGCCCCTTGATTTCCTGTAATCATGCCTTTATGTAACGGCGGGGGAAGGGCGGGCGATGCCATGGGGAGGGGGCAGCCGGCAGGAGGGGGGTGCAGGGTCCAGCATCCCCCACCCTGCGCCTCTTCAGCTGCTCCCCAAGCCCCCCCCCCATGTCTGCCCCGAGGGAGAAGGGTGTCAGGGTGGGAGCCTGCCGGCTCAGCGTGCCACCACTGTGCCAGGGGACATGGGGGACCCCAAGTGCGTCCTGTGCCTTCCCCATGGGAACTGCCCACTCCCCATTCCCTGCCTGGGCCCCAGTGGGCTCTTGTCCCTTTGGGGACGTGGCTGGGGCCTCGTGTCCTCATGTCACCTCCTGGGTCAGGGGACAGGAGCTGGCAGAGCTGACCACCCCCTGCGTGGTGCCGGTGTGCAAACGTGGTGTGTTTGTGCATAGATGTGTTTGCACATGTGGATGTAAGTGCACGTGTGTCCATGCGGGCATGTGCACATGTGCATGTGAACTCACATGTGTGCACACACGTCAGTGTGCCTGCATGCACGTTTGCATGTGTGTGCACTCATGCGCATTGCCATGTCCCCCTAGCACACATCACAGGGCACCACCATGCACACGCTGAGGAACACGGGTGCACACGCAGGCCTGTGGCAGGGGCACACACGGAGTGCCAGGGCCCACGGCAGCCCTTCATGACGGCTGGTGGGCAGCTGGGACTGCGGCGGGCCGGGAGAGGGCCGGGGGATGCACCACTCCCCTGCCTTCAATTGGCTGAGCGGTAAATAAATAAAAGGGAATTAAATAAATAGAGGCGAGTCGGTTTATATAATCGCTGGTACAGTTTGTCCTGAACCTCTGCACGGATTAGAGAGCTGGCACTGGCCGTGGGTCATTAGCAGCTGGGCTGAGCCCCCCCAGCGTGGCCACCCCAGCTCCGGCCCCCCGGCCAGCGGCCCTCAGCCTTGCCCCCTATTTACCTACCCGGGTACTTTTTAACAAGCAACCTTGGGAAGGGATGTGCACGTGTGTGCAAGTGCCTACACGGATGTGCGTGCATGGGTGTGCGCATGCATGTGCCTCTCTGCAAACGTGCACGAGTATGTACGTGCATGGGAGGGCGCACAGGTGTGTGCAGGCGCCTGCCTCTGCCTGGGTGTGCTTGAGCATGTCGGTGTGCGTGTGCATGGGATTGTGAGCATGTCCGTGCACGCGTGTTCGTGTGCATATGTGCATGGGTGTGCATATGTGCACGTGCATACGTATGTGTGTGCATGTTTGCAAGCATGTGCATGCCTCCATGTATGCACACGTGTGCTTGTGGGTGTGCACGCATGGGTGTGTGCATGTACAGGGGCGTGTGCATACCTGGGAGTGTGCACGTGTGTGTGCATGCATGTGTATTTGCACATGTGTTTGCGTGGGTGGGAGCATGCCAGCACACACGCGTGCCTCTGTGTGTGGTGTACATGTGCATGTGCACACACGTGTGTGTGTGTGTGCGCCTCTTTGCACAAGCAGCTGTGTGTGTTGGGGTGGGGGGGGGGCCCACCCCCCCCCAACACCGTGGCACCCAAGGGAGGAAGTGACAGTGTGCCAGGACACACTGGGTGCCAGCAGACCGGGGTCCCCATGTCCCCTCGCACCCCGCCCTCCCTCCCGATCGCCCCAAACGCCCCCGCATCCCCGCCCTCGGGCCCACAGTCGCCCCCAAACCTTGAACCCCCGCCCCGCGGCCCCCCCAGCCTCCGCAACCCGCTCCGGGGGGGCCACGGCAGAGCATCCCACGGCAGGGCCGGCCGCGTGGGCCCGCGGCCCACGGAACCGCCCCGGCAGCGAGGACGGCCCCCGGGGTGTCCCCGGGTTCAGCCCGGGCTGTCCCCGCCGGCGGCCCCCGGTGTGCCCCGCAGCCCCGCGGGACGCAGCTCCGCCGCCGCCCGGTGCCGGGGCCGAGCGTGGCCGTGGTCGTGTGCGCTCTTCTGCTGCCATCTAGTGCTCGCCCACGGGCGAGCCCCGGCCCCGGCCCCGGCCCGCGGGGACCGCAGGGAGCCTATCGCCCGTGGCGTCCGGCCGCCGCGGAGCGGGCAGTGCCCCGGCTCTGGGTGCCACGGGGAAGCCACCTGCGAAGCGGGGTAACCCCGGGCACCTTGGTCCTCTCTTTGGGGAGGTGCTGGTGGGCTGGGACCCCCCCTTGCTCTGGACCCCAAGGCGGTGGGGGGGCCCTTGGCTCCGGGGGGACTCGGAGCAGCGTCATCCTGGGAACTGGGGGAAAAAAAAGCCTTTTCTTGTGTAAACTATACGGAACCACACTGCCAGGGAAGGGTTCGATGACGCTGAGTGCTGCGATGCCGTCTGGACACCCCTTCACCTCCTCCCCCCCAGCCACCCCCGTCTCCCCGGGCACAGGCTGCGGCGGGGGGTGCAGGATCCTGGTTTTAACCACCAGTGACCGTCCCAGCGCACTTTGTCACTGGAAGGCGTGATGCCAAAGAGGGGCCGACACGCCGCCAGGGACCGGTGCCGCGGGTGGCTGCACCAGCCCTGGGCATCTCGCTGCCACTGTAGCGGTGAAGGACCGGTCTGCAAGCCACCGCCGCAGCAGTCCTCAGTGGAGCCTTTTTATGCACAATGCTGGCGAGCAGGTTTCCTCCCTTTCTCCCGAGGCAGCCGAGCTTCCCCGAGATGGATGGCCTCACCCTGCGCTCAATACCTGCTGACTCAGGGACTTGTGCACTAGCATTGACTGATCGGCCCGCTGCATCCCTGCCAGGGCTCGGCAGTAAATCAGCTGCGCTGAAGCCAGCCGAGCCCGTGAAACACTCGTGTGCAGATGCTCACTCCAGCCCCATGAAGCGGGGGGGGGGGGGGGTGATTGATGGGGTGTCAGCAGAGATTTGGGCTCCTTGGTGCTTTGCTCGGGGATGTCTCGGGAGGAGACGCCGCAGAGGTATTTTTAGCTGCGTAATTCATATCTACCTCCAGCCTGATTAATTTTTTTCTCCATTGGTCAATCCATCACGCGCCCTTCACCGGCTGACGGATGCGCACTGGGAGCTGGGCGTGCTGGGAGGGGCTGATGCAAAGCCTGGGCGCCGGGTGCGTCCCTCTGCGTCAGCTCCAACCTTTGCTCCTGTTTTATACGGGGTAACGCAAAATGCAACAAGCCAGGGCGCAGCGTGGCAGGGAGACAACCTGCCTGTCTCAGGGGGCTCACAACTGGCTGGTGCCACCCAGCTGGGCGGGACAGGCACAGCGGTGAGCGGCTGTGGGGCAGAATCGGTGCTGGGAGTGTGTGTTGACCGTGGACCAGCTCCTGGGATGCTCCAACCTTTGCCAGGGCATTTCCCTAGCCAGACATTCCCAAATGGGAGCCAGGGAGAGGCTGCAGCATCCCACATCTTTCATCCCCGGTGAAAGCATCTCCACTCAGCCCTGATTCAGCAAAACAGCATTTTTTTCCAAGTGCTGCTGCTCCCAGGATGAGGACAGACAGTCCCAGGGGCTGCTGGCATCTCCCAGGGGTGCGGGTGCAGGAGATGGGTTCCCAAAATATTTTGGGGGTTAAAAGCAGGTGGCTGATGTGCTGTCGCCTTGGTGGGAAATGTGGTCTGAGGGAGCTGAAAGGACCAGTCTTATTTGGGATTTAGGATCTATTTGTGTTTGCTCACCTCCCTGCACGCCCAGTGCCCCCCTCAACCCTCCCAAACCCTGTGAGCACTGCAGCGAGTGGCACCGCCTGGCCATGCGAGAGCCGGCATATGCGGGTGCACCACAGGGCACCCAGCAGCGGGGCCACCCTGACACCCCCCCAGGACCCCTGGGCTCCCGCCAGCCCCTCTTCCGGCCCGCCAAGCGTCACCCGCCGCCCCCGTGTCCTGGCGTGACCCGGCTCCCCCACGCCAGTGGCCGCGGCCGGAGGCAGCGCGGGGCTGCGGGGGCCGCCTCAAAGGCCCAATTTTCTCGCTCTGAAGCCCCAGCTCTGTTCACGGCGGCAGGCAGGGCCACGGGGCCGCCGGGGCAGCGTGGGTGCTCACGAGCAAAGGGGCACCGTGTTCCTGCAGCAGCACAGGGGGCTGCCGGGGGGACCGAAAAGCCGGTGCCCTCCACCTACAGCCCTTTGATACCGGCCCAGCCTCTTGCCCTGGAAACTGCAGCCACCCACGGCAGGGCTGCGCAGGGCAGGATCTGGCCTCCCGCTCTGCCCCTGCCCTCCGTGCCCAAGCCCTGGTGGAGCTGGCACAACGCCGGGTGCCATCCCTGCACGGGGACGGGGGACACCTGAGTGTCCCCGGAGTTTGTCCCTGCCTGAGTGCCCTGTGCTGCTCATGGCCAGGGCTTTCGGGCTTCCCTTGCAAGCCTGAGCTGCCGCAGTGGCAACGGCTGGTGCTTCCCGGCAGGAATCCGCTCAGCCCATCTGCTTCCCAGACATCCCACGTACCAGCCTGGGAGA
Source organism: Aptenodytes patagonicus (assembly GCF_965638725.1). Classification (NCBI taxonomy): domain Eukaryota; kingdom Metazoa; phylum Chordata; class Aves; order Sphenisciformes; family Spheniscidae; genus Aptenodytes; species Aptenodytes patagonicus. The sequence goes on from NC_134973.1 coordinate 1,037,267, forward strand.
GCTGTAGGGTCCCTTGCAAAGGGAGACGGGTGCTTGGGAGCTGCTGCAAACGCCTGGGTGGAAACCTTGGCTGCTCCCCGGGGACCCACAGCCCCTGGCTCAACCTCTTGCTGTGAAGCTGTGGAGGGATTCCTCTCCTTCCCAAAACCAGTCTGGGCCTGTGCCCAAACCAGCCTTAAGTCTGGCTTAAGGCAATCCCCAGCCCCTGCCTTGAGCCAGGGCGGGTGCTGGGGGATGGACAGACAGACACCCAGGTCCTCTCACAGGCACTGTCCCAAGGACAGGGGCTGGCAGAGGCTGGGTGAGGCTCACATGCCAGCAGAGACCTTTACGGCCAAGTAGGGAGACGCTGTTCCCTGCCAGCAGCAAGGTTTTCTCAAAAGAACATTGACGGGAGCAAAGTACCTGGGGTGAGCTGGGGTGAGGACAACGCAGCATGGCCCCAGGCCTGGCTGGGACCCGGGGCAAGGCCAAGATCTGCAGGAAGAAATAGAAAGCCAAACCCCCAATGCAGGGAAACCACCCAACCAAACGAGCATCGACGAGCGGATTGTGCCCCAACCCTCCTCCCCCTCGGTCCCAGCCAGGGCTGTGGCACAACCCCCACATCCTTGGCCCAAAGTCCCGCTTCTACCCGCTATTGGCCTCCCCCTTCCAAAATCAAGCAGCCGAGACCCGACCCTGACTCCCCAACCCGTCCGCCCCCACTCACCATCCACCACGTCTTCGCGCTCACATCGTAGCACAGCTGCCACTTCACTGAGCCCTCGGCCGCCGGTGCTGCTGCCATGTCCGGCACCTCCATCCCCACCCGGCTACTCCAGGAGGTACCTGGCGTGATGCCCCACTCCCAGTGTCATCGCAGACTCTTTTCCCCCAAAAAGCACCCAGAGCAGACCCCAAGCCTGGAGGGCTCTTGGGGAAAAGCAGCTGGATGGAGGAGAGGAATAATCCCCGTCCCGGAGCTTTCTCGGCTGCCCCTGAGGGAGGCGGGTCAGCTGCTCTCGGTTGGGCTCGTGGGTGGTCACTGCACTGCAGAGGCTGTGCCAGTGGCCGGCCGGGCACGCCTGCGGGACAGCACCCATGGCGGGGGGATGGAGGGACCCCAGGGGGTGGGAAGGCAAAGGGATGCACGGGGTTTCCGAGGCTTTGGGGGTTGCTTTGGCTTTGTCTTCCCAGGAAAGGGGCTGCTGCAAGTACCACCTACAACCCACAAGCCGCCGTACCAGGGACCCTCGAAACCAGACAGACGCACAGACACGTCCCTGCCTGGCTGACGGACTCCCATGCCACCCCTTCCAGCGCTGCCCGCCCGCGTCCTCCCAAGACAAGTGCACCAAGCGCAGCACACTCAGCCGGGGGTGGCCTGCTCCCCTCTGGCTCTCACATCAGTAGAAACTCAGGGACGAAGGGGGGGTGCGTGGGAGTCTCATCTGAGGGATAGGGTGGGGGGCTGGGGACCAGCAGGGCTGTGGGGGCTGATCTCTGCTCACAGTGCGGTGACAGGATCCAGTCACTGGGGAAAAGCAATTGCAGGTCCCGTCCGGGGAGCCCCGGCCCTGTTGCCCTGGCTTGGTCCCAACGTGATCCAGCCCCGAGGATGTTGAAGGCTCCTGCGGGGTGACGTCCTTCGGGCCCCACTAGTGCCATGTGCCCTGCAGGGATCCCCAAAGGATCCCAGCCGGGGTCATGCCTGTCCCCTTCCCCCTGAGCCTGTCCCCCCCTCCCCGCCCAGGGATGAGTTTTCCTGGACTTTGCGCTCTGCCGCGGGGAACCCCGACCTCCAGCGAGCGCTCGGGGCTGTCAGTTGTCCGTGTCACCATCAATTCAGATGGATTTAGTATCCATCCTCCCAGTAATTACAACCTGACTCGGGGTTTGGGGGTTGGGGGCTGATCACCTCCTCTGCGTGCGGTTGAACCGCTGGTTATGGCTTCGTTATCCTCAGCTGCAGCTGGGTCCTTCCTGGCACTGCCCACCGGGACAAACCCCAGTCCCTGCTGGGTGCCCTGCCTTCCCCCTTGCCCCCTGCCCACCCTCCTGCCTGCTGCCCGCTGGTTTTCCAACCCTGCCTAACTGCCCAGCCAATGCGCTGGCAGAGCCCGGCTCCTCCAGGCTCCTCTCCACGGCTCTGCCAGGAGATGCAGCAGCTGCCCGGGGCATCCCTGGAGCCCGGTGACCCATTGGTGATGCTGGTAGCGGGCGGGTGAGACCCAGGGTTTTGCTGGGAGGATGGGAGGATTGAGGAGGTTTGGGTTTTTTTGGCTTTGAAGGCCCGGGAGTCACAGGAGAAGCTGGTTTTATGCTGAGCTTGGGATTTGATGACATTTGGGGATATTTAGACAAGAAGCTTTGGGGGATGGGAGCATCCTGCTGGCTGGGGTCTGCCAGCGCCAGGCACTGCCTGCGCCAGGGGGCTTAGGCACCGCTGCGGCCAAGCACGGAATGATTTGGGGATGGAGGAAATGGCTGTGTAAGGGAGGGAAACAGCGTGAGAGGCAGGTTGCAGGAATTCAGCTCCTGGAAATAATTAATTTCAAGGCCTGGAGATTACGTTCTGATTTTTTTTTTTTGAATACAATTTTTTTATCCTTATTTTTGATCAAAAGCCAGGCTTTTTTTGGGAAAGAACTCAGGAGCTTTTCATGAACATTTCCCCTTCCAATGAGACTTGTTTTCATCCAAACGAGGGCTTGGGGCAGAAAATAAACCCAAAGGTGGGCCATGGAGGCAGCTCAGTGTTGAGTGCCAGGTCTGGAAGGGAGACGCTTTGGGGCAAGGGTGCTGGAGGGTGGCATCGGGCAGCAGTGGGTGCAGGCACCTCGATGGAGGTGGGGGCAGACGGGCTGCGCTGAACGAGGAAAACCTTCCTGTTTAAGAACTGCTGTTTGGCTTGAAAAGGATGGTTTTAAAGCAGTGTGTGCCTGCATGCATGTGATAATGTGTGCAAGCCTGTGTGTGCGTGCCTGTGTGTGCATGCCTCTGTGTGTGTGTGTGTGTGTGCACGCACTAATATGCGTGTGCACAAGCATGCATGTGTGTTTCTGTGCATTTGTGTGGTGTGGCACGCGCGTGTGTCGGTACATGCAGGCGATGCGCTGTCTGTGAGTGGAGGAGACGCATCCTGCTCGAAGCAGGGCTCTCAGGCCCTGGGGCTGCAACGCTGGCAGAAGCAGGGAGGAGACGCCACAAGACAGCACCCAAAAAATACGTCAGGGGCTGGAGAGACCTTGGTGGAGTTGGGAAGGGCCTGGCACGTCCCTGGCTGTGGGGAAGGGCCCTGGCAGGATCTGAGGGGATCCTGCACCTCCTGCACTGCGGCCCTGCCAGGATGGTGGTCATGGGGGTGGGCACCATGGGAGATGGGATACTGCCAGGGCTGAGGGGGTACCATGCAGCCAGCCCAGTTTAGCAGAGCTGGTCCATCATCAATGGGCATCACCCCGACTTTATGGGAGTTTGGAAGTGCTTTCTATGTGCCAATGGGAGGCAGAAGGGGGGTGAGCCCCCCACAGATGGGACAGGAGGAGGTAGCTGCAGTTCTGGCTGCCATGCCAGGCATTGGCACCCGCCCTGGCGTGGCCCGGCTCTGCCGTCCCTGGGGCAGAGCTGCTGGGAAACAGAGCGCCGGGGGAGCGGATGTGGCGGGGAAGGGGATGGGGCTGAGCCAGCTGCTCCGGCCGGGGGGGTCCTGGGGCAGGACTGCCTCGACATCCCCGCATTGCCCAGGACGATCCCGTCTCATCTGCCTCATCATGGATCTGTCGGTGCAAAGCCCAGCGCTCCGTGCCTCGGTTTCCCTGGCAGGCAGGGCTCTGCCTACCTCTGCAGCCTCCCAGATCATCTCCCGGGGCATCCCCCCATCATCCCCTACCCATGCCTGGGGCCCCATCCCTGGAGGGGAGGGAGGGAGCTGGCAGCCGTGCTGCTCCCAGCCTGGCTCGGTGGCCCTGCCTGCGCTGCCACCTCGGGGGGGTGTCCGTGTGCACGTGTGTGTGGGTACATGTGCGTGGCTGAGGGCGTGGGTGTGCGCACACATGTGCTGCTGCAGGTGTGCGTGCACATGTGGATGTGCACGGGCATGTCTGTGTGTGCTTGGGCTCCATGCACACACTGGGGTGGGTGTGCACGTGTGTGTGCTGGCACACATGGATGTCCATCCTTCGTGCCTCCTGCTGCTGCCACCAGTGACCCCAGTCCTCCGCTGGCAGAGGGCTGACCTGCTCCAGGCCCATGACTGCTTCTTGGGGGGTGAGGCCCTGCTGAGACCATGCTGAGACCCCTTGTGATCAGGGGCCAGTATACGAGATCAGACCAGGCCACTCAGGTCCCACAGGGCCCTACACATGTTCTCTCACTGCCCTGTGCCTCAGTTTCCCTTGGCATCTTTTTGTCCACTGGTGTCCCTGACCCCACCTTCTGCTGGTCCCTGCAAGACGTGATGATCCCATGGGAGTGGCATGGTGCCACCCTTGCTTACACTACAGAGGCACTGGGAGCAGTAGGATGGAAGTGTCCATCACCTGGCTACACAGCAAGGAGGGAGGCAGGTGGGGACAGGCTTAGGATGAAACCCTGACTGAGCTCATGTCCCCAGCTGATGGAATTGGGGGTTCTGCTTTAACCCCCATGCGGGACCCCTCCCGTGAGGGTCAGCATCTGGAGCCGGGGTGCTGGTCCCTCCCTGGGACCGTGGCAGTTTCTCCAGCCCCTGAGCCAGGATCACTGTGCCCAGATCTGGGCACCTCTTTGGGGTGTGACATTTGGAGGTGGAGAGGAGAGAGGGGACCCTCTTGGGGAGGGACGATGACAATTTACCGATGACAATTTACCCTCACCTGCTTAGACCCATCTCTGAACGGGCGCAGCATGGCACGTTGCTGCCTCCTGCCCCCAGGGGCTGCGAGCCCCCTCCATGCCTGCCCCCGGGATGGGGTAAACGCTGCACCCCGAAATCATCCCCCCTTCTGGGGCTGTGCCGGCAGGACAGAGCCCCCCAGAGCTGTACAAGCCAGACGCCCCCTGCCCCCCCAGGGGCAACGAGGGCACGACAGACCCCCAGGACTGTACAAGCCAGACAGCCCCCCCCCCCGGCGCAATGTGGGTGGGGCAGATCCCCCCCCCCGGAGCAATGTAGGTAGGACAGCACCCCCCCTCCCACTGGGGCAGGACCGCCCCCCCCCCCCCCTTCCCCCGGGCAATGCGGACGTGACAGACTCCCCCCCCCCCGGGGCCATACGGCCGGGACCCCCTCGGCGTCCGTAAGTTCAGGCCAGCCCCCCTCGGGGCTGCACAGAACCGGGCTTTCCCCCCCCCCCCCCCCCCCTAAAACCGACTCGCCCTGGGCGCGGTGGAGGGGGGTGGGGGGTGGGGGGGGTGGGGAGGGCGGCGCCCGGCGGCTCCTTTAAGGCGGGGGCGGCGGGGCTGACGTCAGGAGCTGTCCCCGGTGCTGAAGCAAGATGGCCGCCCGCTAGCCGACCGGGGCGGCGGCGGTAGCGGCGGCGGCGGCGGCGAACGCCCCCCGCGCCCCCCGGCACCGGCGCCGCCACCGCCACCGGGACAATGTCGCTGCTCTGCTCGGAGGTACCGGGGGAGAAGGGGACACAGAGCGGGGAGGGGGCGGTGGGCCAGCCCCGGGCGCCCCGCTGCCCGCCGGCGCGGGGGGTGGGGGGGCTCGCTGCCCCGGTACCGGGGCAGCGAGCCCCCCCCCCCCCCCCCCGCGCCGGCGGGCAGCGGGACGCCCGGGGACGGCGGAGATTGGGGGGGGGGGGGGGGTGTGCGGGGGGGGGGGGGGCCGTGAGAACGGCTCCATTCACAAAAGCCGGCGCGTGGATTTATGAATGAACCGGCGGGGGGCGCGCGCGCGGAGCCGGACCCGGGAGTGGGGGTGGGGAAGCGAGGGGGGGCGTGGGCGCACCCCGCCCGCCGAGAGTCCCCCGTGTCGTCGTCCCCCCCCCCCCCGCTAACCTCCCCCCGCCGTGGGAGCGCCGGGGAGGGAGGGGTCTCCCCCGCACCTCCTACCCCAGCCTTTCCCGTCTCTCTCTCTCCGCCTTCCCGCCCCCCCGGAGCCCCCGTCTTCCCCCTCCCCCCCCCGTATCTCTCCCCACCCCCCCCTTCAAACGCAGACCCCCACGTGCCCACCCCCAAACACCCCCACCCGTCCACCCTCACCCTCCCATCTCTCCAAATACCCCCCCCACCCCAAGCACCCCCCCCCACGCCCCACCCCTCACTCTATCCCCAAGCACCCCCCCCCACAGACACAGCCCCCTGCATTCCCAAACGCCCCCCACCCTAAACCCACCCCATACATCCCCCCCAACACCCCACATCTATCCCCAAGCCCCCGATTCCCACCCCCCCAAGCACCCCCCCAAACACCTCCCCAAGCATCATCTATCCCCCAGCACCTCCACATTCTCACCCCCCCCAGCCAAACCCCATACACCCCCAAATCCCCCTATCTTTCCCCACCCCTCCTGCAAACCCCTAAATACCCCCCCAAATTACAACCCCAGCCCCAAACACCCGCCCCCCCCCCCCCCCCCCCCCAGCACCCTATGTCCCTGCCGGCATTGCCGCACCCCGGACATGGTGATGCTGGGGGGGTTGCGGGCAGCTGGGGGGGGTCAGGGCAGGAGGGTGGTGGTCTGGTGCTGGTGGGGGCCCAGTTAGGGGTGCTGGTCACCCCTTACCGGGGGGAACTGGGGGGAACGCGCAGGTAGGGGATCGCCGCACCCCAGCATGCTGAGACTTGCCCAACTCAGTGCACAGATGAATCCCGCAGTCTCAGGCTTGGCCTCACTGGCGGTTACTCTGGATTGAGTGCTCAGCCTGGGGAGGGAGAAGTCTGGGGGGGTCCCTTTCCCCCCTCCTCAAACCCTGTGGCACCCCGATGGGGAGGGGGGTGCACCTGTGGGTCCCAGGGGCGGCAGAACGGAGGTGGCAGAGTGGCAGCTGGGGACAAGGTGGGGCACAGGGTGTCTGGGATTCCCCCACCAGTGTCCCCTCCCCGGTAATCAGGAGGAAAATGGGGGCTCCCCCACAGCTGCCTGAGCTCCTCCCACCCCCCCGCCGTGTCCTTGTCCCTTAGGTGCTGTCACAGCCCCCTCTCCCGTGGCAGTGCCATGACGGCACGCAGGGAGCTGCTCCCTGGGGGGCTGGGAGCCGTGCCAAAGCTGGCGTGCCTCTGCGTGTCCCCCAGCCGGACACCAGCCAGCCCCAGATTTGGGGTCCCCCCCCCCTCTGGCAGGTCTTTACTCCTGTTTAAGGGACTGTCGCACGCGGTGACACCCTCAGCGAAGCCGGGGGCGGATGGTGAGAAACAGCTCCTGGCGGGTTCGGGCTTCCCCCGCTGCCCCATCACCGCTCGCTGGGGGCAGCTATTTTTGTCACCCTATTTTTGGAGTCCCAGGGGTGGAGGTGTCACCCCAGCACCTCCCCCAGCCTTCCCCTGCCCCTCCCGGGGGGGCCCGGGGCCATGCGCAGCCCCCAAGGGCTTCGTGCCGGGGGGTGCGCCTGGTGACAGGCACTGAAGTGGCCCTGGGAGGTGCGGGGTGAGCGGGGGACAGGGGTGCGTGGCCGGGGAGGGGGGGTGTCTGAAGTGGTGCGAGGCAGACAGACAGATGGACGGGCGGGTGGGGCATCCGGAGAGGCAGACGGAGAGACGGATGGACAGATGGATGGAGGGGTGGGGAGACGTGAGCAGGTAGACAGAGGGGTGGGTGGATGGACAGACGGACAGAGGGGTGAATGGATGGATGGACGGACGGGTGGAGGGAGGGGGTGGATGGAGAGACAGGTGAGTGGGTGGGTGGTCAAAGGATGGGCGGACAGAGAGATGGGTGGACAGAGACATGGGTGGATGGACAGGTAGGTGAATGGATGGACGGACAGAGGGATAGGTGGATGGACGCGTAGGTGAATGGATGGACAGACAGAGGGATGGACAGACAGACAGGCCTGTTTCGGGATGCCTACAGCCCAGCCTGGTTTTTACGCCGTTGCCAGTCCGATCCCTGCCAGCTGCCTCCTGCCTCAGTTTCCCCAACTGGGCAACACCCCCCCAAGAGGAGGCTGATTACCCCAGCCTGGGAAGCACCTGGGGTCTTCCAGACTGTTGTGGGGGTACCCAGCTCCCATGGGGGTCCCGCTGTCCCCAGCTCCTTGTCTGGGGGCTCAGGTTGAATTTAGCCCAAGGGTGGCAACCTGGGACCTGCCACCCCTGCGCCAGCTTTGGGGACCTGTTGGTGGGCGGGAGGGCAGCACAGCCCTCTCGGGGCCGTCAGCCGCAGATGGTGGCAGCAGGACTTCTCCCCGGCAGTAGATGACAGCCAGGAGAGCCACGTGTTCCCTGGGTAATTGTTTGTTCCTGTCAGCTCGGGTATTTTTGGAGCTTTTCCTTCCTCTGCTCTCCCGTTTCGGAGGCAGCGGCTGGTGGAGAGCGGTCGGCCCCGGCGGGTGCGTCTGGGTCCGGGGCAAGGGCAGGCTCCCATGCTGGGGGTCCCTGTGCAGCTCCGAGCACGCACCACGGGCAGGTCCTGGTACCAAATACTGTAATATAATATAATATAATCAATAATCACGTATATATAAAATATACATACAATAATACATTATAATATACACAAAAGGTATATAATATAATATTATAACACACAGTGATGCTGGCCGTCCCCACGCAGTCCCCCGGGCTCCCAACCCAGTAACACTAAGGGATCTTTGGGATCCCAGAGCCTCGTGCCTGGCCTCGAACCAACCCCCCCGCGCATGACCCTCCCCATCCCTGAGTGGAGCTGCAGCTCCCGGAGTCCTGTGATTCCCACGGAACACGGCTGCCAGTGACGTGGCTGGCAACCTTCCTTCGGGCAAAGTCGCTGCAAAGAGCTGCCCAACGCGTGACCTTCTCGGCAGCACAGGGCAGGCAGCCGAGCCGAAGGATCCCCAATTATTTTCTGAGCGGTGTGCCGAGGCTGAGCCAACGGTTCCCCCCTGCCTCAGTTTCCCCAGAGGTACCCTGGGGCCAGGCGGGGGCTGCTCGTGCCACGTTGCCTCCTCCAAACCCCCGCCAGGCACATGGAGCCGGCAGCAGCCCCCACGGCCCCTCCAGTGCTGGCAGCGGGTGATAAGCGGCTGGCGAGTGGCACGTCTCTGAAATCAAATTACCTTTGATATCGCCAGGGCTATTTTCATCCCTCCTCGGTCACGTTGGTCCTCCACCCGCTGGCACCCACGTCACTTAACCGTTCTCCGGGTGCTGTGTCATTCCCTCCGTGCCTGGTCCCCTCCTGTGAGCCCTGAGGACACCCCGAGGACACCCCTTGGCCCCGCCACCCCCTGGCATCGGCAGCGTTGGTACCTGGCTCTGCCCAGCTGCCTGTTTGGCTCTCCATTGCGGGCAGAACCTGGGTACCAACCCCCCCTGCACCTCCCGCTCGCAGCACTGGTGTAAAGCTGGGGGGGGATCAGCCAGAATCGGGGGTGTTTGTTCCCGTGGTCCTGAGCAGGATCCGGCCCAGATGCAACCACCCCCCCCCGCATGCAGTCAGCCAGTTGGGAGGGGTCCCCAGCGGGCAGGATGGGAACCAGCTCCTCGGTGGCCCCGGGAGGGGGACAGGGCTGGGATGCAGTGGGGGGCGTTTTGGGGCTCCCTGCTGCAGCAGAGTGGGGGGAGCATCTCCACCACCCCTGGGGCTGCTGTGGGGCATGGGAGGGTTACAGGCCCCCCCCCCCCCGCCCCGGGTTTCCTGTATGAAATCTGGGTCAGCGGTTTGGGAGACGGTGAGAGCCTTAACCCTGGCGCTGCTGGGCCGGTGCCCCACGGCAGGGACTGGCGCTGGGGGAAGGTTCCCCCAACCCCCCCCCCCTTTCCCCCTGGGATGTGTACGGTAACATCATCCGTTTGCCCAAATGGATCTGAATTCAGAAGCAGGGGGGTGAGGGGGGGTTAAACGCCCCCTCAGCAGATGAAGGCTGGTCATTTGGGGTTGCAATGAGATGTTTCAAGTTGTCCCAAAGTGGCAGTTTTTTTGGGGGGCCTTTGCTCCCCTCCAGTGCCCACCTCCAGCTCATGCCTGATCTCCCTCCCTCGTGCCTGGCACTGGGGACTCCTGATTTACACCAGCAGGAGGGATCCCACTGCCTTCCCCCACCTTGCAGCTGGGGAGGGTGGTGGCCAGGCCTGGGGTCCTCCTACCCCCTTGGAACCCTGGTGGGGGTCCCCAGCCCCCCGCACAGGGCTCTCAGGCTGAATCTCTTCCCTTCCTCTCTGTCCCCGCAGTTAAAAAGGCCAAGTTCGACGGGCCCCAAGGTAAGCAGCCCCCCACCTGCCTGCCCACCGTGGGGGGCCGGGGTGAGGGGCTCGGCTCTTGGGCTGGTTGGATGTGGCAGGATCCACAGGAAGGGCTGGGGGGTGGCAAGGGGTCCCCAGGCTCAGCCTCAGCTCTGGAGGCATCATTTGGCAAGTGGGGGGGAGCACACACAGAGATGGGGGTGCCCTGGACAGGATGGAGGGGCTCGCTGCCAAGCCACTGGCAGTGGTAGGGTCCATCCTGCCTGGCCGACTGGGGCTGGGGTGCTGAGGGCAGTGTAGGGGGACGCCACGGGAGGGTGGCACTGGGAGGTGTCCAGGGAGTGGGGGCATGGCTGGGGTGGGGGCGCGCTGCCGGCCACTTCACCCTCCGCTTGCTCCCACAGAGAAGTTTAACACCTACGTGACACTGAAGGTGCAAAATGTCAAGAGCACAACCATCGCGGTGCGGGGCAACCTGCCCTCCTGGGAGCAGGACTTCATGTTGTGAGTGTCCAGGGGCCACCCAGGGGTCCCCCACCCCTGCTGTTCCCTCCTACCCCCCCATCAGGGGGAGGTCCCCCACTGCCAGTGCTCCCCCTGACCCCAACCCTGGGGGGCTCACCTGAGTCCTGGGGCCAAGGGGGCAGGCAGAGGCTGGGGTGGCCCTGGGGGGCTGCTGGGGAGGGGGGTGACCTGACGCCTCTCTCCTCCCTCCCCAGCGAGATCAACCGGCTCGACCTGGGCCTGACAGTGGAGGTGTGGAACAAGGGCCTCATCTGGGACACCATGGTGGGGACGGTGTGGATCCCCCTCCGGACCATCCGGCAGTCCAATGAGGTAGGGAGCCAGGCACATCCATCCCCCCGCTGGACCCTAAGGGACATGTAGCCACCCCCGGCCCCGGCTGTCCTTCGTGGGGGGGCAGAGCCTTCCCCATCCCTGCTTGGAGAGGACCCTGCTTGGGGCCGGACCCTGTGTGCATGGGGCTGTGGGGCCGGGGAAGGGGGGGTCCCTGGCAGCTCTCCTCACCCCCCATTTCCACCCTGCAGGAGGGCCCTGGGGAATGGCTCACGCTCGACTCCCAGGTCATCATGACTGACAACGAGATTTCGGGCACCAAGGACCCCACTTTCCACCGTATCCTCCTCGACACCCGCTTCGAGCTGCCGCTGGGTGGGTACCGTCCCTGGGCATCCTAGGACTGGGGTGCGTCCTTCCTTGCCCCCAGCCCCAGGGATGCTCATGGGGCTTGGGGTTGGGGCTGGAGGTCTGCTCCTGTAGCCCCAAAAGCTGGGGGGCTGTTTTGGGGGGGGGTCTGTGCACCACGTGGGGACTTTGCCCTTGCAGATATCCCCGAGGAGGAGGCCAGGTATTGGGCCAAGAAGCTGGAGCAGCTCAATGCCATGCGGGACCAGGACGATGTAAGTCAGTGCAGAGTCAGGCCCCGGGTGAGGGCTGGGCGGGGAGCAGCAGTGCTGCGAACAGGCAGCCCTCACCGGCCTGTCTCTCCCCAGTATGCCTTCCAGGAGGAGCAGGAAAAGCCTCTGCCCGTTCACAGCTCCCAGTGCTGTAAGTGCTGCCCTGTTGCTGCCCCGCTGCGGGACCCCCCCACTGCCCCATCCCCCCAGCTCCCCATACCGGGGATGTGCAGAAGCAGGGTCTGTGCCTGCCTTGGGGCGCTGGACCCCAACCCAAGTGGGGCTCAGCTTCACCCCACACCCTGTCCCCGTCCCCGTTCTCATCCTCCCTCCCGTGTCTGCTGGTGTTTCTTTGCTCTCTCCCTGCCCCACAGTGTGTGAGCCCTCCCGTGGGGCTGAGCCGTACGGGAGAGGGGCGTGGGGGGGCATGGCAATGGGGCTGCTAAGGACGGTTCCCCGGGGAGCCTGGGCGAGGGGCAATGAGGCTGGTGAGGGGGCTGCTCAGTGGGGCACTGGCAGAGGGGTCTGGGGGATTTGGGGTGGCAGCTCGGTTTATCCCAACCTGTGCCTCAGTTTCCCCTTCTGTAATCACGCCAGGGCCATGCACAGCCCGGTACTGTCCCAAGCACAGTTCAGCGCCTCTGTGCCCAGCCCCAGGCCTTGGCCCCTGTGCAGTTCAATGCCACTGTGCCTAGCCATAGCGCTGTCCCCAACCTGGGTCGGTGTCACCGTGCCCATCCCTAGGCTCCATCCCCATCCTGTCTTGGTACTGCATTGCCCAGCCCCAGCCCCTGTCCCGAGCACGGCTCAGTGCCAATGTGCCCCATCCTAGGCGCTGTCCCCAATCCATCTCGGGGCACTGTCCCAAGTCCAGCTTGGTGCCACCGTGCCTGGGAGGTGCTGGTTCCTCCCAGCCAGCTCCTGCTGCTGCCCTGGAGCTGCCTCCATCCTTATTGTCTCTGCCCCTTTTTTTTGTAGGCAACTGGAATTATTTTGGCTGGGGAGAACAGCAGAGTAAGTATCCTGTCCCCTCCTCTCCTCCCAGCCTGGCGGCCCGCAGCACATCCCCCTTTGCCGTGCCATAGCCTGGCCCGGGGCTCAGGAGACCTGGAGCTCTGGTCCAGCCTGTGGCTCACGCTGTGGCTCTGTGCTGGGTGAGGACGGAGGCACTGAGCACTCTGTCCTGGGCAGGGCTGTCCCCACAGGCTGGCGGGGACATGGCACCGTGAGGCTCTGTGCCCTCGGGGTGCCCTGGTGGCAATGAGCAGCTCAGGCTTTGCCTCTGTGGCGAGACATCGGTGGGGCAGAAGGAGGGTCCCTGCACCCTGTCCTCCTCTTCCCCCTTCTGTATATCCCATTTCCCGCCTCTGCCCTCCCCTTGTCCCCCAAAACTCCTTTCTGCAGAGGGGAATATGTGCAGCTTGCCCCTCACCCCTTCCTGGGTCCGTCTCCCCAGCACGGTCCCACAGCAGTGGGGACACAGTGGTGGCAGTAGCGAGGCTGTGCCAGGGGTGGGGCAGATTTGGGGCATCCCTGGCCACAACAGCCGCGGGGCCGTCCCCTGTCCCACTCACTGCCGCCCCTTGCAGACGATGACCCTGACAGCACGGTGGATGACCGGGACAGCGATTATCGCAGCGAGACCAGCAACAGCATCCCACCGCCGTACTACACCACCTCCCAGCCCAACGCCTCCGTCCACCAGTACCCCATGAGGAACCAGCAGCAGAGCTCCCGTGACTCCTATACCGACTCCATGCAGAGCTACGAGATGGACTACTCAGACCAGCGTCCCATCAGGTAGCGTCGGCACAGCCAGCTCCCCCCCAGGACCTGCTCTCTCAGTCCCCCCCCACAGGTGCCAGAGGCCAGCAGGTCCCCGGGGTGACGCCAGGGATGGCGCTCCCAGGGTGGTGGGCGACAGAGGGAAGGATGCTGAGGCGAGGAAGAGGGGGATGGTGCTGGCCCCAAGCCTTTCCTTCTCACTGGAAAGTTTTCAAGCTCTTTTGGGTCACCGCCCTCCTCTGTCCTCGCTGGGCTTTGGGATCCCCAAGCCCTGGCTTTCCTTGCTGGGAGCTGAGCTAGTGGGGTGTGGCCTGGCTGGGGATGCAGACATGGCTGTAGGCAGAGCTGCAGGCAGGGATGCCTGCCCAGCGCTTTGTCCCCGCGGTCGCAGCATGGCCCAGTTCCTCGCCAGCATCCAGCCCAAGGTGCCAGCCCCGTCCACCAGGACAGAGCCTCCCTGCCGGCATCCCCACGGCAGCAGGGGATGCCGGGGTGCGGCGGGTGGCGGCAGCGCGGCGCCCGGAACCTCGCTGATCATCTTCCTCTCCTCCCCGGCAGACGCTATGGTAGCATAGACTCTGCCGCAAACGGACGCAGCGACGCTGAGTCCGCTTCCGAGTCGAGCAGGCGGACCAGCCGCCAGCCTTCCCTTGAGAGCAGGCGGTCCCTAGACCTATCGGATAGGTGGGTCGCTACCTCGTCGCGTGCCGTGTGCCGTCGCAGAGTGCTGTGGTCGGTCCTTGCAGCCGTGGTGAGGCCAACACCAGTCCCGGCAAGGGCGGCCTCGTGCTGCCGCGGGGTCCCCCTCTCCCCGCCCTGGACCGCCTTGCAGAGGAGCAGTGTTGGGATGCTCCAGGTGTCTCTTGGCCCTGTGGTGTCCCTTCTTGCTGCTGCGCCCCAGTTCATGGGGGCGATGCCCCAGCATCCTGGTCCCGCTCACCAGCACAGCAACTGGCTGGCAGCGCTGCTGCCTGTTCCCCGTCATGCCAGCGGGTGTGGGAGCTGGGGCCTTGGGGACTCAATTGTCACCCTCTGTTTCTGGTCATGGCCCAGGGAGCACCTGGCTGGGCAAAAGCCTCGCGCAGTGATTTGGGACCCTCACCATGTGCCAAGGGCCCCTCTCCCAGCTCTGGCCAGGATCAGGCCAGGGAGGTGAGGGGTTTCCAGTCATGAGCTGCGTCTCCCGCACCCCTGTGCCCCAAGTCTCCCTTCCCGAGGTACCTGGATGATGCCAGTACCCCTCCCTGCTGGGACCAGCCTGGGCATCCCCCAGCACCCTCCTCCCTGTGGTGTCCCCCGGCTCCCCATTGCCTGGCCCAGCCACTCTGGGCCCAGGGCTCTGCCCATCCCGTCCCCTTGTCCCCTTCCCCCTTGGCCACCCCTGAGCCCTGGCTGCCGGTGCTGGAGATGTGGTGTCGGCCTCTTCCTAGGCATGTCCCTGTCCTGTCTGCATGTTTGCTTATGTGAGCCTCTCCCCACGGAGCCCCATGGCCACCCCGTCCCCGGCAGCCTCCTGGGACGCAGGGAGCCCCTCTGCACCGCTGCTACCCTCGGCGCAGGCGGCTGTGAGAGGGGGATGCTGGAAGGGCCGGGGGCCAGTGGGGCAGATGGGGTGGTGGGAAGGGGTCTGACCTGGCAGGAAGAGTGGAGAGGGGACACCCGGGTAGGGGTGATGTGGTTAAGGGGAGTAATGGGGTTGAGGGGTTGTCCTTGGAGAGGGGGTGCCTGGGAGGTCTACAGGGGGTGCTGGAATGTCAGGGTAGAGGTTGGGTGACAGACCTGTGGGCTGGGGGCAGGACAGGGTGTCCGGCAGAAGCAGGAGGCAGGATCTGGCCTGGGGGTGCTGCCTGGCTGCGCTCTGCCCCCACCCCTGGCAGGGGTGA
This sequence comes from Aptenodytes patagonicus, assembly GCF_965638725.1. Taxonomy (NCBI): domain Eukaryota; kingdom Metazoa; phylum Chordata; class Aves; order Sphenisciformes; family Spheniscidae; genus Aptenodytes; species Aptenodytes patagonicus. The sequence goes on from NC_134973.1 coordinate 1,052,644, forward strand.
GCCGAGGGGACAGACACCGTCCCCCACATCCCCATGCTCAGCCTAGGAACAAGCAGGAAGGTCAGACCCCTGAGAGTGCCCCAGCCTGGGGGGCTACTTCCAGCCCACAGAGTCTCCTGGGTCTGTGCCTTCGACTCCCAGGCTGAAGAGCCCAGTGCCCACCTAGGGCTGTGCCCCGGGGGGAGCTGCACGTCCTCCCGCCTGTGGTGCAGGGACCCCAGGGCTCTGGCTGGGGCAGCATGGGGCAGGCAAGGCTGCGGCACGGACCCACGGGAGCCCTGTCCTTGTCTCCCCTCGGCCCCGCAGCCCCACAGGGAGCAGCCGCTACGCCTCGTCGGCCGAGCTGAGTCAGGGCAGCTCCCAGCTGAGCGAGGACTTCGAGAACGAGAGCCTGCGGGACTCGGAGCTGGATGAGCGGGATGGCGACTCCTACCACTCCTGCCACAGCTCCGTCAGCTACCGCAAGGACTCGCCCCGCTGGGAGGAGGAGGACGATGACCTCTATCTGGAGGAGGAGGAAGAGGAGGAGGAAGAGTTTAATGAGGACTACAGCGAGAATGAGGAAGGCTACCCCAAGGAGGAGGAGGAGGAGGAGGACCTGCAGGAGCAGGGCACCTACAAAACCCCCGAGCACGATGCCTACCCCCCACCGCAGAAGCCCCCTGGGCAGCAGCAGCAACAGGTCCCACAGCAGCAGCAGCAACCGCAGCAACCCCAGCTGGTCCCACAGCTGAAGTCTCAGCAGCAGGAGAGGAAGGAGGAGAGGAAGGAGGAGAAGGACATCTCTGCCCTTCAGGAAACCCCAGAGGCCCTCCAGGCCCAGCAGGGAGCAGATGAAGCTCCCCTGCAAGAGGCGGCCCCTGAGCCTGAGCCCCCGAAACCGGCTGAGAGGTAGGAGGGAGATGTTGACCTGTAGCGTCCTTGGGATGGCATGGTGCCTGGTGAAACTGAGGATGCTCTGGAGGCGGCCCGGGGCTGGTGCAGGTGCTGCTGGTGCCAAGGGGCAGCACCAGGGACCTTCTGTGGTGTCTGGGGCTTTTCCAGGTGCCTGAGGCATCGAGGTGGGGGAAGCCCACCTCATGCCACCCAGGTGAGGGTCAGCCCTCTTGGGCACGCTGCCCTGGCCCAGCCACCAGTGCCACGCTAAGCGGGGGCAGAGCTCAAGGCGTTCAAGATCCTGCCAGGGCTACGAGGGGTGCAGGTTTATAACCTGGGACAAACCTGGGGATGGGGGAAATGGGGGCTTGGGGCTGTGATTCCTCTCCTCTGGCTCAAGCTATTGGCTCCCTGGGTGGAGGGGGTACCCTGGAGCTCGGCACGGTCAGAGGAGCAAATTTCTTTCACAGGAGTCAATCCTCCCCCTAGGCCACTGCTAAAAGCTCATCCATAGCCTCCTGTGCTGTACAGATGAATTATTTGGTGGCCAGGTCCCTGGTACAGCATGTGAATAATTCATATATCAATCTCTGCCTTTAATTGTTGAACACGTCCATTTTTCTATGGTTTGGTGAGCACCACCGCTCTGCACAGAGGAGAAGCATGATGGGCTTTTTCAGTCTTTTATTTAGTTTAAATTATAGACCAGAGCTGGGGAATCCCTAATTTAAAGGAATGTGTAATGAGCTTTTTTTAAAAAAATACATATTTAGGCCCAAGGGCTGGCTAGAGTCCTGGAGAAGATGGCCTTTGTTCATGTCTGCCTACCGTGCCTGTTCTCCGGGCAGGGGGCTGGGGGGGTCCTGCACTGGGCACTGCGGACCCCAGATTAGCACTGAGGACCCCAGATTAGTGCTGGGGACCACACATTAGCACAGGCAAGGCCACACAGGGCTGGTTTGGGCAGGTTCGTCTCCTGAGCTCCCCATGGCCTCGTCCCAGCCCGGTTCTGGGCACCCATCTCCAGTGTCACATCACACCAGGCTCTCCAGGAGCCTGGGATGTTTGGAGGATTTATTTTCTTTTCCTCCATGTCTCGATTTTGCAAGAGAGGAGAAAAAAACCCACAACAACCAGCATGTCCAGGCGGGCAGGTCCCCCTGGGCTCGGAGCCACTGGGGTGTTGGGAGCTTTTAACCTCAGGAGATCCCAGCGTGGTGGGAAGCGGCCAGAGGACATCCTGCTGCGGAGATGAGGGGCGAAGGATGTTTAATCCATGTGCTTGTGTCACCGGCAGTCCCCTGACCCTTCGCTTCTGGAGGGATCCCTCCGTGTTGCTTGGGTGCCCAGGGCAGAGTCTCCCAAGGAAGGGGGAACTCCTGGCTTCTCCCCATTGCTCTGCCTTGACTGTGCTGCCCTTTGCAGCAGGACTTGCTACCTTTTTAGAGTAGCAAGAGGGGGTTTTTGCCATGGCCACACTGGCTCAAGGCCCATCAGGATCCCTAAATTGCAGCCTCAGTCCTGCCCGGGGTGTGGGGGCTAACTCCCCCCTCCCCAATGCCGTGCTGGGAGGTGAGCAAGGTGTGTGTGCTTGCAGGGAGCAGGCAGAGGTGGAGGTGCAGGATCCCAAATCACGAGCCAAAGCCAACTGGCTGAGAGCCTTCAACAAGGTCTGCATGCAGCTGCAGGAGGTGAGCAACCCTGCGACCGCCCGCTGCCGGGTCCCAGTGCCGGCCACGTGCTGGGCTGGGGTCATGGCCCCTTCCCATGCCTGGGCATCTTCCAGACATGTCTACTCCCTGATCCCATGGATATCCCACACCCTGAGGGTAGTGGGGACCTGGGGGGGCCCCAACAGTGGTGGCCCCGCAACCCCGTTCACGACAAGTGGGACCCCCACGAGGGGCAGGGAGTGCTGAGGACCTTCCCCCGGTGTGTGCTGCATGCTGTGTGCTGGTGCGAGCCCCTCCACCCTCTCCCCTGTATTGAGTTGACAATTTTTTGTTCTGTTTTTAGACTCCATCCTCCATCTTTTCTTTTTGTTTTGGCTCTGGATTCACCCCCTGGGGCTTCGATCCCCCTCCCCACCGCTTCTCTTTTCAGTTGTCCACCACCATGGCCCTTGCGCCTGCATCTCCCCTTCTTGCAGGGAAGGGGTGTAGCCTGCCTGCAGGTAAGCATGTCCAACGGGAACGACCCAGCAACCTGTGTGTGCCTTCCCTGTGTGCGTGTGTGTGTGTGCGTGCAGGGATTGCCCCACGAGGGAGGTATAATTGGCTCTTTCCTCCCTTCTCCCCCAAAATAATCCCCTTCCTGCAAGGGAGGTGGCACTGCGGGATGGTCCCTGCACACACCCCATCCCTGGTGTGCTCTGGCTTTTCCCCGCACTTCTCTCCGACTGGCTGCGGGTCCGTGTGGACCTGCTGAGCCTTTCCAACAGTGCTCCGCCAGTCCCCCAAACCCTGAATTTTTGCATGGTGCAGCCATCCCCACTGCTTTGCCAGCCCGAGCCCCTCTGCTGAAGCCTGCCCACTGCTTGCCCAGCTCAGTCTCTTGAAGGTATTTTATTCCCAGTGCAAGCTCTTTGCAGGAGAGAGCCCCGTTGTTTTAGGAACACGCTTTTCTCCACCCACCCTGTAAACCCTTTACATGCTTCCCCAGTGCTGTGGGTGCCGGCTGGGCGCTCAGTTGCCAGCAGCGCTGAGCCCCGGGGAGGGCTGCCACGTGCGCCAGGGGCTCAGTGCTGCGCCCATGACGGCTGCCCCGTGTCTTGCAGGCCCGCGGGGAAGGCGATGGAGAAGCCAAATCCCTGTGGTTCAAAGGCGGGTGAGTATGTGGGGAAGCTGGTACTTTCTGCCCCCCTGGGGTCTCGCAGGCTGCTCTCCCCTCCTCATTAGGATATGATTAACGAGCTTGTCGGGGGGGCTGGCGTGGGGAAGCGTTGCCGAGCTGTGGGCATGCGGGGGGCCAGATGAACGCTGGTCACTCGGTGCTTTTGGAGGAGCCAGTTGAGATGCCACCGCTCCACGTCCCTGAGAGCCGCTGCCGAGGGGGAGAGCAAGGAGGTGAGTGGGTTGGGACAGGACGTAGCTGGGGCTAACTAAGCCAAACGGGCTATTTTTTTTCCCACGTTTCAGTGTCACACCGCTGAAGCAAAACATCTTCACGTGGGGAAAATCAGTTTTCTGCCAGAATCCCCTTCCCCCCCAGTTTTTAGTCTGGTGATCCCTGCCCCAGCTGGGGCAGTGGGGATGGGGGTCCCGCAGATGGGTCCCAGGCCACCCGGGGGCTGCTCTGCAGTCCTGTCTGCCAAGTCCCTAGCAAACGTGGGGCAATAGCAGGGGGCCCCCTTCTGCCTCAGTTTCCTCTTCCCCGTTGACCCTTGTCTCTCTTGCAGGCCTGGTGGCGGGCTGATCATTATAGACAGCATGCCGGACATACGCAAGCGAAAACCCATCCCCCTAGTTAGCGATTTGGTGAGGTTCCTCCTAACGCCTTGCACCATACAGCTGCTGGCTTCGCTCCTGCTGCGCCCCGCTGGACTGCGCCGCCCGCCCTGGCCGGTGCTTGCCAGGCGCCCGCGTCCTGCTCCCCAGCTGCCTCTAACATGGCTTGTGTTTTCTGTTTTCTTTTCTCCGGCCTGGCTTGGCCGTCCCTGGCGGCAGGGGGGCAGCAGTAAGGTTTCTGCGCTGCATTAACAGCATGCCCGACATTAAGCCTGGACGCAAATCTCTCCCTCTAGTCAGCGATCTGGTGAGCGCGGTCCGAGGGGTTAAAGAGAGAGCACCCTTGGGTGCTGCGAGCCAGCCCTGCCCAGCCTCCTCCAGCCCCGCCAGTGGGGGGTGGGGGTGTCCCAGGCTGTTTTGGGTGTCTCCTGGCCCTGGACCTTGCAGTGGGGAGCTGTGAGGATGGCACAGCTGGGCTCTCCCCACCCAAGGGTGCTTCTCTTTAACAGAGCTCCAGGGGCCTGTCCCTACACCAAGCATCAGCCCAAGGCTTCCCGGGGCTGCGTCTGGTTTCCCATTTTTTTACTGGTGCTGCATCCCCGGTCCCTTACTGTCCCACCTGCCATAGGCTCCCCGCAGCTCGGACCACGCTGGTGCCAGGCAGATGGACCCATGTACCAGAGGAGGGGTAGCGCTGGCCTTTCTGAGCTGCACAGACCCTATGCTCCTGTCCCCACCATTGTCACGCTGCGCCGCTACTTGCCCAGTCCCCATGCTGGGGTCCCATCCAGCCCCTGGGCTGTAACGCACAGGGTCACTCTGCTGTCACCCCCCTGGTGACAAGAGACAGCTATTTTGGAAACCAGACACCCTTTGCACCCAGAATTAGGTGCCCTTTGCCTCCTTCCCCCTCTCTTTACACCTCACCGCCTCCACTTTGTGCCCTCCCCAGGGTGCCTCCATCCTGTCTCCAACCCGCCTGCCCTCTCCCATCCCGCTGCCCTGCCCTTGCTGTCCTCACCCCAGCGCCCTCCACCCCCCAGCCCGCTCGGGCAGCCGCTGATGCTTCTGCACTGTGCTGTGTTGGTGTTGGGGTTTTGGGGTGTTGGGTTGTGGGTGGTGATGGTGTGGTCAGTGCGGGGGTCAGGCGGGGCCGCTGCCTTTCCCCGCTGGCATTTGGCAGGCTGCAGCCAGTGCTGTGGCTTTGGGTGGAAAACTCCCCAGGGACTGGCCTGGCGCTGCATGAGGGGTTGGTGTTGCCCCGATTCCCACTTGTTCCGGCAAGGAAGGGGCCAGGACTTACTCTGCTGTGAGGTGACTTGCACTAACGGCCTTTTATTCCCCCCTCGCCGGCCCTGGCTGCCCACAGGCAATGGTAAGTGCCCCCCACCCCAGTCTCCCTGGAGTCTCAGACACACGTTGAGAGGCTCTGCCCCATTGGGGCTGAACTGGAAATGCCACGGGCTGCTGAACTGGTTCCAGTCCCACTGCACGGTGGGGTGGCGCTTTGCAGCGCTGGCATCACTGGGAGCTGGGCTGTCCCCGCTGCCAGCCCATGCAGCCAGCACCCACCCCTGTCTGGGGTGGGGGTCCATCCCAGGTGTATTACAGCCACTGGGACCCCAAAGCAGTGCGGGAGGGACACCCCGTGCTCTGCCAGATCTGGGAACTGTGTTTCTTTCCCACAGTCCCTGGTCCAGTCCAGGAAAGCAGGAATCACGTCCGCGCTGGCCTCGAGCACCTTGAACAATGAGGAGCTGGTAGGTGCTGGGGTTGGCTGGGGTGTGGGGTGGTCATGGTGGGAGCGCTGAGCCCCAGCCGGCCGGGCCAGCAATGGAGATGCGGGGTCTGCGCTACACCAGCATCCTCCTCCGGCGGTGCCAAAGCAGCCAGGATGCTCACAGCTGCACCTGGGGATGGTGGTGTTTGTCCTCTGCCCTGCTTGTCCGCACCCAGCGTTGACATTGCATGTGGCCCAGCAGCTGTGGATGGGGTCTCCGTACCCTACTGCATGGCTCAGCTGCCGTATGTCGCCTGAGCTTTTCTCCCCCTCTTTCTTCTGTCCTTGCACAGAAAAACCATGTTTACAAGAAGACCCTGCAAGCCTTAGTGTACCCCATCTCCTGCACGACGCCCCACAACTTTGAGGTGTGGACAGCCACCACCCCCACCTACTGCTACGAGTGCGAGGGCCTGCTCTGGGGCATCGCCCGGCAGGGCATGCGCTGCGCCGAGTGTGGCGTCAAGTGTCACGAGAAGTGCCAGGACCTGCTCAATGCCGACTGCCTGCAGAGTAAGGAGCTGTTGCCTGCAGCCTCATCCCTTCTCATTTTGGAGAGGGAGGAGGGAGTGGCCCGTGGAGAGCTGGGGGAAGTGGTGAGCAGGGCAGATCTGTCCTGGGCAGGGTGTAGACCCCTCCAGGTTTGAATTAATTCATGCACGGTGGGCTTGGGGAGCTCTCAGCTCTCTCCTGGACGCCGCCTGCCTGCCCTGTCTCACCCATGGCTGTCCTCTCCCAGGGGCGGCGGAGAAGAGCTCCAAGCACGGAGCGGAGGACCGGACCCAGAATATCATCATGGTGCTCAAGGACCGCATGAAGATCCGGGAGCGCAACAAGCCAGAGATATTTGAGCTGATCCAGGAGGTGTTTGGGGTCACCAAGACCACGCACACGCAGCAGATGAAGGCAGTGAAGCAGAGTGTCTTGGACGGCACCTCCAAATGGTCAGCCAAGATCAGCATCACAGGTAGGCACAGGTTGCACCTGGCACCATGTGCTGTGGGGGACCATGTGGCTGTCCCCTCGCACCAGGATGCTGCGTGCTCCAATCCCCCTCCTGCCCCTCATCCTGCAAAGCGGCTTCAGGCCCTGGGGCTCTGCCGAGGGACACAAGGTGCCTGTTGCGGGGGTCTCGGCTGTGGCTGTGGCACTGACCACTCTCTCTCTCTGTTCTCTCCGCTGTGTGTGCCACACATGTGCCTCGTGTGAATGGGCGTGCGTGCTGTGCTGTGCCGCAGTTGTTTGTGCCCAGGGCCTGCAAGCAAAGGATAAGACGGGTTCCAGTGACCCGTATGTCACTGTCCAGGTTGGAAAGACAAAAAAAAGGACTAAAACTATCTACGGCAATCTCAACCCTGTCTGGGAGGAGAATTTCCATTTGTAAGTTCACCCCTGGCTCCTCCGTCCCACTTCCTGGCCACTCGTGGTCATGCTGAGCTGTGCTGGCTATCAGCGCGTCCCTGCGGGGTGGTGCCCCAGTTGAGGGTGGAGGGGGGCCACTGGGGTCACTGGGAGTGCTGGTTTTGTGCCATGGAGGGTTTGGCTTCCTGGAGGCTGATCCAGGCTGTGTTGGGGCTGCCTGGGCATGATGCAGAGCCCTACCGAGCCCACCGGGGAGGGTTGGTGCCCCCTCATCCGCTCTCTTCCCCAGTTCCTGCCCGGTGCTGGGATGGTCGCCCTTGTTTAGGGAAACAGAGGCTGTGGAGAGGCTGGAAAGGTTTCCCTGCTCATCCTGGGGCTTGCCCCTTCTTGCCTCCCCAGCGAGTGCCATAACTCCTCCGACCGCATCAAGGTCCGCGTCTGGGATGAAGATGACGACATTAAGTCCCGTGTCAAGCAGCGCTTCAAGAGGGAGTCCGACGACTTCCTGGGCCAGACAATCATTGAGGTCCGGACCCTGAGCGGGGAGATGGACGTCTGGTACAACCTCGGTAACTGGCTGCCCCGGCACGGCCTGCTTGGGCTGGGACCCCCGGCCCTGCGCTCCCGGGGGGGGATGTGCTGCCAGCCTTGGCGTGAAGGCTATTTCAGCATATTAGTATAGGGTCTGCTGTTAAAAACACTTAATATCGAAAGCCATTGGGATCAAGTGTTTTCCCAGGGTCATTCTCAAACCCCTTTGCCCAGGAGGTCTGGAGCACTGGCTCTCTGCAGAGGGGAAACTGAGGCACAGAGAGGCCACTGTAGTGTCTGGAGATATGGCCAAATCCCTCTCTGCAATACCTTGGTTGCATCGTACCCTGTCCTGGCTGCACTCAGTGCTGGGTGTCCCCCTGGCCCTGGCCCCAAGAGCCCCTCCGTGTCGGAGCCGTCTGCCCCTCTTCGGGGCCAGGAGTGAGCAGAGTTGCTCTGGGGAAGTCTCATGTCTCATCCCCCTCCCTGTACCCCCGCAGACAAGCGGACAGACAAGTCGGCTGTGTCGGGAGCCATCCGGCTGCACATCAGCGTGGAGATCAAAGGCGAGGAGAAGGTGGCTCCCTACCACGTACAGTACACCTGCCTGCATGAGGTGAGCAGCCCAGGCAGGCGCAGGGGGCATGGCCCCCACCCCAGTGATGCCACCGTGCCACCACCGGCTCTGTGGACCCGACGGGACTCATTTGTACCTCCAGAACCTGTTCCACTTTGTGACGGATTTGCAAAACAACGGGGTGGTGAAGATCCCCGACGCCAAGGGGGACGACGCCTGGAAAGTGTACTTCGATGAGACGGCGCAGGAGATCGTGGACGAGTTTGCCATGCGCTATGGGGTGGAGTCCATCTACCAGGCCATGACGTGAGTGGCTGCGCCAGCCCTGGGTGGGGGGGATTGTTGGCATCTTCCTCCCCTGCTGCCGTTTGCACACACCTCCCGCCACGGGTACAGACATGCTCCCCTAGCTCGTCCCACACCCGTGCACCCCTCCCTCCCCTTCTCCGTGTGTGCACCCCAAACCCCACGCCCCTTCCTACAGGCAGCCCCTCCCGTGGCCCCGCACCCTCACCTTCCTCCTCCCTCTGCAGGCATTTTGCCTGCCTTTCCTCCAAATACATGTGCCCTGGGGTGCCAGCGGTGATGAGTACCCTGCTAGCCAACATCAACGCCTACTATGCCCACACGACGGCTTCCACCAATGTCTCGGCCTCTGACCGCTTTGCCGCTTCCAATTTCGGGGTAAGTCCGATGGTGCGTAAACACTCCTTCCTTCTTCTCTCTCTTCTCTTGGGAGGGGGTGGGGGGCTCGGGGAGCAAAAAGGGCCATGCAAAACACCCCGCTCCAAACTGCAGCCGGGCAGCAGGGGGGGTCAGCCCCTGCTTGCCCCAAAATTCATCCCGCTCCCATTTTTCAGGAAGGAAAAGAGCCACCGCCTTCCTGGGAGAAGGTCTAAGTTTGCTCCCCAAATTATTATGGTAAAACCATGACTGGAGGCTGAGCGGGCTGGGATACTGGGCTGCAGTGTAGCAGGAGGGGGAAACCTTGGTGGCAAAATCACAAGCAGGTGGCAAGGATCCATCCCTGCAGCTCGCCGGGAGTTTTGCATGGCCCTGTGCGCTTTGGGCGCGCCCCAGGACCGCTGCAAACTCTCCTGGCTGTGCCAGCACCCACGCGTGCCCGCTGGGTGCCTCGCTTGCAGCGAGTGGGGTGAGTTTGTGCCGGGGCCGGGTGCGCCCTTGACGCGGGTGAGGAGGGGCTGAGCTCTCGCCCCGGCTCCCCCTGTGTCGTCCCAGCGGCAGCAGGTGGTTGCTCTGGATGCACACGGGTCGAGCCAGGATCAGCGCCCAGCCCTGGGTCAGGCAAAGTGCTGGGTAGCCAGGGCCGCAGCCAGGGCCGAGCACAGTTCCGGGCAACGGCAGCTTTGGCTCACTCTTCCCAGTTCCCGTTGCAGGGGGTAGCTAGAGCCGAGTGAGCTGTGCCTCCGGGTCACGCAGGAGGAGGAAACCGTATGAAAAAAAAGCGCCTTTTCTCTAACATGGAGGGTTTTAAAAACTTGTTTCTTTCTCTTTTTTTAGAGAGCCTAAGGTTGGGTCCTAAAGTGCCCGGCTGTGCCGCTTTAACCCCGAGTACCCGTCGTGTCCAGTTTTAAAGCGCTGCAGCCGTTCGGTGGCGGGGACGCACGGTCTTGGCCCAGAGCCTGGCTTTGCCGTCTCCGGCAGGCGAGCGCGCCGAAGGTTTGCGGTCGCCAGCGCAGGCTGCGGGCTTGGCTGAGCTGCGGCCAGGCGGGCGCGGGACTTGCTGCCCCGTCCTGTCCCCTTGTCCTCCCCCCCCCAGCACTTGGGGAGCTGCTCGGGGCTCTCCGGAGCCCTGCGGGGCAGCCCTGACCCAGTACAGCCGGTGCTGGGGGGGGAACCCAGGGCTCTCATGGGAGGCCCACAGGGTTGTCCAAAGCCCCCCTCCAGCAGAGATGCAAAGTGACATGCCTCCTGACAGCGTTTTGGGGCAGACTGGTTGCCTTACCCTCAGCTCTGACGTCCGATCCACAGCCCAACGTGAGATTTGCATCCTCCTGCCCCACGGTCCCTGGACGGGAGCTGGGCTGAGCTGAATTAAAGCTACTCAGCCCCAGTGGAGACCGTCTACCTGGGGCGGTTCCCTGCCCACATCCCTTGAGGCAGCCCGATCGGGCAAGCGAGGAGCCCATGGAGGCGTCCGACTCTTGGGGGCCATCCTGGCCTTGCCTCGAAGCAGCTCGTCCCTGAAGATGGGTGGCCGCTGCAAGAGCCCAGTTGCTCTTTCCCTGCCCTTTTTTCCTGAGCTCTTTGAAAGCTTCAATCCAGGGGCCACGCGGCCCAGGGGCACGATTCTGGACACCCTCTCCCTGCTCCTGCCCCGAGCCCAGGCTCGGAGGTGTTCAAGTGGGCAGGGCAGATAGAGCAGCCCTTCCCCCCCTCTGGCACCGACTGCCAGCGAGAGCAAAGGGGATGCGCGGTGTTGCCTCTTGATCCTGTACTGCACCCGGCACGGCCACGTGTGCCCCGTGAGTCGTTGATGGCTGCGGGTGAGCCCCGGCCACCAGCGAGGACGTGCTCTTCTCTGCGGGCATCCCGTGCCTGCCGGCAGGGCTCTGACGAAGGAAGGAGGGAAGGAAGGACAGCAGGACAGCAGGAAGGAGAGGCATGAGCTGGGGGCGGTGTGGGCCGGGCTGGGGGCAGAGAGAGCCAGGGGCAGCGGGGAGGGGGGGACGGTCCCTGCCTCCTTTCCCCCGTTTACCTGGCTCTGGGGCATTTCTCCGTAGAAGGAGCGGTTCGTCAAACTCCTCGACCAGCTGCACAACTCGCTGCGGATTGACCTCTCCATGTACCGGGTAAGATGCCTGCTGTGCCTCAGTTTCCCCACCTGTCTAATAAGGTCTGAAACAACAGGCAGCTGTTTTCTCCCCCTCCACTTGCCCCTGTGAGAGTTTTGTGTGCAACTCCACTCTTTTCTTCCCCTTTGGCAGAACAACTTCCCTGCCAGCAGTCCTGAACGGCTGCAGGATCTCAAGTCCACGGTGGATTTGCTGACCAGCATCACCTTCTTTCGGATGAAGGTACTTGCCCCGTCCCTCTGGTGGGGAGCCTGACCCTCGCTCCCTTGCAAGGTTGGGGTCGCGCTGGCTCCGTGGTAGCTCCCGGATGGCTGGCCGGGGCTGCGGGTCTGCCTCCAGCACTGCTCCCTCCCCGCACACCCAGGTCCAGGAGCTGCAGAGCCCGCCACGAGCCAGCCAGGTGGTGAAGGACTGCGTGAAAGCCTGCCTCAACTCCACCTACGAGTACATCTTCAACAACTGTCACGAGCTGTACAGTCGCGAGTACCAGACGGACCCGGTGTGTGGGGCGGGGGGAGCTGGGATGCGCTGGGATGCCGGGCGCTGTGGGAGGACCTCTCTGCCCCCCGCTGACCTTCCCCATCCCCTGCCCTTCTCCTTCATGCAATGCTCCTGCTCCCTCTCCAGAGCGCTCAGCTCCATGCAGAATGAGCCCCAAGCCTTGGGCAGGGTTTGAGCCTCACTGCTGTGGGGTTGAGACCAGGGTCAGACAAGGCGGGGACTGCGTGGGGGCCTCCAGGGTGTTCCCAGAGCCCTCCTGCCTCCTCATTAGCCCCGCCATGAAATCGAGCCCCGCGGGTCGGGTGACCGGAGCCTCTGCTGTGTCCCCATCACTCCAGACTAAGAAAGGCGAGGTGCCCCCCGAGGAGCAGGGCCCCAGCATCAAAAACCTGGACTTCTGGTCCAAGCTCATCACCCTGATAGTCTCCATTATCGAGGAGGACAAGAACTCCTACACGCCCTGCCTGAACCAGTGAGTAGGTGCTGGGAAAGGGGACCCTGCTTCGCACCCGGGGGGATGCCCACACGGCAGCAATGGTAGCTTTAGTCCTTTGGAAGTGGGTTGTAACATCCATTCTACAGATGGGGAAACTGAGGCAGACGGGAGGTGTGGGGGGGACGTATCTCCAAGTGGAGGGCTGGTCCACCCTGTGTCCACGCTTTCCCCCCACCCCAGGTTCCCCCAGGAACTGAATGTGGGGAAGATCAGCGCCGAGGTGATGTGGAACCTCTTTGCTCAGGACATGAAGTATGCGATGGAGGGTGAGTCCCCCCACGCCGCTCCGAGCCGGGTGGGGGAACCAGGCAGGAGCTGCACTCCGCTCCCACCTCACCTGTTCCCTGGGCAAACCCATTTCACCCCCTCATCAACACAATGCCTAGCTTAAATCCCACCCAAGAAGCACTTCCATCTTCACCCCATTACCCTGGCATCCCCGGAGCTGCCCTTGGGGCAGCTACTCCCCAGGTTTGGGGCTCAAAGCAACCCCTGCGCGCACTCACCTTCCCCGTGCAGAGCACGACAAGCACCGCCTGTGCAAAAGCGCGGACTACATGAACCTGCACTTCAAGGTGAAGTGGCTGTACAACGAGTACGTCACCGAGCTGCCCTCCTTCAAGAGCCGCGTGCCCGAATACCCGGCGTGAGTGCAGCCCTCGGGGGGCAGGAGAGGGGGTGCTTGCACCCTGTGCGCTGGCTGGCCTCACCAGGGACGGGCCTCTCTTCCAGCTGGTTCGAGCCCTTCGTTATCCAGTGGCTGGATGAGAATGAAGAGGTGTCACGGGATTTCCTGCATGGAGCGCTGGAGCGGGACAAGAAGGATGGGGTATGAACAGGACTGTCAGTGGGCACAGGAGCCGCAGCTGGGGGTGGACAAGGGGCTTGTCCCTCAATGCCCAGTGTGTCCCCATTGGGGCCAAAATCTCCCCTCCCTGCCTCCTGCTGACACTGCCTCTCACTCCCCCAGTTCCAGCAGACGTCGGAGCACGCACTCTTCTCTTGCTCCGTGGTGGACGTCTTCTCCCAGCTCAACCAGAGCTTCGAGATCATCAAGAAACTTGAGTGCCCTGATCCCCAGATTGTTGGGCACTACATGCGAAGGTTTGCCAAGGTGGGCAGCTGCCGGGATGGGAACCACTGGGACAGCAGCACCCCTGGGACCCCGGTCCCAGCCCTGGCCCGGAGCTCCTGAGCTCTCTCTGCTGCCTCCTATCTAGCTGCAGGCAGTGGCATAGGGCACAGATTGCACGACCTCTAACAGCGATGCTCAAGCAAACGTGCCATGAACAGACCCTGTGGCTCTCCCAGCTTTGCTAGCATGGGAGATTAGCTAATTAATGACTTAACTGGTTAATTAATCTAGATTAATTAAATGCCACTGGCTCGCTACAATGTGGGAGGGAGTTGTATGCAGGCTTGATGGCTGGTGCTTTCACAGCTGTGCTGGTGATGGAGCTGCCCATGGAGACCAGATGATCTGGATCTGGCTTTCAGTGGCTGTGCCCATGCAGCTCCTGGTGTATCTGTGGGACCAGAGGATCTAGGGGTCCCAGGGCATACCCAGGCATTGGGTTGTTTCACTGCTGTGGGACTCATGGTCTCCTTCTCTCTCTCCTTCCTCCTCTTTGCTGCTGTCTGGGTGGGTCCCATCCCTCGTTTGGCTACAGACCATCAGCAATGTGCTACTCCAGTATGCCGAGATCATCTCCAAGGATTTTGCCTCGTACTGCTCCAAGGAGAAGGAGAAAGTGGTGATGTATCTCCCTTCTGCTTGCCACCTGCCTGGTGCTGCCAGGCAGGACTGTCCCCACACAGTGACCCCAGCCATCACCTCAGCTCCAGAGCTGGTCCCCGTGATGCAGGTCCTGCCCTCGGTCTCTGTCCGACGGCAGTCCCTGAAATGCTGCCAGGCAGGGCTCTGTGCCATGACTGTTCTTGTGTCCCCCAGTGCAGGGTGGGAGGGACCTGGGGCGGTGGGCAGCTGTTCCAGCCACACTTGTTGGTGCTGACCCCCCTCTCCATCCCACCCCTCCAGCCCTGCATCCTGATGAACAACATCCAGCAGCTCCGCGTCCAGCTCGAGAAGATGTTTGAAGCCATGGGTGGGAAGGAGGTGCGTATTGGGGGTCTCCAGGAGGGAGCCCTGTGGAGGGGCTGGATAAGTCCCTTCTCCCCAGAGGCAGCCCCTTCCCCGGCTCCGCAGTGGTGGGAGCAGACCCCAGTTCCTCACTCCTGTATGGGATCACGCTGTCCCACCCCATGGCACACTGCTCTCCTATGATGTCAGACGACAGATGGGCTTCACCCTGCCCAGGGGTACATTTGGGGTGCAGAGACCCCCCCCAGGGCTGGGCCAGGGACCCTGATGGCTTCTCCAACCTGTCCCTCCTTCAGCTGGACACAGAAGCCAGTGATATCCTCAAGGAACTGCAGGTGAAACTTAACAACGTCCTGGATGAGCTGAGCCGAGTCTTTGCCACCAGGTACACCCAGGCGAGAGGGCGCGGGTGGTGGGCCAAGGAGAGGTTTGGGGGTCCAGGAGCTGTGGCTGAGGCCAGGCTGGGGGCTCTGCTTGGCCAAGCGGGTCCTGGGCACGGCTGTGGGGGATGCTGAGCTGCCTGGGCATTGTGGTCCCCAGTTTCCAGCCACACATCGAGGACTGCGTGAAGCAGATGGGTGACATCCTGGGCCAGGTGAAGGGCACTGGCA
This sequence comes from Aptenodytes patagonicus, assembly GCF_965638725.1. NCBI lineage: Eukaryota > Metazoa > Chordata > Aves > Sphenisciformes > Spheniscidae > Aptenodytes > Aptenodytes patagonicus. Next base: position 1,067,741 of record NC_134973.1, read on the forward strand.
ACGTCCCTGCCAGCACCTGCAGCAGCGTTGCACAGGATGCTGACAACGTCCTGCAGCCCATCATGGACCTCCTGGACAGCAAGTGAGTGTGGGGGGCAAGAGGGACCCCCACCCTTCCTAATGCCCCTGACCCACCCCGGGAGTGCGGAAGACCTGCAGGGTCAGGGTGACTGGGCAAGGGGTGGCAACGGGGTGCCGTGCCGGGAACTTTAGCCCCGTCCCCTCTCTGCAGCCTGACACTCTTTGCCAAGATCTGTGAGAAGACAGTGCTGAAGCGGGTGCTGAAGGAGCTCTGGAAGCTGGTGATGAACACGATGGAGAAGACCATCGTCCTGCCTCCGCTCACTGACCAGACGGTGAGTGACGGGGAGCGGGACCAGGGACGGGGGACCCTGGAGCTGAGATGCAGGTGGCTGATTGGGGCCAGTGTGGGACACTGCTGGCCAGGTGCCCTCACTGGCAGCTGAGGGGGTGGGGACTTTGGCGGCCTCCCCAAACCTGCCCCCAGCTCATGGCCAGGGAAGGGATGGAGGAGAGAAAGGTCATCCTTGACCCAGGTGCCCGGTGCAGCCCAGCACGCTCTTGGATGGCTTTGCCAAAGGACCTTCCTGCCATCTCCCACATGGCACCAGGAGGGGGCACTGGTCCTTTCCTCTCCATCCTTCCCTCTGAGCTGGGGCAGCATCCCATGCCATGCTCACCAGCATCGGCTGTGGGCTCAGTCCCTGTGCCAGGAGGTGAATCAGGAGGCTCTCGGAGTGCGGGGAGCCACTGCCTTGTCGGCCTTGCTGTGGGGCTGGGGTTGCTTGGGGATGGGGGTGATGTGGGGATGGGGGGGGCATGTCACCACAGCAGGGCTGAACTCTTCCTTGCTCATGGGCTGAACAGGCTCTAGGGGAGCAGAGCAAAGCCCAGGGAATGGTCCCTCCTCAGAGGGAGGTTGCCTACAGGCTTCGAGGCTCTGTATCGTATCGCTGTGTGTCTGTCCTCCTCGCATGTAGCCATGCACCCCGAAGCTTCCCAGGGTGGCTATTCCCTTGGGGTCAGGCAGGGAAGGGTGACACCAAGGGCTCTGAGCCAGCTACACATCTGTCCCTGTCACTCTCGGTGGCTTTTGTCACTGTCACAAAGCCGGGCTCAGGCTCTTACTTGGAGTCCCTGGAGCCACTGCCTGCTGTGTCACCTTTCTGGGGCTGTGGGGCTCCTCGTGCTGTGTCTGTAAGGGACAGCACATTGGTGACCTGTCAGCCCTCAGTGGTGCCACCTCACTGGCACCACTTGTCACAGTCCAGAGCCCGGCTCAGGTCAGCCCTGTATCGCTCCTGGCCAGGTTCACGTACCCTTGGCCAAAGGTGGTCAAATCTAGCAGGAATGCTGGTGCCACTGGGTTCCAGTCGCCATCCCAGTCCCTATCTCTGTCCCTTCCCGGCCGTGTGTGGCTATGCCATGTTCTGGAGGCAGCGAGCCCTGTGCTGAGGGCAGAGGAGGTGGCATGGACATGTGGATCTGTTGGGCGATTTTCCTGAGGGGAGGCAGTCCTTGGAGGGGGCCATGCTGGGGCTGGTCCTTATGGCAGGGGACATACCACCCAGGGTGGCTCTGGGCTCTAGCCTGGGGGTGGCTGGGCAAGTTGGCAGCATGGGGCTACGTGTCAGAGCCGAATGTCAAGTGGGGTCCGCCAGCTCCCTGGAGCTGAGCCCCCTGGCACAGTGAGGAAGGACTGGGCGGGATGGGATGGGGCCTCTTTGGGGCTGTGGAGACCTGCGGTGCTGGTGGCAGGGCATCAATGCCGAGTGCTGTGGCATGTCAGATGGGGGACACCCCTGGCTCTGCTGTCCCTCCTGGCCGGCTGGGGTGGGGGCATGGCCGGGGCTGGTACCCAGCCGTGGGGCAGCTGGGTCTGGGGAGGATGGAGGAGGGGGCCGACACTCATGTCACGGTTGTTCTCTCCAATTGCTCCGCTCGCCTTTCAATGGCAGATGATTGTAAGTACGGCAGCTCATACTGTCTGTCTGTCTGTCTGTCCGCTGTGTGTCGGTCCTGGCCTCGCCGGTTTTTGTCTTATGTGGCTGCCCGTGCCCTGCCCATGCCCTCCTCCGACTCCCAACTTGGTCCACCTCTGTGGTCCCCATTCTTGTGCTGCCCGCTTGGCACTGGCTCCTGGTGGGCACTTGCCCGCGGCCCCAGCTGGGTTTGGGGGGTGGAAAGGTCCTGGACAGATTCGTGGTGCCTAGATGCGGGGAGGGTTAGTGATGGGGTGGGAGGGGACAGTGATGGGGCAGTGCCATGTAATCAGGGACAGCCAAACCCAGGCTGATCCCATCTTCTTGCTCCATGCTGAGGGTGAGAGAGGCCACTGGAGACACGAGCAGGGGGAGCGGTGCATGCCTGGCAGTCAGGGCTGCTCTTCCTGAACCCTTGTGCCTCAATTTCCCCTTGAGGCCCTGGCTGCGGTGTGGCTATGGTGGGGGCTGAGGGCAGAGACTCCCTGCCTGCAGAGAGGAGCATCTCGCTGGGACACGATGGTCCCTGGCTCGGTTGCTCAGCGGTGGGGCAGGTTGCTGGCATGAGTTGTGAGACTTTTTCCCTGGTTGGGATATGGCCCTGGGAGCCTGGACTCCTGGGTTCCCTTCTCGGCGTTGTTGCTGGGTCCTTGCACGGTTTTGACTGAGCATTTTCCTTTTGTCCTCTTCTGCTCAGTCTGTGGCCGTGGGCTTATGCCCCGCAGGGCAAGGGAAGGGCCACGTCCACCCCCAATCCTGCTTTGACTGCAAGGAGGAGCAGTGGTGCGGGCGCTGGCAGTTGGGTGCTGGGTGCCAATCCCTGCAGGGACAAACGCCCATCCCATGTGCCCCGACACCTCTTGTTTCCAACAGCAGCATTTGGAGAGACCCTGGGGGCAGCCTGGGGCTGAGCCTCCCCTCAGACCTCATGGGGACCCCATGTCCCAGCCTCGCTGAGGCTGCCAGGGGACTGGGGCGGTGTCAGCTGTATGGGGTACAAGGTCCTCTTGTTCACCCATCACCCTGTGCCTGTTTCCCTCCAGGGCAAGAAACCCTCCTGGCAGCCCCGCTTGGCCCTAACTGTGCTGCTTGTCCCTCCTGCAGGCTTCCCTGCCAGCTGACCCCTCGCCCTGCTATACCCCCTCCTGATTCAGACATGCCCCAGCGGCCCCCCCTGCCCCGAGGCTGGTTAGGACCCCCCCACATGGCACTGCTGCCCCATTTTACACTGTTTCTCTTGCCGCTGCTGGGCCTGGGTCAGCGTGGGGTTGTCACTGGGCCCAGCACTGCATGGACCAGAACTCTGCGTGCAAAACCCAAGTAGAGCTGCCCCCTCCCCCGCCCCTTCCCAGCGCTGTGTGCATCTGCCAGAGCTGGAGGGGAATGTGGGGGCACCAGAGGCTGCCCACACACAGCGCCAGCTGGCTCCTGCCTCCCTGTATCCCAGCGGGGACTAGTCCCCCGTGGGCTCAGCATCCCTGTATCCCAGCAGGGACCAGCTCCCCATAAGCCCAGCATCCCAGTGTGGGGACCAGTTCCCCATCAGTGCAACATCCTGCATTCCAGTGGGGACCAGTTGGCCCAGCATCCCAAAGACACCAGTCCCTCACTGACCCCGCATCTCTCTGGGGACCAGTCCCCCACTTAACCCAGTATCCCACTGGGGACCAGTCCCCCATGGGCCCAGCACCCCAACAGGGACCAGTCCCCCATTGGCCCTGGCTGTCCTTTAGGAGCTCAGTGATGTCTTCGCCGCCAGCTTGCGGCCACGCCGTGTGCCCAGCCTTGCCCTGCACCCCCCATGTCCCATCCCATGCTGTCCCCCCGCCCCACCACTCAACCTCTGACATTGCTTCTACAGGGCACGCTCTTGAGAAAACATGGCAAGGGGACAGAGAAGGTAAATAGCCGTGGGCTCCATGTGTGTTGTTGCCCCGTGGCCACACTCGTGGCCCCACACCCGCCTGCTGTGGAGGTCCAGGCTTGTCCGTGCTTCCTCTGTCGTGCTGTCTGGATGTGCCGTTGCCTGCGTGGCGTGTTGTCATGTTGAGGTGTGCCGTGTTGTCTGGGATGTGCAGGATGGGGGCAGTGACCTGTTTCTGTGTCGTCCAGGGTAGGGAGAGGGTGTCGTGTTGTTTTTAGCCCCTGTGGGTGGGTATGTGGGGTGTTACCCATCCCTGGGCAGGCATGGGGGATGCTGCCCCACGGTGCTCAGCACCCCTCCAGGTGCCTGGCTGGGACAGTGTGGGGATGGGGTGTCCAAGCACAGGAGATCCTGGGCACAAACCTGTCCCACTGCTGGGGGCTCAGGAAGAGGTGACCCCCAGGATGCTGGGCCATGCTGGGGGTGTGCAGGGCACACTGGGGGCCATGGTGCTGCTAAGATCCCCTGGACCTCTTGCTTTCCCCTGATGCTTGGGGGGCCTCAGCAAAGCTCGCTGAGCCCCAAAACTTGCCAGAAGGGCTTTCTCCAGGCACACGGGCTCTCCCTCCGTCTGGGTGCTTCCCACCACCAGGCTGGGGGCCCAGCACAGCCCTCCAGGCTGCCTGCTCCCAAAACCCGGCTCTCGGGAAGAGCCATGCCGGCATCCGTCTGGGCAATGCCTGTGGCTTCCCCCCCGCCAGCTCCTCTCTCCTCTCGCAGGGGACAAGGGGTCCTGCCCCAGTTTGCTGAGCGTGCTGGGTGAGCTGCTTTCCTCCACCTGCTGCTATTTCTTCAGCCCCAAACAAGGTGGGGAGCAAGCCTGCCCCCACTCAGGAAGAGACCTGGCACACTCATCACAGGTTCACCAGCAAGCGCACGGGGCTGAGCCTTTGCAGGTGTGAACTGGTGCCGAACCAGTGGCACCAGCGGAGAACTGGGCGCAGCCAGAGGAGACTACAGGGCCAGAGCCCGCACGGACGGGGGATATGGGGGGCCCGGACCCGCGGCTGGCCACTGCTGGGGCCACCAGTAACTGTCCCTTGCTGTTCTCTTCCAGAGCAGGGTGAAGCTGCCCAGTCACACTGAAGTAAGGACATGGCTCTTCTGCTCCCCACTTGGCTCTGGTCCCTCCTCTCGCCTCCTCCCTGTCCCTTGTCCCATGTGCTGCGGGATGGGGGGGTCCCAGCTCAGTACAGTGTCCTGTCGTGTTCTGCTTGGGTGACACCAGTGTCCCCAGCTCCCAGCCTGTTCATCAGCTGGGGGAGATGGGGACAGCAAGGGAAGGATTAATGGGACAGAACTTGGCGGGGGGGGGGGGGAGGGGGCACAAAGGATTAATGGGGGGGTGCAAAATGAGGACGTGAGGGGGGCCAGATCCCTGCAGAAGGTAATGGTTAGTGGGATAGATGCTGGGCTTTCTCATTGTTGGGAAGGACTGGAGCTACTGGTGCTGGGAGGGGGAAGGAGGTGGGAATCACTGGCTCTGCCCCACTGGGCCCCGGTTTACCCAGTTGCATGTTGCACACTGGAGGGCTTGAGAAGGGGAGCTTGCGCTCAGCCCAGTGAGCGGCAGGGAGGTGAGCAGGATCTGCCCATGCCATGGGGCTGCGTTCCCAGGAACCGTGCCACTGGGCCCCATGGAATGGCTTCATGGCGCCTGCCCATGGGGGTGGCACGGCACAGGGCAGGCGAAGGTAGCCAGGGGCTCCCATCCGTGGTGTTCCCTGGGGTGCAAAGGGGCTGGGAACCTCCCTAGGGCTGGGATTGTGCAGGGGTCCGGGTGGCAGGGGGGTGTTTGGCTTGGCTGCCAGCACTGTGGGATATAGGGGGACCATGCCACATCCTCCCCGTGCCCGCTGTCCCCCTGCACTTGCTCTCTGCTCTCCCCGCCCCGATGTCGTACAATTGTCCATGTGGTGCCAGTGATGTGCCGTGCCAGGCTCTGTTGGATGCAGAAGCGGGTTCTTGGGCACCACAGGGAGCAGGATGGGACCCTTGGGCCAAGCTGCTTGTGTTGAGCAGGGTATGAGGTCCCTGATGCCAGGGTGATGTCCTGCCCTGGGGTCCCCAAGCCCCCAGACACACACGTGCTGAGAACTCAGGGGCTGGGACGGGGGCTGCACCAGCTCCCCGCATCTGCATCACCATGCCTGGCATGGCCGGTGGCCCCTGGGGCTCTCTGAGGAGCACCCCTCCGGCCCCCTGGAGCCTGGGGGGCCGGGGGAGCCCCTGGAGCTACAGCAAGCTCCTGGCACCGCGTGCCCAGCCTGGCCATGGCACCCCCAGCTCGGCTGCTCACCGGGGCCATTCCTGTCTCTTTGCTCTCCGCAGGGCACACAGATGATTTTCAATGCAGCCAAGGAGCTGGGGCAGCTCTCCAAGCTGAAGGTGAGGGCTGGGAGGCTGGGCTGGGGGGGCCGGGTGGTCTGAGCTCCTCTCTGTGCTAGGGTGGGTGGTACTTTGCAGACTGGCACTGGCACTGTTGCAAGAACCCCACCAGCGCTCGTTTGCTGGCACAGCCGGGGCGAGGGGAGCAGGGCCTTGGTCCCATGCTGAGAGCAGGATTCGTGCCCTGCAGGACCACATGGTGCGTGAGGAAGCCAAGAGCCTGACCCCAAAGCAATGTGCAGTGGTGGAGCTGGCGCTGGACACCATCAAGGTGAGGGCACTCTGGGGTACAAAGGGGTGCCCCTGAGGGCTCTAGCCCTGAGGCACAGACCCGGGGGGGCACTGGGGGGGATCCAGCAGAGCTGCTGAGGACCCTGCGGCTGTCTCCCCCCTCCAGCAATACTTCCATGCTGGCGGTGTGGGGCTGAAGAAGACATTCCTGGAGAAGAGCCCTGACCTGCAGTCGCTGCGCTACGCCCTGTCCCTCTACACCCAGGCCACTGACCTCCTCATCAAAACCTTTGTGCAGACCCAGGCTTCGCAGGGTAGGACGCACTGCCCTCGTCCCCTGCCCCTATCCCCACACATGGGCTCGGCTGCCCCACAGCCAGGGCCCCACCCTGCCTCCGTCCTGGTGGGGTTGGGTGTCCCAGCCAGGCTCACGGAGGGGTGGGAGGGATGGGTGGGGAGGGAAGGGCTTTTTCCTCTCATGGTTTGCAGGTGAAGAGGGGCCATGGGTGCCCAGAGGCAGCCGGGTACCCCCAAGTCCCCCACCAGCAAGAAGAGCATGTCCACAGTGCCAGGGCATGGCTGGGCTGGCACAGAAATGGGGCCTGTGGGTGGGGGAGAAGGTCACCCTCTGGCCACGTGTCACAGTGTTTGTCCCCTCTGGATGGCCCCTGTCACCCAGCACAGACACCTCTGGTCCAGCGCTGCCTTGGAGCTGCCGGTCTCGGCAGAGCGGTGCCAGCCTGGCCAGGGCTCTGACCTCTCGCAGGATCAGCTGGATCCAGATGCTGTGCCAGGGCCTGTCCTGGGCACACTGGGTACCCCACATACCCCATGATTTGGGATCTGTCCAGGGTGCCGGGTGCCTCTTGGGTGCTGCCCCTGTCCCAGAGCCATGCGGTGCAGGGTGCTGGGCACCTTCCGGGGCAGGACTACCCCTTGGCTCTAAACGCTGCCCTTTATTTTGTCCCTTGGCTGCTCGAGGAGGGGACAGAGATGCTCGGTGGCAGTCATGGGCCATCACATAGTGACCCAGCCAGGCTTGTCTGTGTCCTCGGGGAGTGGGACGTACGCTTGCTGTCTGTGCGTCTCCTGCAAGGGACATCTGTCCTGTCTGTGCCTCCTGTGCCAGCCATGTCAGGGGCGTGGGGTTGGGTCCGGTGGGTGCCAGCACCCCTGGGTGCAATCTGGCCCCAGGACCCCCTGGGCTCAGAGCTGGGTGGTGCCCGGCACTCCCACGTCGCTGCAGTGTTGTCCGGATGCTCGGCTGTCCATCTGTCTGCGAGATCTGATCTCTCTTTCTCTCTCTTTGTTTTCTCCCCCCCTCTTTCACTGTTCCCATCTCCCACGCACGTTGTCTCCTTCCTCCTCTCTTCGTCTACTCTGTGCTGTGTCTCTGTCTCTTTCTCTCTCCTTCCCACTAGTTCATGGTGGGAAAGGTATTAGGTTTACCCTTAGTGAAGAAATTTATCCTGAGAAGGGTACGTGTGCTACTCACCCACCCCTGCACCTGCCTGCCACCACCGGCCTGGGCTAGTAACAGTCTGGCATTGCGGGCCGGGGTGGCCAGGAGCCCTGTCCCAGCCTTGGGGACACCTAGCATGGGCAGAGCTGGAGCCTTCCACCCACAGACTCGCACTCCCAGGGCTGTTTTGGGCTGAATTTGGAGGAACTGTGCTCAGCCGTATTGACCCAGACCAGGGAGGGGGCTATGTCCCGTGGGGGTAGGGGTGCCCGCCTTCGTTTGCAAGCTCTGGGCACCCTGCATTGTCCCCAGTGCTGCTGCCTGGGGGTGGGCACCTGCCACGACCTCCCCGCAAGCCAGGAAGCTTGTCCCCTTGGGACATGCGGCCCCAGGGGAGGCCATGTCCCCTTCCCATCCACCCTGCTGCCAGAAGGACCATTACTAGCCTTGCTCCGGCGAGCTCTGTCCGCCTGCGCCGGAGCGTGAGGAATGAGCCCAGCTCCATGGGCCCCGCTTGGCCTCCATCCCACCCTGCCAGAGGGGCCGGGACTGCACCCTATGCTTGGCCTTCTGTACCCAGACACCCCCTCCTCACCCGCCATCGCCTCCATTTCGGCTCAGCATGCGGCGCTGCCCGGATGGCGGGCGCCTGGGGGGATGGGGCACTGGGGGTGGAGCGGAGGATGAAGGTGGATGGAGAGGAGAGTGTGCCATCACCAGCCTCCCCCCCTGGCCTGGCACCTTCGTGCTGGGGGCCATGCAGTGACACATGGGGGATGTGTCCTCCTTCGCGCTGTTACTTCCACCCTGGGAGCTTGCCGCTGGGCTTGGTTTGATCTCCTTGGCCCCATCTAACCCACGGAGCCTGTCCCTCTGCCTTGCACCCCCTTCCTTCACCCATGGGTGCATGCACGGCTCTTGGGGGGTGGGGTGGGTGGGCTGGGCTGTTGGTCGCAGGTCACCTGAGTTCCCCAGGCTCGGGGACCCCAGGGCTTGATGTGGTCCCTGAGATGGAGGGGATACAAGAGGGGGCAGGTCAGCCCCAAGACCCTGGCAGGGCCATGGATGCCCTGTGGCACAAGGGCCGGATCGGGTCCCTCCTGCCCAGTTCTGTGCCCATGCTCATAGCCATGCACGGAGCACTGACACCCACTCCTGTGCCCATAGTAGGGGGAGCTGGGCCACTGTCCCCTGCCCCATCCCACCCAGGCACCTCGGTCCCTGCCTGGGCAAGGGGGCTCACTGGGCCCTGCTGATGCGGGGTGGGTTGACAGAGAGCCAGCCTGGTGCTGGGGATGTCCTGCCATGCCCTAGCCCAGCCTGGTGCCAGCCCCAGCCGTCCTTGACAGTTGCTGCACCAATGCTGCTGTCCCCAGAACTTTTTGGCAGAGGCCACACTGGGCCAAATCCTACTGCCCACCCCCTCCCGCCCTGTGGCGGGTGACCTGCCTCCTCCAGTGGGGTTGGTGGTGGGCAGGGGACGTCAAGGACACAGGGGGAATGGGCACTCATGTCTCCTCCCCTTGCCACGCAGGCTCTGGTGTGGATGACCCTGTCGGGGAGGTGTCCATCCACGTGGAGCTCTTCACCCACCCCGGCACTGGTGAACACAAAGTCACTGTCAAAGGTGGGTTCTGCTGGCTGGGATGCCAGGGTCTGGCAGGTGGCAGCACCCTGTGAGCCTCACGTGCCCCCTCCTTGCAGTGGTGGCTGCGAACGACCTTAAGTGGCAGACGTCGGGCATCTTCCGGCCCTTCATCGAGGTCAACATCATCGGGCCCCACCTCAGTGACAAGAAGAGGAAATTCGCCACCAAATCCAAGAACAACAGCTGGGCCCCCAAGTACAATGAGAGCTTCCAGTTGTGAGTGGCACCGTGGGGCTGGGGTGTGGGGCCGGGCTAGGGGATGTGTCCCCGCGACGTGGGGACCCCCTCCTCCTGGGGTCTGCCAGTGAGTTTGCTCATCCCCCAGGGGATGTTTTAGATGTTTTCTCATTGGTAAAAGCAGGGATTGGGGAAAAGGAAAAAAAAATGAGAAAGCTTTTTTAGGGGCAGTGGGGAGGCAGCACCCATATAGGGTGCTGTCACAGAGCCAGGGGGCCTGGGAATGTGACCCCCTATGCCAACACTGCCCGTTCCTTGCCCCCCCGCAGCACGCTGGGGACAGAGACGGGCCCCGAGTGCTACGAGCTGCAGGTGTGCGTGAAGGATTACTGCTTCGCCCGTGAGGACCGGACCGTGGGCATTGCTGTCCTGCAGCTCCGCGAGATCCTGCAGCGACCTGGCTGTGCCTGCTGGCTGCCCCTGGGCCGCCGCATCCACATGGATGACACTGGCCTCACAGTCCTCCGCATCCTCTCCCAACGCAACAATGATGAGGTGGCCAAGGAGTTCGTCAAGCTCAAGTCGGACACGCGCTCGGCCGAGGAGGGCAGCAGTTAAACCCCTTCCGCCCCCCCAGCCCTCTCCCCCCACTCCTGGCCCCTTTTCTACAGCATCCTCCAGCCATCTATAAGCCATAAGAGCGGCCACAAGAGGAGTCTCCTTCTCGGCCCTGGTGTGGGTGACGGGGGGACGTGGCTGCAGTGACAGACCCGCCCTGTCCCTCCCTTGGCCAGACTGGCTGGGTGACAGCGGTGCAGAGCATGGCCATGCCCCCATCCCACCCTGACGGGAAGGTGCTGGGGCTGGTGGGGCTGCAGGGAAGGGCTGGACCCCAGACTGGGTGATGGGACAGATCTGCCCCTTCCCAGCCTGTCTGAGATGGAGGAACCCCAATGGCTCATCCCTGACCCTACCCTGTCCTACCCAGCCCCAAACCTCATCGAGCGACACAAGGAAAGAGCTGGGGGTGGGCGGGGGGGTGTCTCATCCCACCGGGGGGTGTTGGTGAGTGGCTGTCACAGCACGATGGCCCCTTGTCCCCATCCCTCGAGCATCGCTGGGCACCCTGAGGGACAGGGAGGCTCCCACCCGCTGAGCACCCTGTACATATGTAAATAGCTGTACATACACGGGGCAGCCAGACGACGTGGCTGTGTCCTGCACCCGGAAGGGCTATTGGGGCTGTTGGGTCGGCGGGCGCAGCCCCCGCATGCCCCGCACAGGGTCCCCTCCCTGGCTGGCAGCGGCATCACCAGGGCCGGGAGCGGCAGGGAGCAGCCCCCGGCCCATATCCTGTCTTCCCTGCCTTGCCACCACTGTGGGCTGCCCCACTGCTGCCCCCCCGGGTGCCAGGGCTTGGGGGCAACGGCTGGGGGCACTGGAGCAGAGGGACCCGTCTCCCTTTGCTCTGGCCAGTGGGGACCAGCCATCCCTGTGCAGTGCAGCAGCGCCCATGGGACCTCCTTGGCGCAAGCAAGGCCCTTCCCACCCCCAACCCAGAGGACACCCCCCGCCCCCCCCCAATTTCCCATTAACCACCATTTCTGCGTGATCAGTGGTGTGCGTGTCTCGTGCGAGTGCCCGGGAGGCCAGGGTGTGCAGAGTCCGGGATGGCCACCCCAGCTGGCCAGCTTGCCCTAATCACCGGGGAGGACAGAGGCCTGATGACCCCACAAGTCAATATACCTCTCTCAGCCCCCTCCCCATCCCAAAACAGGGTACCCCGACTGGCCCCCCATGGTCCTTTTTCTATAGGGTTTGCCTGGGACTAAAGGGTTTAGCTTTCCTCTCTCGTTTCTGTTCAATGTTTACACCCCTTTTCTAACCACTGCTCCCGCACGGCCAGGCTGGGGCTCAGCCCCGCAGCCCCGGACTGTGGTGCCCCTGGCCCCATGCCCCCTCCCCAAACCATCCTGTTCGGCATGTGATTGAACCGACCAGTTCTGCTCCTGTAGCACATGTGTCACCGATGCCTGTGTGTCTGTACCACCCCGTGCGGCACCGCCGGCGGCGGCTACCATGGATGCATGACAGTGAGATGTTTTGCACTATTTTGAATTTTTTGGGCTCTGTAAAAATATTTTATTATAACTGACATTAAAAAGCACACCCTTCTCTGCGGCTACTGTGGGGGTGTGGGAGGGCAGGCACCCAGGGGCTCTTCATCCCCACTCCCACCCCAATGCAGCAATTGCACCTTTAAGGTTAACACCACGGATAAATAGCCCAGGGACGCTGCAGCAGCTCTGTCCGCGCTCAGCCTCCCTGAGGGCTGCTCTTCAGTGCACCCACCCTTTGCAAAGCCAAGAGCTTCAGGACAGGGGTTAAATGGAACTGGGACAGACCTGTCCTGAGAAGTGACACTCCATTATCAACCACCGTGCTGCAAAGTCCCAGGCACAGAAGTGATTAGAGATTGCCAACACGGCCCCACCAAGGGCAAACCCATGCCTCACTAATGTAGTGGCCTTCCACAATGGGGCGACTGCATCAGTGGACAAGGGAAGAGCTACGGATATCATCTACCTGGACTTCTGTAAGGCTTTTGACACAGTCCCCCAAAACATTCTTGCCACTAAATTGGGGTGACATGGATTTGATGAATGTGGGGCCCTGATGCCCTACAGAGAGACCTGGGGCTTTTGCCGGCCTTTTGCTGGGGCCTGGGCAGGGGCCTGCTTCTCCCCAGAGCCCCGGGGCTTTCGCTAGTCTTTGTCGGGTTCCGGGTGGGGCCCTGGTGACATACAGACAGCACCGGGGCCTGTGCCGGGCTTTGCCAGGGCCTGGGCAGTGCCCTCCTGCCCTTTAGAGAGCCCCAGAGCTTTCGCTGGGCTTTGCTGGGATGCGGCCAGTGCTCTGCTGCCCTCCAGAGAGCCCCAGAGCCATCACCAGGCTTTGCCGTAAGCCTCAAGGGGGCCTGCAGCCCTCCAGAGTACCCCAGGGCTTTTGCCAGACTTTGCCAGTGCTCTGGCGGGGACCTGCTTCTCTCCAGAGTTCCCCAGGTCCTTTGCCAGGCTTTGCAGGCACCTGGGCAGGGCCCTGCTGCCCTCCAGAGAGCCCCTGGGCTTTCACTGAGCTTTGACAGGGACCAGGCAGGGTCCTGAGGCTCTCCAGAATACTCTGGGGCTTTTGTTGGGCATTGCCGGGGCCTGGGCGATGCCCTGTTGCCCTCCAGAGAGCCCCAGGGCCATCGCCGGGCTTTGCTAGAATCATAGAATGGTTTGGGTGGGAAGGGACCTTTAAAGATCAGCGAGTCCAACACTATCCTGGCTACTGGGAGCTCTTGTCTTTTCCCAGTGATCCCTGATGGATACACCCTTTCTCGAGGTTTTCTGGATTAATGCAGCGCTGTCCCTAGCTTTAATCATCAATACTGGGGCTCCTGTGCTCATGTGAAAAGAGAGAGAATAGCTATCATTTACCACTAACGGTATACAAAGGCTATTACTAATATTTATTCCAAAATGTTTGGCCACTTGGGATGCATTTGTCATGGGAACTCCCTGGCCGGGGGGTTGGGAGTTCCTCCATTAGTTCCCTGATAGTGGGGACAATTTTATCTAGCACCTTCCCAACATCCAGGCCATGGGTGCAATCCCTTTCACGATTATCCCATAGTTTCTGTGAGGTGGGTGTGTTGTCCCGAAGGTGGGCTTGTTACCCGATGTGCAACGCCAATTTACACACCAAGGCGAGGTATTTCCATTTCTTTTATTCTAGTTGGCGCAAAGTAGGGAGCTCGGTGGTAGCCCACAAAAGACTGGCTCTCCGATTATCAAAACTTCACACTATTTATATTCTATCTCTTATTGGTTAAATGATTCTCTCACTTCTTATGCTAATTAGCCCACATGCTCAGTCTTTCTCTTCTTTTGGGTTAGAGGGTTTCTTGAGTCGGTGGGCCGTGAGTCGGTGGTCGTGATCTCCCCTTGTCGGAATTAACTCTCCTTCACCTTTAGTTTCACGCTTCAGCTGTTGCAGCCAAGTTCCTGTGGTTTTGCTGATAAAACAAGTTACCTCCTAACAGCCTGATTTATACAAGCCAGGATGCCCTGTTTGTCCAGGATGTTTCTGATTTATCTCCCTTGAGATTAGATGCCATGCCAAGGATTTACTTCAAACCTCCCCGGCCTTGAATAGTTAACAAAGCACTGGACAAAATAATTGCAACATTAATCAATGGCAGCCTCCTGCAAACTTACATCAGGTGTGGGGAGCCTGTCGAACTGGCCTGTCATAAATCCTGCTTCTCCCAGGAGGCCCCATAAACATCTCCGTTCTGGGTCTCACTCCTGTCGGTTAGGGTGTCCTTTTACGTCAGATTGATTGGTTTTAATGGGGAGTTTTTGAATATTTTTGTCCCTTACTCTTATGCCTGGTCAGGGCCCCACTGCCCTCCAGAGAGCCTCAGGCCCTTTGCCAGGCCTTGCCGGGGCCCACAGGAACCCTACTTCTGTAAAGACTGCCCCAGGGCTTTTCCCAGTCTTTTCCAGGGCCTGGGCAGTGCTCCGCTGCCCTCCGGAGAGCCCCAGGGACTTCACCTGCCTTTGCCGAGACATGCAAGGAGCCCTGCAAGGAGCCCTGCTTCTCTCCAGAGTGCCCTGGGGTATTGGGTTTATGTGGCAAGGTTTTTGGTATCTGGGGGGGCTGCAGGGGGCAGCTTCTGTGAGATGCCAGAAGCTGTCCCCCCATGTCAGTTGGAGCCGATTCCAGCCGGCTCCAAGACGGACCCACCGCTGGCCAAAGCTGAGCCAACCTGTGATGGTGGTAGAGCCTCTGTGATAACATATTTAAGAAAGGGTAAAAACTGCTGCGTAACAGCAGCCGGGAGAGAGGAGTGAGAATATGTGAGAGAAACAGCTCTACAGACACCAAGGTCAGTGAAGAAGGAGGGGGAGGAGGTGCTCCAGGTGCCAGCGCAGAGATTCCCCTGCAGCCCATGGTGAAGACCATGGTGAAGTAGGTTGTCCCCCTGCAGCCCATGGAGGTCCATGGTGGAGCAGATACCCACCTACAGCCCATGGAGGACCCCACGCCGGAGCAGGTGGATGTGCCCTAAGGGAGCTGTGACCCTGTGGAGAGCCTGCGCTGGAGCAGGCTCCTGGCAGGACCTGTGGCCCCATGGAGAGGAGCCCACGCTGGAGCAGTCCATTCCTGAAAGACTGCACCCTGTGGAAAGGACCCATGCTGGAGAGGTTCGTGAAGGACTATCTTCCATGGGAGGAACCCCATGCTGGAGCAGGGGAAGAGCATGAGGAGGAAGGAGCAGCAGAGACAACTTGTGATGAACTGACCGCAACCCCTGTTCCCCTTCCCCCGTGCCGCTCGGGGGAGGAGGTAGAAAAGTCAGGAGTGAAGTTGAGCCCAGGAAGAAGGGAGGGGTGGAGGAAAGTGTTTTAAAATTTATTTCTCATTATCCTACTCTGATTTGATTGGCAATAAATGAAACTAATTTCTCCAAGTTGGGTCTGTTTTGCCCGTGACAGTAATTACTGAGTGATCTCCCTATCCGTACCTCGACCCGCAAGCCTTTCATCATATTTTCTCCCCTTGTCCTGTTGAGGAGGGGGAGTGATAGAGTGGCTTGGTGGGCACCTGGCAGCCAGCCTAGGTCAACCCACCACAGCTAGGCTTTGCTGGGGCCCAGGCTGAGCCCTGATGCCCAACAGAGACCTGGGGCTTTTGCTGGGCTTTGCCAGGGCCTAGGCAGGGCCCTGCTCCTCTTCAAAGCGTCCTGGGGCTTTCACTGGGCTTTGCTGGTTCCCAGTTAGACCCCTGATGCCTTACAGAGAGCACTGGGGCTTTTGCCAGGCTTTGCCAGGGCCTGGACAGTGCTCTGCTGCCGTCCAGATTGCCCCGAGGCCTTCAGCGAGCCTTGCTGGAAGCCTCAAGGGGGCCTGGTGCCCCCAAGAGTGCCCCAGGGTCTTTGTCGGGTGCCGTAAGGAGCCCTGCTTATCTACAGAGTTCCCCAGGTCCTTTGCCAGGCTTGCAGTTGCTCGGGCAAGGCCCTGCTGCCCTCCAGAGAGACCCCTGGGGCTGACGCCGGGCTTTGCTAGGGCCTGGTCAGGGCCCTGCTGCTCTCCAGAGAGCCTCGGGGCATTTGCCAGACCTCTCCAATGCCTGGGAAATGTCCTGCTGTCCTCCAGGAGTGAGGAGGCGGCTCTGCACGGCATACTGCACCTAACACTCCCCCTCCCCTCCCCCTCCCCCTAACCAGAGCCCAGGTCCAAAACAGACACCTACCACCTAGGGCTCCCATACAGAAGTGGCCAGGACTGCAAGCTGTTGCTGGCCCTCGCCTTCCCTTGGCAGCCCTTCCACAGCCCCACAAGCACCGGGGCTCTGAGCTTGCCAGCCACCTCACTGTGCCGACATTCCCTCTCAGCGTCGCCAGAGCCCAGCTCCCAAATTGAAAATGTCCAGCCACTGCTCCCACACGAAAGGGGCCAGCACTGCAAGCTCTTGCTGGCCCTCACCTTCCCTTGGCAGCCTTTTCACAGCCCCACCAACACTGCAGCTCTGCGCTTGCTCTGCCACCTAACCCCCTACCTCACCCACCCCCTCAGCCTAGCCAGAGCCCAGGTACAAAGCAGACACCCCACCACCTAGGGCTCCAACACAGCAGTGGCCAGGACTGAAAGCTGTTGGAGACGGGGAGAGGGACTAAAGCTCCCAGCAGTCCGTGGGGGATGAGGGACTACATCTCCCAGCATGCCACGGGGGGAGGGGGGGAGACTGGATGGACAGACGGGACTACAGCTCCCAGCATGCTGGGGTGGTGGTGTGAGGGAGTACAACTCGCAGGATGCCGCAAGGGGTGAGGGACTACAGCTCGGACATGCCACGGGGGGGGGTGAGGGCCTACAGCCCCCACCATGCAGCAAGGGGTGAGGGAATGTCCGCAGGGGGTGAGGGCCTACAGCTCCCAGCATGTTGTGGGGGGTAGGGGACTACAGCTCCCAGCATGCTGGGGTGGTGGGTGGGGGTGTGGGGGGGGGTGTGTGTGTCTGTGTGTGTGCATGCCTATAGCTCCCAGCATGCCACGGGGGGAGGTGGTGTAGGAGCACCACCTAGAGCTGCCACACAGAAGTGGCCAGGACTGAAAGTGGTTGCTGGGCCTCACCTTCCCTTGGCAGCCCCTTCAAAGCCCCACCAACACTGGGGCTTTGCGCTTGCTCTGCCATCTAACCCTCACCCTCACCTAACCCTCACCCTAGGTGAGCCCAGGTCCAAAATGGACACCCACCACCTAAGGCTTGGACACAGAGCTGGCCAGGACTGTAAGCTGTTAGTGGCCTTCAAGAAGAGGAAGAGGACAAAGGGGCAACAGGAGGCTAGCAGGAAGAAAAAGGATTAATGGGGGAGGTCCCAGATGACTGGAGGCTTGCCAGTGTGATGCCCATCTACAAGAAGGGCCGGAAGGAGGATCTGGGGAACTACAGGCCTGCCAGCCTGACCTTGGTGCCGGGGAAGATTATGGAGCGGTTCATCTTGAGGGCGCTCACAAGGCATGAGCGGGACAACCAGGGAATCAGGCCCAGCCAGCACGGGTTCATGAGAGGCAGGTCCTGCTTGACCAACCTGATCTCCTTCTATGACCAGGTGACCCGCCTAGTGGACGAGGGAAAGGCTGTGGATGTGGTCTACCTGGACTTCAGTAAGGCCTTTGACACCGTCTCCCACAGCATTCTCCTAGAGAAGCTGGCGGCTCACGGCTTAGACAGGTGGACTCTGCGCTGGGTCAAAAACTGGCTGGACGGCCGGGCCCAGAGAGTTGTGGTGAATGGAGTTACATCCAGTTGGCGGCCGGTCACGAGCGGTGTTCCCCAGGGCTCAGTTTTGGGGCTGGTCTTGTTCAATATCTTTATTAATGATCTGGATGAGGGGATCGAGTGCACCCTCAGGCAGTTTGCAGACGACACCAAGTTGGGCGGGAGTGTTGACCTGCTTGAGGGTAGGAAGGCTCTGCAGAGGGACCTGGACAGGCTGGATCGATGGGCTGAGGCCAACTGTATGAGATTCCATAAGGCCAAGTGCCGTGTCCTGCACTTCGGCCACAACCCCATGCAACGCTACAGGCTTGGGGAAGAGTGGCTGGAAAGCTGCCTGGCGGAAAAGGACCTGGGGGTGCTGGTCGACAGCCGGCTGAACATGAGCCGGCAGTGTGCCCAGGCGGCCAAGAAGGCCAATGGCATCCTGGCCTGTATCAGAAATAGTGTGGCCAGCAGGAGTAGGGAAGTGATCGTGCCCCTGTACTCGGCCCTGGTGAGGCCGCACCTCGAATACTGTGTTCAGTTTTGGGCCCCTCACTACAAGAAGGACATTGAGGTGCTGGAGCGTGTCCAGAGAAGGGCAACAAGGCTGGTGAGGGGTCTGGAGAACAAGTCTGATGAGGAGCGGCTGAGGGAACTGGGGTTGTTTAGCCTGGAGAAAAGGAGGCTGAGGGGAGACCTCATCGCTCTCTACAACTCCCTGAAAGGAGGTTGTAGCGAGGTGGGGGTCGGTCTCTTCTCCCAAGTAACAAGCGATAGGACGAGAGGAAACGGCCTCAAGTTGCGCCAGGGGAGGTTTAGATTGGACGTGAGGGAAAATTTCTTTACTGAAAGAGTGGTTAAACATTGGAAGAGGCTGCCCAGGGAAGGGGTTGAGTCCCCATCCCTGGAGGTATTTAAAAGATGTGTAGATGCGGCACTTAGGGACATGGTTTAGTGGGCAGGGTGGGGTTGGGTCGACGGTTGGACTCGTTGATCTTAGAGGTCTTTTCCAACCTTAATAATGATTCTAGGATGATGAAAAGGTGGTAACAGGAGGAGGAGGAGGAGGCAACAGAAGGAAACAGGGGGAGTAAGAGGAGGAGGAGAAGGAGGAGGCAATAGGAGGATAGAGGATGCAACAGGAGGAGGAGGAGGCAGAAGAGGCAACAGGAGGCCACAGGGGGAGGAGGAAGAGGAGGAGGGAGGGCAGAAGGAGGAGGAAGGTGAGGAGGTGACAGGAGGCTACAAGAGGAGCATGAGAAGCAGGCAACAGCAGGCAATAGGAGATTAAAGAAGGAGGAGGAGGAGGAAGAGGGGAATGAGGAGGAGGAGGCAATGGGAGGGAACAGGAAGAGAAGGAATAGGGAAAGGACGAGAAGGAGGAGAAGAAGGAGGAGGAGGAAGAGGAGGCAAAAGCAGAATGGGGAAACAGGAGGCAGAGGAGGAGGAGGAAACAAGAGGCAACAGGAGGAGGCAGATGAGGAGGAAGCAACAGGAGGCAACGGGGAGGAGGAGGAGGTGACACAAGCAAAAGGAGGAGGAGGAGGCAACAGGAGGAAACAGAAGGAAGCAGAAGGAGGAGGAGATGGAGGCAACAAGAGGCAACAGAAGGAGGACGAGCAGGAAAAAGGAGGCAACAGGAGGAGGAGGACAAGGAAGAGGCAAGAAAAGAAAACCAGAGTCAACAGGAAGAGTAGGAGGAGGCAACCAGAGTAGTAGTAGTAGGTAACAGGAGGCAACAGGACAAGGAGGCAACAGGAGGTAACAGGATGTAACAGGAAGAGGAGGCAACAGGAGGCAACAGGAGGAAACAGGAGGAGGAGAAGATGGAGGCAACAAGAAGCAACAGAAGGAGGAGGACAAGGAGGAAAAAGGAGGCAACAGGAGGAAGAGGAGGAGGAGGAGGCGAGAGAAGGCAAGAAGAGGAAAAAGAAAGAGGAGGAAGAGGACAGGAGGCAACAGGAGGAATCTGGAGGAGGAGGAGGAGAAGAACTCAACAGGAGACAACAGGAGGTCACAGGAGGAGGAAGCAACAGGAGGCAGCAGGAGGCAGCTGGAGGAAGCAACAGGAGGAAACAGGAGGAGGAGGAGGCAACAGGAGGAGGACAAGGAGGCAACAGGAGGCAACTGGAAGAAAAAGGATGATGATGAGGAGGTGGTAAGAGGAAGAAGCAGGAAGAGGAGGAGGAGCAGGCAACAGCAGGAACAGGAGGCAGCAGGAGGTTAAAGGAGGAGAAGGAGGAGGAGGAAGAGGAGGAAGATGATGAGAAGGAGGAGTCAACAGGAGACAAAAGGAGGAGAAGGAGAAGCCAAAAGGAGCCAACATGATGCAACGGGAGGAGAAAGCAACATGAAGCAACAGGAGGTAAGAGGAGGAGGAGGCAACAGGAGGCAACAAGAGGAGAAGGAGGAGGAGGCAACAGGAAGCAACAGGAGGAGGAGGAGGAGAAGGAGGCAAAAGATGCAACAGGTAGAGGAAGAGGATGGGGAGGCAAGAGGAGGCAACAGGAGGAGGAGGACAAAACAGCAAAAGGAGGCAACGGGGAGGGGCAGGAGGAGGTGGCAAGAGGAGGTAAGAGGAATCAACAGTAAGAGGAGGAGGAGGAGGTGGCAACAAGAGAAGGAGGAGGCAACAGGGGGCAACAGGAGGAGAAGGTGGAGAAATAAAAGAAGTGATGCAGGAAGTTGAGGAACCCATGGAGAAACAGGTAAAGGAAGAGGAGAAGGATCACGAGGAAGATGAACAGGAGGAATGCAAAGAAACTTGATGAGGAAAAAGCATAAGAGCAACAGTAGGAACAGAGAAAATGTGATGGAACAGGAGGAGGAGGAATAAAATGAGGAGGAACAAGTGGAAAAATAAAGGGAATACGAGAAACAGAAGTTGCAGGCAGAAAAGAATAAGAAGCAGCAGGAGAATGAGGAGGAGGAAGAAAAGGAAGAGCTGAAAGAACTGGAGGAGAAAGACATAGAGGGTGAGAAGGAGGAGGAAGAAGAGAAAGAACAGAAAGAACTAGAATAGCTGGAAGAGAAAAAGGAGGAGGAGGAGGTAACAGGAGGAGAAGAAAAAGAGGAGGAGAAAAAGGGACAAGGGGATGAAAAAAGAGGAGGAGGAGGAGAAACCAGAGAAGAAACAGGAGGAATAGGAAGAACAGGAGGAGGAGGAGACAAAAGGAAAAAAAAGAGGAGGAAGAGGAAGAAGAGAAGGATAGAGGAAAGGCAGAAGGAAGACCAGGAAATGGAAAAGGAAGAAAAGCAGGAGGCAGATGAATAACAGGAAGAGGAGGAGGACAAGGAGGGGAAAAATGAGAAAGAGGAGCAGAAATAAAAAGGGGGAGGAGCAAGAAGAGGAGGACAAAAAAGGAAAAAGTGGAGGAGTAGGAGGAGAAGGAGAAAAAAGAGGAGGAAGAGGAAAAGGAAAAAGAAAAGAACAGGAGAAGGAGGAAGAAGAAGAACAGAAGGAACAGGTGGAAGAGGAGGAAGAACAGGAGTAAGAAACAAAAGGACCAGGAAGAACAGCAGAAGGAGGAGGAGGAAGAACAGGAGAAAGAAGAGGAGGAGGAGGAAGAATAGGTGGAGGAAAAAGAAGATTGGGGGAGGAAGAACAGGAGGAGGAAGATCAGGAAGTTTAAAAGGAGGATGGGGAGGAGAAGGAAGAACAGGTGGAGGAGGAGAAAGAATAGGAGGAAGAATAATAAAAGGAAGAGGAGGAAAAACAGGAGAAAGAAGAGGAGGAGGAGGAAGAATAGGTGGAGGAAAAAGAAGATTGGGGGAGGAAGAACAGGAGGAGGAAGATCAGGAAGTTTAAAAGGAGGATGGGGAGGAGAAGGAAGAACAGGTGGAGGAGGAGAAAGAATAGGAGGAAGAATAATAAAAGGAAGAGGAGGAAAAACAGAAGGAAGAACAAGAGGAGGAGGAGAGTGAGGAAGAAAAAAAGGAAGAAAAGGACAGAGGAGGAGGAAGAAGAGAAAGAAGAAGAGGAAGATGAAGAAAAACCAGAAGAATAGGAGAATGAGGACAACAACAGGAGAAGGAGGAGGAAGAACAGGAGAAAGAGGAGAAGCAAGAGGAAGAGCAGGAAGAGGAAGAAGAGATGGAAGAATAAGTGGAGGAGAAAGAAAAAAACAGGAGCAGTAACTTTAGGAACCAAAGGAAAAACAGGAAAAAGAGGAGGAGAAGGAACGGATGAAACATGAGGAAGATGGACATGAGGAATGGGAGTAACGAGGACGAAGAAAAGGAGGACGAAAAGAAGGAACAGGAGAAGCAGGCAGAACATGAAGAACAGGAGGAATAGAAGGGAAAGGCAGAAGAAGAGAAGAGAATGATGAGGACGAGCAGGATAGAGGAGGAACAAGAAAACGGGAGGAGGAGGAAAAAGAATAAGAGGATAAACAGGAGAGGGATGAAGAGGAGGAGGAGGAGAAGGAACAAGAAAACAGGAAGAGGAGGAAGAAAAAGGAATAGTAAGAAAAGGATGTGGAGGAAGAAAAAGATCAAGAGGAGGATGAGGAGGAGGAACTAGAGGAGGAGGATGAGCCAAAGAGGAGGAGAAAGGGGGAAAAAGAATATGATGAGGAGGAGGAAAAAGAGGATGAGGAACAACACGAGGGGGAGGAATAGGAGGAAGAACAAGAAGAACAGGAAGAGTTGGAGGAAAAGGAGGTGTAGTAGGAGGAAGAGAAAAAGGAAGAGCAGGAGGAGGAAAGGAAGGTTGAGAATGAAAAAGAACAGGAGGAGGAAGAACAGGAGGAGTAAGGAGGAGAAAGAAGAGGAAGAACAGGGACAGGAGGAGAACAGGAAGAGGATAATGAAGAACAGCAGGGGGAAGAATTGCATAAGGAACAGGAAGAACAGGAAGAATAGCAGGAGGAGGAGAATGAACAGGAGGAAGAAAATGAGGAGGAAGAGAAAGAGGAGGAGGGTGAACAGGAGGAGGAAAAGGAGGAGGAGAAATAAAAGAAGAGGACCAGGAACTTGAGGAACCAGAAGAGGAACAGGAAAAGGAGGAGGAGAAAGAACAGGAGGAACAGGAGGAATTTGAACAGGAGGAATGGGAGGAAAAGGACGAGGAAATTTAAGCTGAAGAAACAAGAAGGAAACGAGGAAAAGGTGGAGGAAGAACAAAGTATAGGAGGAACAGAAGGAATAGGCAGAAGAGCAAGAATAAGAGGAGGAGGAGGAAGAACAAGAAAACAGGAGGAGGAGGAGGAGAAGCAGGGAAGGAGGAGGAGGAAGAACAGGAAGAAAAGGCAAAGAATGTTGAGAAAAAAAGAGGTGGAAGAAGTGGAGGAGGAAGATCAGGAAAATGAGGAAAAGCAACAGGATAAGGAAGAACAGCAGAAGGAGAAAGATTAACAGAAAGACCAGGAGGAGGAGGAAGAGTAACAAGAAGATGAGGAGGAAGAGCAAGTGGAAGATGAACCAGAGGAGGAAGAATAGGAGGAAGAAAAAGAGGAAGAAGACAATAGAGGATTAGGAGGAGGAAGAGGAGGAGGAACAACAGCAGGAGGAGGAGGAGGAAGAGCAGAAGAAGAAGGATGTGGAGGAGGAACAGCAGGGAGAGAAGGAGAAAGAACAAGTGCCGGGTCCTGCACTTCGGCCACAACAACCCCATGCAGCGCTACAGGCTTGGGGAAGAGTGGCTGGAAAGCTGCCTGTCGGAAAAGGACCTGGGGGTGCTGGTCGACAGCCGGCTGAACATGAGCCGGCAGTGTGCCCAGGCGGCCAAGAAGGCCCATGGCATCCTGGCCTGTATCAGAAATAGTGTGGCCAGCAGGAGTAGGGAAGTGATCATGCCCCTGTACTCGGCACTGGTGAGGCCGCACCTCGAATACTGTGTTCAGTTTTGGGCCCCTCGCTACAAGAAGGACATTGAGGTGCTGGAGCGTGTCCAGAGAAGGGCAACGAGGCTGGTGAGGGGTCTGGAGCACAAGTCTTATGAGGAGCGGCTGAGGGAACTGGGGTTGTTTGGTCTGGAGAAAAGGAGGCTGAGGGGAGACCTCATCGCTCTCTACAACTACCTGAAAGGAGGTTGTAGCGAGGTGGGGTCAGTCTCTTCTCCCAAGTAACAAGCGATAGGATGAGAGGAAACGGTCTCAAGTTGCGCCAGGGGAGGTTTAGATTGGACATGAGGAAAAATTTCTTTACTGAAAGAGTGGTGAAACATTGGAACAGGCTGCCCAGGGAAGTGGTGGAGTCCCCATCCCTGGAGGTATTTAAAAGACGTGTAGATGAGGCACTTAGGGACATGGTTTAGTGGGTGGTGGTGTTGGGTCGATGGTTGGACTCAATGATCTTAAAGGTCTTTTCCAACCTCAATGATTCTATGATTCTATTTGTATCACCCAGTATAGGGTCATCTCCCGTTAATGGTCTCATAGTGCAAAACGCTCAAATTTTGGGGTTTCCATAACTTCCCCAGCGGCTATTAACAATAAAGACCACCTGTGGTAATCGTAAGTCCCAGTTGTGGCGTGAGACATCGGCATGTCTTTTAGTCAATCCATGGGTTCGTTCAACAATACTGTTAGCCTGAGGATAATATGGTGTCTGGAACACCCATTTGATGCCTTCCCCACGAGCCCAGTCTTGCACCACTGTGGTGGTAAAATGTGACCCATTATCACTTTGAATGCACTTGGGGGTGTGTAAAATACTAAACCACTTTCTTAACGCTTGGACTGTCTGATCTCCGGTGGCGGTGCTAACGGCTGTAGCCATGGTCAGTCCTGACACCACCTCTACGCCTACCAAGATGTATTTCTTCCCATGGGATGGCCGCAAAGGACCAATATAATCAATTTGCCAGGTGCTCCAAAGAGGTGCTTGCCTTGATACGCTGGGCTGGAGCTTGATTTGGGTGGTTGGCCTTAAGCTTTATCCGACACTGTGGACAAGTCGTAAGGACTGCTTCACATATTCTCATGGACACTGGCCATCCCTGGTACTGACACTCGTAATAGAGGTCTGCTTTCCCCGAGTGGCCTCGCTTAATGTGCAGCCACACAGCCACCTGTCCCCAATCTTCCTTTTCACTATCTACTACCTTAATTTGGGCTAGGTGATCTACCTGTTGACTCCATTTTGCAGCCAGGGTCCCATTTCTTGCATGGCCTTTTTGTCGCGGATGGAGTGAGACTGCACTTCACTCGTAAGAGAGAAGCAACAATACTTTATTGATAGAAAACAGTGAGTTAAAGTGTGAATTAACAAAGTTAAATGGTAAATGTGACAGTGAACAAGATGCGATGGCAAGGTACACTTGATTATTTACTACATAGAGGACAGGGTCAGACATTACTGTCAGGGAGACCCTCCCGTTGAGTCATGAGGTTCAGAAAGGACCCCCTTGCTTTCTAAACTTCTCAGAGAGGAGTTTAGGTGCGGCTGGATCCAACCCTAGTCCCAGTCTTGGTCAACGGTTTATGTCTAAAGGATTATATATGCGCAATCAATCCTTTATATCACTTAGGTAAGATTTCAAAGTTTAGCATGCTATCAGTCACTTCCCGAGGATCTGTAGCAGCAAGGAATCTCTCAACCTCGAGGAGTAACCTTGAGAGGCGTCCCTACTCCAGGGGAGATCCTGGCATGCAGCCCGCTGCCGTGCAGGAGAGCTCAAAGGGCTCTTGGGCTGCTCACTATCTATAGGGGTAAGATGATTGACTCAGTCATATTTACATACCACAATATGGTATTCTCACAATAACCAAGGGCTGTTGTGTTGTTATCTGGCTCCCGAATCCACTTCGTTAATGGACGAAGTATCACCATCAGCATCCATTAACGCCTGCCCCTGGTAGTTATCGCTTAAGCAGCGTTACAGGAGATAAAGGTCAGGTTGGGCGGGGGAGCACACCATCATGCTTTTACCCATCCCACCTTTAGGGGTCGTGATCTGCCTATTTCTAACAATCGCTGCTGGTCTCCAGCTCTCCAGACTTTTGTACAGCCTACTTCCCATTGATTGGATTCCCATTGGCATATCCACTCTGTGGCACCCTTATAGGTTGCGTAGGAATCAGTGTACATTATGGCAGCGCCATTCTCTGCTGCCAGCAGGAGGGTGCGCCACTCCCCTACCTGTGTGCTACCTTCCCTCTCTTCTGTAATTGTTTTCCCGGTACCAATTTCCAATGCCGCTGCTTTATATTGTGACTTACATCCCACTCAGTGGGCAGGTGCATCTGTGAACCACACTCCTTGTGTACCTGAGCCTGCGGTCAGTTCAGGCGCCTTTTTGATCGGGGAAGGTTTATAGGGTTGGCCCAGCAAAACCGGATCCGGATTCAGAGGTTGTTGGAGCTTAGAGGCTTTGACCGGGCCCTCTCTTAATGACAGTAACTGACTAACTCCCTCTGGATAGGCATACCACTTCCATGTTGTGGCCTTCTGGGCCACTCCCTCAGGAGGGGGTGATCCCTTGAGAATTGAATTTAGCAGAGGAAAAGGGCCTTGTACTATAATGTCTTGCGAAGTACGTAACCTCTCCACCTCCTTAACTGCCCTGGTAAGTGAGAGGAGTCCCTTCTCCCACTCTGAGTACCGTTGTTCAGCCTCCTTGAATGAGGTAGAAGAGACTAATAAAGGTCTAGCCGGCCCCCTCGGTCCCTTTTGGAATATACCACACTAGGAGGCATGTTCTGCGAACCCCCATTCTACAGGTTCTTGTGAGTGTAGTGGGCCTAGCCTCCGATAGGTCTTAAGTTCATCCTTTAGGACATTAAGGGCCTCTGTGTGTCGTGGAGTCCAATCCCATTCCTTATTCTTTCGGAGCAAGTCATATAAAGGGCGAGCATTCACCGAAAACCCCGGTGTATGTTTTCTCCAATAGCCCACTGTACCCAACAGTGGCTGTAATTCTGTCTTATTGCCTGGAGTTTGCCCTGCCTCAATAGCTGCTAGAGTGTCATCGGGCACCGCAACGGCTCCAGCTATCCACCAGGCTCCTAGGAATTTCATTTCCTGCCCGGGACCTTGACATTTGGAAGGTGGAATGTCTAGCCCATTTTTAGTCAACTCGTTCCAGGTGGCTTCAGCCACTTGCCCTACCTGTTCTTTATTATCTCCACCAACTGGGACGTCGTCTACGTACTGATATATGTGGATGCCTGACGGCACCTCCACTGTGTCGGGGAGTTTGGCCAAGGCATTGTGGGCAACAGCGGGGGAGTGTTTGTATCCTTGTGGGAGTCGATTAAAGGTGTATCGCGTCCCTTCCCAAGTAAAGGCAAACTGAGGCTTATCCTCTTCTCCTAGTGGGATCATGAAAAACATACCCTTGACATCCAGGGTGGCCATCCACGGGTGGGCAGCTGCCTGTATTGCTGTTACTATGGAGGTTAGACTTGGGACGGCAGCCGTTAGCAGCGGGGTATTATTGTTTCACCTTCGCCAGTCAATCGTTAGGCACCACCGCCCATCTGGCTTTACGAACTGGCCAGACTGGAGAATTATAGGGGGAGCGTGTGCGACTTATGATCTGTCTCTTCTCGAGGTCGCTAATTACCTCTGAAATGCCCCGTTCAGCTGCAGTTGGTAGCGGATATTGAGAAATGCAGGTTACTTTAGATTGCGGTAGTGCGGGAGCAAGCTGCAGGGTCCTAACATGGACGGCCTCTGCTCCTCTATCTCCAAAACTCCACACGTTGCCGTTAGGTAAACACCACCGCTTACCCGCTAATACATCAAATCCCAATATATATTTCCCTTATAAAGGCTTACAGCGACCTCCACGGCCATCATCCGCTTTTCTCCAGGTAGCCAAAGTTGAGTCTGAGCTATGGGACATTTTTCTGCTGCAGCCATCACCCCTATTATGTTTATAGTCTTTCTTGATGGTTTAATTCCTAACTCATCGGCTTGTTGCTTATTTAGAACACTAATTGGGGCCCCTGTATCAGTTAAGAACTCTAAACTTATGCACTTCAGACCCACGGGGGTACGTATATAAGGTTCCTTGTCAGCGGACCATTGGCAGGAATTCACCATGTGGAGTGGGCGGCCCGAACCCCAAACCGCGGCTTCCAGTTTTTTAACTCATTCAGTTCCCCTCACGGGGACGCGAAAGGGTTAATTGTGTCTGTGCTATTGTGAGGGAGGGTGGTTGCCGGTGTTTTCCCTTGATCTTTGGTTTTCCCCTCAAGCAATTCCACCAGTTTCTGGCTGTGGTCGGTGGGCTGCCCGTGCAGCATCGCCCGGGGTACTCCCAGCGCTAAGGCTTTTCGCCAAAGGTCGTTTCTTCCCGGATCGTGGGCTCCAGCCCATCTATCTCAGGGAGGTGCGGGCTCCCTGTGGGGAGGCCATCCGGGGTGGGGGTTTCGGCTGGCTTGTCGAACCCTCCTATTCCCGCCCGGCCGTGCCACTGCCTGGATCAGTCCACCCCCTCTCACGCCCGTGAGGGACTATGTCGGGACTATGTCGTGTAACGTCTCTGCCCAAGTCAGCACGTGCGCGGGCGGATTCTGAGGGTTTTGCCAATTATGGTCTATGGCCCTCTGGATCCTTTCCCCAAGAGACTGAACATGTATTTTTAAGGCGTCCGGCAGCCCTCTAATGAGAGGTCTAAGGTGGCTGGGGTCCACCAGCGCAGCCATCGGCACCCCCTGCCGCCCCCTCTCATACATTGCCTGGATACAAGCAGCTTTTTGTACTCCTCCCGCTAACTCCGACAGTCCTTTTACTCGGATGGTAACAGGCTCCCCTCGCTCTTTGGAGTCCACACCCCCAGCCCAATAAGCCACTCGGGACGTGATCGACTGGTCGCCTGCCGGCCCGTCACTCAGAAACACTCCGGGTCCCCAAAATCCTCTAGCCTCGTCCTCACTCAACAGTATCCGATCCCCCCCATTAAAGAGACACGACACAACACTTGGTTTCTGTTTCTCCCGGTCTATGTGAAAACCTGGCTTGTAATTCACTGAGCTCAGGTCCCGTAGAGGGGGTGGTACGGACAGCGGTTCAGGGGTTCCTGCCCCACAAGACCCGTGTGCCTCTCTTTTAATAAGAGGTTGCACTTCTTTTCCCTCCAACTCCTCCGTTTCCTCTGAACTATTTTCATCAGGGTCTCCCCAGATGTCCCCATCCCAATCCTCGGGATCTGCGCCCGCAGAGGGGCAGATCCATTTGTTTTTGGATTTGGACAACAGTGGGGGGTCTTTTCGCTTGTGCTAGCATGATCTCAATTTCTTGTTCTAACAGACACGTCTGCTCTCTTTCTCTTTCCAGTTCTCCTTTTAAACAATCGATTTCTAACTGCTTCTTTAAATTGTTCTTTTCTAATATTCCGGAATAATTATAATGATCTTGCGCTTGAATTAGACAGGCACCCAGGATGGCACACATGGTCCCTTTACGTTCACCATTTCGATTATTTCCGCGGCATTGTTCTACTGTCTCTGCGACTGCTGCTGGGTCAGACTACTTCTCCTTTGCCCATTTCATACCTGGGGGAGAACGGCTAATAACTCCTCTATTGAAACCATCCTGCCGACGACGCCAATTTGATTTTGTGAGCCTCCGCGACAGTGGGTCCGTGCAGCTGTGTGAGCGGGGCAAGCATGCTATGTAAGCGCTTTCCACTGTCCCATGTCATATCCGAGGTCAGGAGGGTCTCGCCAGACTCCATGGCATGGGTAATGACGTGATCCAGTGATTGGGTTAGCAGCCCTGCAGAGAGAGGGTGCAAGCCTCTCTTGCCTCTACATATGTGAAATGGCTGGGCGTGAACGGAGAGATGGTGGAGGAGGACTGTTGCAAGTGGGGGCGCAAAAATGAGATTAATGGCTATCGATGTGTTCAAGCGTTTGGCTATATGACATATGGCAAACCAAAGCTTAATCACAATCCAAACAAAAATTATTAATAGGATAATTAATATTACAATAGTAAGAGCGTTTGTTAATTTTTTTTTTCAAATTTAGAATGGTATCCAGCTAAACAGACCAGAAAGTGATTTGATGTAATGGATGTAAAAGGTCAGAAATGTTATCATGGACGTCGTGTTTGATTTGTTGAAATTTGTTAACGTCGGTGCAACAGGTGGTATGAACCAATGCACAGACACCTCTTTGTTGCAGGGGAAGCAGAGCAAGTACTAGATGATTTTGTTCTACTATCAAAGCTGAAGAACAAATTTCTTGTTGCAGGGCTAAAATGGCATCCACTGTGCGATTGTATACAGCTTTTAGTCTCACTCACTCTCTTCAAGGAGGTTTTTGTGCTCGGGGCAGATTCCCTCTTTCCCTGTGCTCCGGCAACAAGACACAAGTTGAAGCGCGGCACGTGCTGCACAGCGCTGCACGCCCTGCTCCCGGCACCCCTGGGACACCCATCCTGCTGCTCCCTGCTCTAAGGGTGCTCTGCCTTTCCCATGCTTCCCCAGGAGTGGGTGAAGAGGACGCTGACTACCACAGCCTGGCTGCCTGTGCACGCCCAGTAGATCCTCCGGCAGGCGATCCGGGGCCAGATTAGCCATCGGGGGAACCAAATTCCCCAAGGACAGAAAGAAAGAGTGGGGAAGGGGTGCTGCAAGAGGGGAAGGGGCACGTGAAGCCTCCAGCCCTCATTTTCAAGCCCGACATAAGCCCAGAGCTGGCTGGAGCAGGGCTGGAGCCAGGCTGGGAAGCGCAGCACTTGCCCTCCACACTGCCTTCCCTCTGTCCAGGAGATTGGCTGCTTCAGGAGGAAGGAGCTGCTGTACTTTGCACAGGACCTGCACTTGGTCGGGCACATCAGCGTAAATTTTGGGCAGCCAGGGCCAACAGCAGCCCTGACACCACCGGGACCAGCTACCGCAAGTAGCTCTTGCTCTTGCTTCTGGAGCAGCAGCAGCATGTTTGCCGGGACACAGACAGCCTGAGCGGAGCCTGGACCTCCCCATACACCCCACCAGAGACATACACACACCCAGACACCCTGACATCCTCCACATGAAGGCCACTTCCCACCCCAGCTGGCCAGCACCATGGGCTGCCTACCTTCTTGAAGTTTGATGCTGACGAATCCCATCTTGTTCTTCTGGATGTGTTTCAGGAGGAAAGTGTCCTTGGCCAGGTTCTTGTTGGAGAGGTAGAACTGCACCTGGGACACAATCCTCCGGACCAGCTGCGGGTCAGGGATGGAGCAGTTGCAGTCCAACAGATCAGCCCCCCCAAAGCATTGCTCACATTGTAGAAGCTCCTGGCAGAGCAGCAGGGACACAGGCGTGAGTTCGTGGCCTTCAGGATAGGCAATAGTCACAGATGCATTTGCCACGTGGCACAAGGAGGCTGCAGATGCAGCTTGTCAGTGAGGGGCAGCCGCAACCCAGGCAGCTTATGGTCCCCGCTCAGCTCGGCTGAATCAACTTCTTCTTTTTCCCCGTATTGGGTTTATACAGCAAGGTTTTGGTAGCGGGGCAGGGGGCAGGCTACAGGGGTAGGTTCTGTGAGAAAAAGCTAGAAGCTTCCCCCATGTCCAACAGAGCAAATTTCAGCCAGCTCCAAGACAGACCTGACGCTGGCCAAAGCTGAGCCCATCAGCAACCGTGTTAGCACCTCTGTGATAAAATATTTAAGAAGGGATAAAAACTGCTGGGCAAGAGCAGCTGGGAGAGATGAGGGCGAGTATGTGAGAGGAACAACTGTGCAGACAGCAAGGTCAGTGAAGAAGGAGGGGGAGGAGGTGCTCCAGGTGCCAGAGCAGATTCCCCTGCAGCCCGTGGTGAAGACCATGGTGAGGCAGGCTGTCCCCCTGCAGCCCATGGAGGTCCATGGTGGAGCAGATACCCACCTGCAGCCCATGGAGGACCCCACGCCGGAGCAGATGGATGCCCAAAGGAGGCTGTGACCCTGTGGAGAGTCTGCGCTAGAGCAGGCTCCTGGCAGGACCTGTGGCCCTGTGGAGAGTTGCCCACGCGGGAGCAGGTCTTCTGGCAGGACCCACACTAGAGCAGTCCACTCCGGAAAGACTGCACCCTGTGGAAAGGACGCATGCTGGAGCAGTTTGTGAGGAAGGGCTCACATTGGAGAAGTTCGCGGACGACTGTCTCCCATGGGTGGGACCCCACGCTGGAGCAGGGGAAGAGCGTGAGGAGGAAGGAGCGGCAGAGACAACGTGCGATGAACCGACCGCAACCCCCATTCCCCGTCCCCCTGCACTGCTTGGGAGGAGATAGAGAAGTCGGGAGTGAAGTTGAGCCCAGGAAGAAGAGAGGGGTGGGGGGAAGGTGTTTTAAGATTTGTTCTTATTTCTCACTATCCTACTCTGATTTGATTGGCAATAAATTGAATTAATTCCCCCAAGACAAGTCTGTTTTGTCCGTGATGGTATTTGGTAAGTGATCTCCCTGTCCTTATCTTGACCTACGAACCTTTCGTCATATTTTCTCCCCCGTGTCCAGCTGAGGAGGCGGGAGACAGAGCGGCTTGGTGGGCACATGGCGGCCAGCCACAGTCAACCCACCACAGTGTGCCATTATGATGGCTTGGATTGTTTTTGAAAAGACATGTACTCCAAATGTACAGAACAGGGCGCAAGGACCCGAGCGATCCTTTTAGTCTTACATTCCTATTCAAGCACCACCTGTTTGTATGGTTTGACTTTTACACTGAACTACAGATTTGCCCCTAATATTTCTGCCTTTGAGCGACAGCAGATTGTTTGGAGACTCGGCTTGAAAGATACTACCTCATTCTTCACTCATTTGTTCCGTTATGTTTCCTGTGGCTCACACTGTTAAAATTGTGCGTTACATTTCCCTTTATGGGTTTGCAACGTCGATGTACAGTCATGGGGTCTTGCTCTAACTTTGACTGCCAGACCAAAAGCCCTGGAACATAGGCAGTCTTGACTTCGTCTTGGTACTGGGATCAAGTTTCCTTCAGCCTCCTCTTCAATTAATGAAAAATTTTATTTCCTACCCAGGAAATTCTAGTACTGTAAAATCCTGTGCATGGGAGCTCCCTGCATGATAATACAGGAGATTACTATCCTGCTAGAAACACTTAGCAGCTGCTCTCATAGGAGAGAGGAACCTCTTCCAAAGTTGAAATCAGATTTTTCACTTTAATGAAATTTAGCTCTCTTTACTATGTCTGCTGTGGCATCCACAGCAGTGTGATATAGGAAGGCTCCTGCTATAGAACAGGCAACAGTCGTCTTCTCTAGAGAATTCAGAGCACATAAAAACATAAAGGGAAAGGCAGAGCAGGCTCTGTGCTCAGTAGGTAAAGCCCCATTCTAACTCTTTTAACTTCTCAAGTTACAGGAGTAGGAATAGCAAGGGAGGCAGCTGGGCAAAAAAGTACCTGGCTTTTGGTTGTCATCTTTGCTCCTTGTGTTGATGAACAAGGAGCAGATTTTGTGCCTAGCTGGCAATTTTCATTGAGGTTATTCTGGTCTGGGCTGATAAGAGATGTACGCTTTCCAACCCACTGGACAGCTTCTCACAGTGCTGTTGTGCAAAAACACAGAGTATACATTGTAAAACTGTAAGAGAGCATCCTCTGAACCTAATGGGAATGATGCTGTATTGCTACTGGCCATACTGCCAGTTCCACTGGGAAACAAACTCCTTGGGGAGCACTGTGGACACGATTCTTCAATATAGCTGAAAGTACACAGCATTCAGAGCATGTCCTCTGCTCTAGATACTCTCCACTGAAGTCTTCACTACTTCTCCTCAGGCAACGTGTCCTTCTCTGGCCTCAGTTTCCTCTACAAATTAAACAACCTTGGAGCATTCCCATTTTTCAGTTTCTTGCCTCACCTGGCCAGAACTCTCACTTTCCCTTTACTTCTGCAGTCTCCTCCTGCTCTCCCGACTCATCCTCTATTGTGTTTAGATTACACCAGATTACAAAGACATAATCCTCCCTTGATGAGGATCTGGCTTTGAATTCTTAGGGCTCGTGAGTCTGAATTTAATGCAGTGCCCTCTCTTTTGTCACTAATATAACCTGATTTTCAAAAGATATCAAAAGACAATACATGATTTATAACAGCAATTTTCCCTCTTGCATGACTCACCTGTTGTGGATATCCTGTCCAGCACTCTCTGTGGTCCCAAAGCCAAGGCTTCTGGAAAGAAAATGCAACATGAATGTGAGAATGCCAGAGGAATTCTTCTTTTATCAACTGCGAAACTCCTTTAGTTTGTTACTACTACAGACTTTTTGCATTTTATTACAGGCAGAGCTGGTCGCACTGTCTGGAATTCAGTTGCCAAGAGATTTCCACTACAAGAACTTGCAGTTGCTTGTGACATTGCCGATTTGTGGCTATTGCGCTGAAATTTCACATGCTGTTTAGCTCAGTTCCAAATAAAACAGCTCAGAGAAGATTTCTACCAACTTGTTGCAGCCTTCTACAAGTTTGGGTGGTGATGGTTATGTTTTGAATATATTAAAATATTCTTACAACTGTTTCATTAAGAATCCCTATGATTTGGACAACAATACTTAAACGTGGTAAGAAGGCTGAAAACTTGTGTGTCAGGAACGTGGTTTTTCCTCTAACGGTGAGGATCATGCTTCAGTCTGTTAAGTAATGAACCTCTGAAAAGATCCTACTTTGTTCACACTTCATAGAAAAATGGTAGTTTAGAACTTGGCAGCTTTGAAACTTTCATAGAAACATGGCAACTGAAGTCCCCAAAAGTTCTTCCAGCATGGAGCTGTGCCCAGATTTGATCAGAGCAAGCACGTCCTAGAGCATACAGTGATGGAACATATTCTATGTCACATCTGTAAGGGTAATTTTCTCTAACAGTTCTACAAGGCTCCAGATATCAGAGCTAAGAGCAAGACGACAACATTTCTCCTTCTCTCACTGAGCACCTGCTGGTGCATGAGCAATATGGAAGGGAAGCAGGAAGCAGTAGTTTTTGCGAGCAGTGGTAATTAGGAGTAGACACAGCCTCCTCCTGGCTGGGAGTGGGGTTGGGAGTAGGATTTACAGCAAATACAGGTACAGAACCAGGAGAGATGTGTGACAGAGAATCAGAGAGGACAAAGCAAAAACTCTGAAACAACTATGGCACACTGTGTTACCTAAACTAGAAAGGAGCCCCAGATCCCCGAATGTCATCATTCCTCTACTCTCAGCAAGTAAAGGTGTTTTCTGGTGGCCTATTGTGAGATAACTTTCCATTGCTATTTCACTGAGTCATGGGGCAGAGGTTTTTGCCACCAGCCTAAAGCTACTCATACAGAATTTAAACATTTGCTTTTTTCTAAAGAAAGAAGGGTGTTTCACAAAAACAAATGCATGTTAAAATACTACTCAGATTACAAAGTAAACACGCAAAAGTCAGGAAATGTCACATGCAAATACACCGTCACATTAATTCTTTGTCCTTCTTTTTAATGTAGTCATTTTGGTACAATTTTAGATAACAGAGTAACATGCTATTTGCTGCAGGATCTAGAGCTGTTGCCCATAGGACAGATGCCTCCTTTTTTTGTGAAAACTGGAAGATGTGTACTGAATAAAGAAAAGACTTTCATGAAAAGTGAAGATGATCTTTCATTCCTAGAATGGTCAGATAACATGCAGAAGAACAGGATTTTGCCCCTTCTGTTGCCACAGGGCTCTTGTACTATGCTAAGCAGGTCATCCATACAAACACGCATAGTTGGCCTCAAAGAATAGCCTTCTATTTTGATGTTCAGATCCACAAAACACTGCAGTTGGGATTTAGACACCTTCTCTCCTCTGCTGGGTCATCCTGTAATCCTCATACTCCTAGGGTACCTTATACTGACTTTCAAGTCAGAATATAAGTCCAAAAGTTCTTCACTTGTTATGAAGAACTTGTTATGAGCAGTTACAACCATAGTTTGTGCCTGCTGTCTTGGGATCTGCAGGTTTTCCATTACTTAACCCCTCAGAAGATGCTGGTGTAGAAGACTTTTGCAAAGCTCACCTAAGGAATCGGACTCAGCAAAAGAGCCAGAGGAACATTTAAAACACAGCCACAGGATGACCGGTGCCCCTTGTCCCAGCTCAGCGAACACAGCTCAGTGATTAGAGCATATGCATGGTTACCTCTTCTGCCTCAAAGATTCAAACCTGTATCATTGTCCTGGTTTCGGCAGGGATAGAGTTAATTTCCTTTCTAGTAGCTGGTACAGTGTTTTGGATTTAGGATGAGAACAAAGTTGATAACACACCGGTGTTTTAGTTGTTGCTAGGTAATGCTTACACTAGCCAAGGACTTTTCAGCTTCCCATGCTCTACTGACTGAGGAGGCTGGAGGTGCACAAGAAGCTGGGAGGGGGCACAGCCAAACTGGCCAAAGGGACATTCCATACCATGTGACGTCATGCTCAGTACATAAACTGGGAAAAGCTGGCCGGGGGGGCCGCTGCTCGGGGACTGGCTGGGCATCGGTCAGCGGGTGGTGAGCAATTGTGCTGTGCATCACTTGTTTTGTGTATTATTATTATTATTATCATATTATTATTATCATTTTATTTCAATTATTAAACTGTTTTTATCTCAACCCACGAGTCTTTCTAACTTGTGCTCTTCCAATTCTCTCCCCCATCCCACCGGGTGGGGGGGAGTGAGCGAGCGGCTGTGTGGTGCTTAATTGCTGACTGAGATTAAACCACGACAATCATTCAAGTCTCAGTCTTCTGTTGAGGCAGTTCTGTTTATATCAAGAGAACTCATTATTTATCAAATCAGAGAAAAGGCAGAGGCATGAGCCTGAACCTCTCACACCTTGGGTAAGGAAAAGAAAATTAATAAATTATTAAATTGCAGTCCATGCTCCAAAGGAAGCCTGAGTTTTTTACCTTAAACAGGTATTGGATACAACACACAAACAGGCCCTGCAGCTTCCATCTCAGGTAAGTGTTCTATCTCCTGCCCCACAGAAATTTATTTTTACCCAGTCCTAATTGTCTTCTGCTTTGCCAGAAGAAGAGGAAACCTCTTGGTTTTGAGTTGGAGTTTTTAAAATAAGCATGGTCCAATATGTTTGTGGTCTCATTAAGTGTGCTGTGCAGAGGATACACACTGACCTGGTGGGAAAACCTCTATAAGAAGGTCTGAAAGGACATGTTTGACAACAAAATCTGCCATTCTTGCAGGCACTGGCTAGGTAGAACAGCAGGTGGCACTGCTGGTGTACTCACATCGTACAGGACAGCAAATCCAGTGAAGAAAGAAGTAAAATGTAAACCTCCAGCTACAAACAAACAAAGCAAAGTACGTTAGAATCCCATTCATTAACCACCAAGCTGCAATTCTGTGTATCAATCACACTCATTCAAAGAATGACACTATTAAGGCAAAGACATACACTAATATGTTCAAGGTTTGCCCAGATGATAACAGGAGTGGCTCTTTCATAGAATGATAGAATAGTTTGGGTTGGAAGGGACCTCTAAAGGCCATCTAGTCCAACCCCCCTGCCGTGGGCAGCGACATCTTCAACTAGATCAGGTTGCTCAGAGCCCCGTCCAACCTGACCTGGAATGGTTCCAGGGATGGGGCATCCACCACCTCTCTGGGCAACCTGTGACAGTGTTTCACCACCCTCAGCATAAAAAATTTCTTCCTTGTATCTAGTCTAAATCTACCCCCCTTTAGTTTAAAGCCATTCCCCCTTGTCCTGTCGCAACAGGCCCTGCTAAAAAGTTTGCCCCCATCTTTTTCATAAACCCCCTTTAAGTACTGACAGGCTGCAAGAAGGTCTCCCCGAAGCCTTCTCTTCTCCAGGCTGAACAACCCCAACTCTCTCAGCCTTTCCTCATAGCAGAGGTGTTCCATCCCCCTGATCATTTTCCTGGCCCTCTTCTGGACCCGCTCCAACAGGTCCGTGTCTTTCTTATGCTGAGGACCCCAGAGCTGGACGCAGTGCTGCAGGGGGGTCTCACCAGAGCAGAGCAGAGGGGCAGAATCCCCTCCCTCGACCTGCTGGCCACGCTGCTTTGGATGCAGCCCAGGATACGGTTGGCCTTCTGGGCTGCCAGCGCACATTGCTGGCTCATGTCCAGCTTTTCGTCCACCAGTACCCCAAGTCCTTCTCGGCAGGGCTGCTCTCCATCCCTTCATCCCCCAGCCTGTATTGATACTGGGGGTTGCCCCAACCCCGGGGCAGGACCTTGCACTTGGCCTTGTTAAACCTCATGAGGTTCACACAGGCCCACTTCTCCAGCTTGTCCAGGTCCCTCTGGATGGCATCCCGTCCCTCCAGCATGCCGACTGCACCACTCAGCTTGGTGTCATCTGCAAACTTGCTGAGGGTGCACTCGAACCCACTGTCTATGTCATTGCATGTCACTAGCACATTCAACAGACTTCACAAAGAGCAATTCTTCTGCTTTAGAGATGGCAGAAAATACAAGAATCCCGCTGACTAAAATCACTCAGATAGTCATCCCAAGCCTTCCCAGCACTAGCAGATGCATTTGTGAAAGTCAAACAATGCCAATCTCCCCCCCTAGGCTTTTGGAGATTAGGCATGCTAAATTCATTATCATGTAAAGTAATTAATTACTGTCATGTTTGGTCTCAGTCAAGAGCTGGTAATGATTTACCCACATTAAACCCACACAGAGGTACATGAACTGTTTGCCAAGTTCAGTGGACAGAGGCAGGTCACACTGAATATACACACAAATAGTAAGGAATGAGGGGAATTTCTCCCCAACAGAATAAACAAGTTGTTAATAAACTAAACACAGGAAATCTTCAAAGGAGTAAAACTGTCTAAACCAGTCCTTGAATTTCCAAAAATCTCCGTAACAAATCAGAAGTAACTACATTTTGAGAGAGAGAGAGACTCCACCTGTCAATGAAACCCCCAGGAGCTCCAAGAGAGACAAACTGTACAAAGCTACTACATCACATTGGAAAGATTCTTTCTACATGGTGACAGAGGGCAGGTGGAAGGACACCGTCCTTGGTAAATTGAGTCAGAAAAGAATTTACTGTTTACTATCTACTGTTACTATTTACTGCAAGTCAGCTGAGTGCAGGGAGAACTTAGATTTCATCTTGATGGAAGCAGATTAAGCATGGTTGCTTTAAAACTCTTTGTCCATGGATTTTTTAAATATTTCTAACTGCAACTATCTGGAATATTATAAATAAATAATACACACCCCTTTTTTTTTCTTTTTTCTTTCTCAATTCAGGGTTTTAGGCAGGGGTTGAATTAGAAGTTGGGTTTTAAATGGAGCACAAGGTGAATAGCTCAGAGTTAATGCCTACCCTATGGATACACACTTTTAGACAGATGAATAGCACTGCAGGTATTTAATGATTTCTTTCACCTCTGTGGCTTTCCTGGGAGAAACTTCTTCCTTACACGAATAGCAGAGCAGCCACTCATAAGTAAGACTTTACAAGCAAGCTCTTGAGACTCCTCCTTTACTGTGAAAAGCTCAGCCAGGACCAAGATTCACAAAACTGGCTGATGTGGGATTTATTTTGTGCCTCCACATAATCATAGAATCATAGAATAGTTTGGGCTGGAAGGGACCTCTAAAGCTCATCTAGTCCAACCCCCCTGCCGTGGGCAGGGACATCTCCAGCTAGATCAGGTTGCTCAGAGCCCCGTCCAACCTGACCTGGAATGTTTCCAGGAATGGGGCATCCACCACCTCTCTGGGCAACCTGGGCCAGTGTCTCACCACCCTCAGCGTAAAAAATTTCTTCCTTATATCTAGTCTAAATCTACCCCCCTTTAGTTTAAAGCCAATAATAAGGACGATTTCCACACAGCTTTTTCCAAGAAGAGTTTTGCTCTTTGGAAAACACAAGCTTTCACATAAGCCCCTTTTTCTGCCCCTATAAAAGGGTGCTGGTTTTTGACTTTCAGGATGCTGAAGTCAACTGGCAGCAGAACACAATCTAGCCCGCTGCCTGTGACTTTTGAAAGCAACAGCGTGCAGAACGGTTGCAGAAAAGATGCTGCAGAAGGAATCAGCTTACGGTGAAGCAAAGGGAAGTCATGGGAAAGGCAACAGAAAGGCTGACTGTTTTGGAGGCACCGAAACAGCAGTAAAGCAGCAAGGAGCAGTAAGATGCAAAACAATAGGGAGTTTTTCAGGTACAATTGTGTTTCAAAGCACAATGCCAGTCTTACAAAGTCAGAAACAGAGGCCCTATAAGGAATAAACATGAGACAGGAGTAAAAGGAGACTTGGGAGTGAAAATAAAGGGGAAAAGCAAGGAATGTTTCAGTAACAGAGAAGCAGCAGAGAGCTGCAGAAGAATCAGGTGGGGCAGGGAAGACCCAGGATGCTCTCTGCGCAGGGTGGAGAGCAAGTGGGGAGGCGGTGGAGCTGGGATGCTCTCTGCGCAGGGTGGAGGGCAGGCGGGGAAGCAGCGGAGCTGGGATGCTCTCTGCGTAGGGTGGAGGGCAGGCGGGGAAGCAGCGGAGCTGGGGTGCTCTCTGCGTAGGGTGGAGGGCAGGCGGGGAGGCAGCGAGCTGCCCGCGGAGCTCAGCTCTGGTGAAGGGCCCCTGCTGCTCATGGCTTGTGCTCCTGCTCACCAGGCCTCGCAAAACTTCTTCGTCAGGCTGGGTCGGTCTGTGTTCCTCCGGTGCTGGAACCACCTCTCCACCTTCCTCACCGGCAGGTCGCACTGTTTGGCTAAACTGATCAGCTCACCCTGGAAAACAGGTGAGGCAGCAGGGTTCAGATCCGGGTTCGAAGGTCAGAAGGGGTGATATGGGCATCTCGTCTGACCCACCAGAGAGCCCAGCTGGAGGCTGCTGGCAAGCCCAACTCTGTTCAAGCTAAGGCATCTTTCAGAATGCTGTCCCTTCTTAGTGTAAAGACCTCAGATAGTAGAAAATCTTTCCGTTCCCCCATAAGCAACTGGTTATTAATACTGAAACTGGCCAAATACTGAAACTTCACATTTTTTATGTGAACTTCCCCAGTTTCACCTTTCAAACTTTGGTCTCGTCTCCTCACAGGAGTTTGTTGTCGAATCACTTCCTCACCCTGTCTTAAGAGACCGAGTCCCTTAAAACTGTTACTCCAAGAAAGATGTACTGCAACTTAAATAATTTTTAAAGTTCTGCACTGAATCTTGTCATGCCTTTCAGCATTCTGATGCAGTATCAGCCAATAACCTGACTGATGTCATGAGCAGATGCAACACCATTTTCCTACTGGATATTATCCTGTTGTGGTAAACCTGTAAGGGATAATTTTTCAACAGATTACCCACAGAAATCCTGCAATTACCTTCCTTCTTGTCCTTAGGCTCTTAAGAGTTCAGCATGTGACGTGAAAAATGTTTGTCATGTTTTATATTCCTTCTGGAAGTGTCACCATGGATAGCCTTATTTTTTAAGTAAAGCAATAGTTTTTCACAGAATGCACTTACCTTAATGGTATCATGTAAGACTGACTTACATAGTCCAAGCATGTTGTACAAAAGTATGTCCATTACCAATTTTCAGATGTGCTTCTTTCCACTCTTACTTAGTGCCTTCTGTTCTTGTGGTGGAGATAAATGGAGACACTGATTTATAATCTCCAACTGCTCCATAATGTGGAATTCCTCCCAAGGAGAAGGCTGCTGAGAACAGCAGAAACTCATCTGACTCATAAGCAGGTGTCTGAGAGCTAATGGGAGAGGGAGGAAGCTAGAAGACTGGCTGAGGTGTAACCGGTGAACAGAGAGAGCAAGGCAGCAGCCCGTTGCACCGTTCTTGCTCCACGTCACACTGCCGTCGGGAGTCTCATGGTGAGGATACGCTCCAGTATCACAGATTCTCTGGGATAAAAGTGCCAGCTTCAGCACAACGTGGGTGCAGGTAAAGCTGTGGAGAAAACCTGCTTATAAAGCTAGGCCTTGAGTCAGATCTCTGCGACAGGAGTAGTTTTACCGAGAAATGTGTGGATTTCACAGACAGGCAAGAGGAAGGTCAGGGACCACAACTGTTCCTGAGAACACTCCCTCCCACTGCTGGGGAGAGAGGCTGGCTGCGCAACCCAGATGAATACCTGCATTTTTATTTTAGCCACCATTCTTTTACTTTTAACCTGGTACTGAATGTCCTGGGGCTCCACGTGCCCCACTGCAGTATGAACCATGCCGCATCAGCCTTGTCAAGACAGCAACATGTTCGCACTAGGACTGCCCCTTGGGACTGGAACCCCAGCCCCCTGCTCATACATCCTTGGTAAGGGTTAACAGCTATGGCTGGAAGGCCAAGAAAGCCTGCAAAAAGGAGCTGAAAGAAAATCTGATTCCTTTCCCTACCACAGGGGTCACATCCAGGGACTTCACTGACAAGGTTAAACCCTAATACTGCCTGACAATTCACAATCCTGCCAATGCTTTTTCCCTCAGCAGCAGCTATTATAACCCTGGATTATCCTGCCAAGTTCTTCAAGATCACTCTTTTTCTCTCTCATGGGAAAACTACCCACCATTTGTGTTTGCAGTTTTCTGACGCTCCTTACAATCTCTGTGATGACAGCCAAGACTTAAGCTGGCTTCCTGAAAGGCCAATCTCAAACTCATGGATTGCACAGCAACAGAATGACCCACCCCAGAACTAGGAGCATCAAGCAATTCATGCCTGCTGAGCCGCGAGGACTAGCCACATGGGAGTCAGTTCAAGGCAGTTGATGTGACAGGGATTTGCTAATATATGAAAAGAAGCCATTACAGAATCACAGAATGGCTGGGGTTGGAAGGGACCTCTGGAGGTCATCTGGTCCAACCCCGCCTGCTCAAGTAGAGCTACCTAGAGTCGGTTGCCCAGGACCATGTCCAGATGGCTTTTGAGTATCCCCAAGGATGGAGATTCCACAACCTCTCTGGACAACCTGTTCCAGGTGCCTGGTCACCCTCACAGTAAGAAAGTGTTTCCTGATGTTCAAACAGAGCCTCCTGTGTTTCAGTTGTGCCATGTATAAGGCAAACACAAGAAGGAACAGGAGTTGTCATTATTTCCTGTGGGAGAACAGTTTCTTGTCCATAGAAGCTTGGGGTTTAATTTTTTTTGAATGCTACCTATAGAAAGCTGCTATTCCCACATGTTCAGAAGCAGAAGTGATAGCTGATGGCATTTGCAGAATGACCCTTGTGGCTGGCTGGTGTCAGGTGCCCAGTGCTATAGTGGTTCCTGCTGCTTTGTTGAGCTTCCAAATATGAGTGGCATTACCAAACTTCAGGATTCCAAATGTGATTTTATTTGGCTAAAGACACAAGGGCTAAATCTAGAGGAAAGCAAAGGCAGAAAGGACTCACCTCTTCAGGGTTCCAGCATGGAGTTGGGCTGAGCTTTTGGTCTCCGCTTGTCTCTCACACCCAGTTTGCTACTGAGGGGCAGGGCTATGGCTCTGTAAAAGAAAAGATAAAGGTTCAGCCAAAAGTAGAACAGTGATTTCTGATGTTGCAGCGCTGTAAAAACATGATGTAGTACACAACAGCTGCCTCCAACATTTTGAATCTAAGCACAAGTATCATGTCAAGCAGCTAGATAAAGAAACTGAGAAGAAAAAACCCCAACTTACAGCAGAAAGGGTGGGACTTGTATTCTACTGTCCTGAGCTCTGTGCTGTAATATCCAAAATTACATGAGGTTGGGAAATGCTATATCCTGCTTTGTCAACTTCTGAATCCACCGTGCTTGGGTGTCCGGGATTATGGCACGAAGCCCAGGCTTGCAGAGACAGCCATGATACCTATCATTGATCTCTGGTTTGCTTGCAGCTTACGCAGAGTACCACATTGATAATAAGGCCTAAATGTTGTTCACTGCTCGATCTAGAACACTGAACATACATGACATCCACTTGAACTAAGGACTCGGCTCAGGATCAAGAGGGAAGCTCTATCAGATGTGTGGTATTAACG
Source organism: Aptenodytes patagonicus (assembly GCF_965638725.1). Taxonomy (NCBI): domain Eukaryota; kingdom Metazoa; phylum Chordata; class Aves; order Sphenisciformes; family Spheniscidae; genus Aptenodytes; species Aptenodytes patagonicus. Next base: position 1,111,215 of record NC_134973.1, read on the forward strand.
CAGAAGAAATGTCCTGCTGAAACAAGAGGCCACTTGGTCTTTACTGGAGTAACTTACCTCCATTTTTCCTAATGCAAGTCAAACATCGGTTGTAAAATAAGGACATAGCAACTAGAAACCTAGTCACAAGGAATGGATATTTATGCTAGCTGTGCATCTTCGGTCTTCCACAGTGGAACAATGCAAAGAACAAAAATCTGCATAAATAGAAAAAAGTTATCAAGGGGCAACAAAACTGGGCTCAACAATTCAACTCCTCCACTACCAACACTCTCCTCTCCCTTGGCAGTAGGAAACAGCCTCATCAATGGTGTGAAGTGAGGTCCTGCATGGACACTGCACAAACAGGGAACTTGGCAAATCAATGTTTTCAAAAAAGGCCCAAATTAACTGCATCCTCCTTGAATTTCTGGAGAATTAGTTGTTCCTTATTAATCACTACCTTTTACACACTGCCACTGGCATGCAATTAGTCTCATTAGAAAAAAGAGCAGACTGTCTGCCTAGAAGCACTTTTCAGCACTGTTGCTGAACACCAAACACGCAAAATCTCTGGAAAACCTAATCTTTAATCTTGCTTAAGGTGCTAACAGCTTCCCTGAACAGTTATTGGGTTGTCAACTGTAAACCGGTGTTGAGGGTGGTTACGAGCTGACGAGTACCATGCAGAGGAACGAGCGCTGAGACCCAAGCCTGCTCTGCCTGGTCAGTCTTCATGCTGTTCAGGCAGGTCCTCTGATCAGTTATCCCTAATGATTCAGGCACAGAACAAGATTTCTTTTTTTTTCTTTTTTTATTTTGCAGCAAAAAAGCTGTGGAAGCTACTTCACTATGTAGGTGTTTAAAGATGTTTTACTTAAAAACAGGACGGGATATATTTATGACTGTAATTATATGGTGTCATAGTTTAACCTCAGCCGGCAACTGAGCACCACACAGCCACTCGCTCACTCTCCCCCCACCCCGGTGGGATGGGGGAGAGAATCGGAAGAGTGAAAGTGAGAAAACTCATGGGTTGTGATAATAACAGTTTAATAACTGAAATATAATGATAATGATAATAATAATAATAATAAAAGAATATACAAAGCAAGTGATGCACAATGCAATTGTTCACCACCCACCGACCGATGCCCAGCCAGTCCCCGAGCAGCGGCCGCCCCGGCCAGCTTTCCCCCAGTTTATATACTGAGCATGACGTCCCATGGTATGGAATGTCCCTTTGGCCAGTTTGGGTCAGATGTCTTGGCTGTGCCCCCTCCCAGCCTCTCGCTGGCAAGGCATGAGAAGCTGAAAAGTCCTTGACTAGTGTAAGCACTGCTCAGCAACAACTAAACCATCGGTGTGTTATCAATATTGTTCTCATGCTAAATCTAAAACAAAGCACTGTACCAGCTACTAGGAAGAAAATTAACTCTATCCCAGCCAAAACCAGAACATATGGTATGGTTGCCTGTGGTTTCTTCTAGCCATACAGCCTATACTTCATATGCACATGTGCTTAGGGACTATTCTAGATCAAGCATCCTTCCAGAAAGGTCTTCTGGAAGTTTTCAAGAACTCATTTCTTAATTTAATTAACAGGTATCGAAAGCAATTTTATAAACAGACCACCTACCTAAGGAATGTTGTAACTTCCATTACATTAAGGCACAAAACACAAAATGGTTACACATTTTGCTCACTCATGTAACAGCCGATTTCCACCTTTCTTTTGCACAGCTAGCCCACCAGCCTGTGTATCACTTGTTCTTTTTCATCATCTCTGGAAATTCCTTTGACATCACTGCTACAGGTACGTTCAAAGATGTACCAAGATGAATGAAAAAGATGTGTTTCTACCATGAGAGAAGAGCCAGGGGTAAGTGTGCTTGCTAGCTACTTTCCAACAAGACACACAGTTATCGCAAAAGCTATGTGTAAGCGTTGATTAGTTTCAGTGAAATTCAGCAGCACCCTGGCACTGCTGCAGCCGGCAGACTGCTGGATGGCAGAGGAATGTAGCCATCATCGGGAATTTTGGTTTTTAGCTCTGATTGCTCTTAAGAAATGTTTCAGTTGTATCTTACGATTTGTTTGATATCAAAGGGGTTAACAGTGACATTAGACCAGCAGATCCTGTGTTAAGAACAATGACACAGTATTTCAATGGTATCTGTAACTATACTGAAATTGAGAAAACATTTACCTTAAGCTCTGCACTAGGTCTTGGTTCTTATAGTAAGTGGTTCCTTGAAGTGGGCCTGATCTTTCTTTTTTAAAGGTAAGTCATTCGATACAAGCTCCTCTGAAGAGGAAGATGTAATCAAGTTCTGTTGTTGAAGAACCACCTTATTGCAGCTTCTTATCAGTCCACATAAAGAACTGAACGGGCTGAAATTTTCCAGACAGATTAAAAGAAAAGAGAATGTTTCTGCCAGGTGTCAGGGCAGCTGACCAACAAGTATTTTACTGAAAAACTATTTAAACTATCCTGACTGATTTCTTAATTTTGTTTGATCCCAATTTTCTCTCTCTTTCCTGCTGGTTTGTTATGGTCATAGCACAAAATCTCACTATAACAGAAAGAAGCCAGTTGCAGTTGATGAAGACAGGGTGTAATTAACCAAAGTTACAATTCCTTTGTTGTTGAGGTTTTCAGTTTAACCATGAATTACGGGACCAATCCTATTTTTATGATCATCATTGGGAAATCAAGCCCTGAAATTCTTCGTAAGGGACATTTGTACATGTTGGATGTACGCTCTGACTCAGTTTTCAGTTAAATCTTGTTCCAAGCACAACCCTAAGAGCATGATGCTTGTACTGATTTCAACATCACAGATTCATCGTCTCAGTTGCAGGGACAATCTCATCATGGCAGTTTATCAGCCCTCTGGAAGACAGAAGGAGAAGGTCTGAGGACTAAATTGTACCACTCGCCACAGCTAGGTAAGGCAAGGTACAGTCAGTGAGATGATTCTCATCTCAAGCCTCCTTCTTCATCAGTGAGCTTCTCTCACTTCACGGTTTACATGGGAAAGTTCACACTAAGGCATTTTATTCAGTAATCACCAAAGAACAAACTGTCTTATGTGAAATCTGCTGAAGTTGAAACTAAATGGATTAATCACGAAAGGGCATAAATTGATAGTCCCCCACCTTGCAAGAGTGGGCTACATGCCTTCTGCAGAGGCTTTCAGAGTTAGCGTGAGATACAAGAAACAATTTAACTTTGGGGGGCACGGTTGAGGTGGGTTTTTTTCCCACAAATGTTTTTGAATTTATAAGGGTGCCACTCTGCAAATAGCTTCTAGTACTAAGAAATGCAGAACCAGTGACAGCAGCAACCAGAACTTCTACTCTTTGAACTGCACATCCTCTTTTAGCTTCGTGCTTCTTTTGGCAGAGGGCTATCCCTATGCTCCTCTTAGAGGATATAGCCTCTACCTTCTCTTGCTTACAGGAGAATGCTTCACATCAGTTAAACTGACTGCTCCGTTTGATACAAGATCTCAAGTCACTACAGTGATACTGTCCAAACTGAGTCAAGTCAGTTCACAGTTTTAAATTAAATACTACAACGTGTCCCACATCTTTGAACAAAAAACCTGCCTATAGGACCTAACAGGAAGCTGTTTTCAGATACTTCCTGATTATTGATCAGCAACAAAAGTCTCTGTGCAAAATAAATTTCAGAAAGATAAATTTCAAAATAAAATACTTGAAAAGGGTCCTCTTCCCTCCATCCTCTTCTTCTGGTTCTGAGTTCAAGTATTTGTTCCCTGCAGATCAAGAGTTTTCCTTTCTTTTAATGCACAATGCATGGCTCACATACTGTCACAACCCTCCTAAGAAGAGACCTCATCTTTCCGACTAAACCAGGAGTCTATTTAAAGAGTCATTAAAAATAGCCCCGATTTAAGACATTAGGCATGTTCCTAATGTTCCTTTATCTACCACCAGTAACCTCCTGTCATGATTTCTCCACATCTTCTGCATTGCTATCACCATGGAAATTTCTGCATTACCTACATTTGGGGGGGGGGGGGGGGGGGGAAGCAACCCAAACAATGTGAATTTTTTCTTGTTTAATCCTGATTATTATCCTGTTAATAATCCTGCAGCCCAGAAAGCCAATTGTATCCTGGGCCGCATCAAAAGAAGTGTGGCCAGCAGGTCGAGGAAGGTGATTCTCCCCCTCTACTCCGCTCTGGTGAGACCCCACCAGGAGCACTGCATCCAGCTCCGGGGTCCCCAGTACAAGACAGACATGGACCTGGTAAAGCGGGTCCAGAGGAGGCCACAAAAATTATCCAAGGCCTAGAACACCTCTCCTATGGAGAAAGGCTGAGAGAGTTGAGGTTGTTCAGCCTGGAGAAGAGAAGGCTCTGGGGAGACTTTATTGTAACCTTTCAATATATAAAGGGGGCTTACAAGGACGGAGAAAGACTTTTTACCAGGGCCTGCAGTGACAGGACAAGGGGGAATGGTTTTGAACTGAAAGAGGGTAGGTTCAGATTGGACATGAGGAGGAACTTTTTTTATGATGAGGGCAGTGAGACACTGGCACAGGTTGCCCAGAGAAGTTGTGGTTGCCCCATCCCTGGAAGTGTTCAAGGTCAGGTTGGACGGGGCTTTGAACAACCTGATCTAGTTGAAGATGCCACTGCCCACGGCAGGGGGGGTGGAACTAGATGATCTTTAAAGGTCCCTTCCAACCCAAACCATTCTGTGATTCTATGATTTTCTTGCTTGTGACATTTTTTCAATAGGTGTACACAGACACAGCCCAAAGACAGCGTAGCAGACACACAATGCCCTGCTTTTCCTCTAGGGAGACAAATGATGGTACTTCTCCAGCACTGCATGAGAGCACTGGCCTTGGGTAAATCAAACTGCTACAGCTTAGTAGAGATGTTCTGCAAACAGACTTTAGGGGTAATAACCCCCAAACTTGCTGTCCATCCTCCTCCTAATATAGCCCAGGATGCAGTTTGCCTTACTTGCAGTGAGAGTGTCTCCTGGCTGACACTGAACCAGGTGTCCTGAAAACCCTCATCTCTATGTGGATTCCTCACAGATCAAATCCTCCTCCAGTGCAATTCGGAACTATTTGGATTCAAATTCACTGACATTGGCTTTCAACCCCCAAACAACAGGTCAAGTCCAAAATCAGACTATTAAACTGTATGTAAATTCTGTTTTTCAACTTTCTGCTTTACTACCCCTCAAAGCACTTCAGTTTCCACATTTTCCTAACCATACAGGCAAGAAACACTTTGCAATAGAAGCTGTGATTCCTTCACAATCATAGCACTCCAAGAATTTGATTTTTATGGAAAAGAGTCTCAAACGTTATAGGACTAGAAGAGAAGCTGACATCCCTGCTTGTAGGCGTATGTCAAGGGAAAAGTTCTGCTAAGGTATACAGGTGCTTAAAATCAGGCTCCAAGTTATGGGTGCAGGACATACCTCCTACTCACAAGCACAATCTGGAAACATCGAAGGAAGGGGAGAGGTTCCCAACTTCTAGATCCTCTCTTCTGTCAGGACATCATTACTTACCTCCCCCAGCACCTGCTTCAGTATTGTGGCAAAGAATAGGAGCACAGCAGCCGTAACAAGCTTTCTGCTCTCCAGCACTGAATGCCCCGTTTTCCCACCCTCCCCAGAGCAAACTGGCTCACACAAGAGTTGCTTCACCGAGGTGTGAGCTGTTTCTTCTCCTCCAGGGCTGCACCCACAACCTCCTCAGCTCTCCCAGGCCCCAGCCAGCTACTGCATGTCCTCTTCCCACAGCCACCACCCAATCCACAGAATAACTGGTTGTTAAAGGATGTCGCTGTCTCAGTTTTTCCCAGTTCAGCCAGCAGGTTCCAAGGAGAGGAAAATCCATGCTTGACAAAGCAGGGTCTTTCCCAGGTTTAATCTCCAGACCAAGAAGATGGAACCACCAGCCCAAGCACGGTGGCTGATGCAGTTACTGAATGAGGGATTGCAGAAAATCCTCTGGGCTTCTCCTGCCTCTTAGTATTTTCCTGGAGTTCTGACACAGATAAATGACATGAACACATTACAGCATTTCTGAAATCCCAGAGCAGGCACCACCAGGAACACAGACTGTATCTAGAGAAAAAAGCGCTTTGCACTCGATGCACAGTTGCAAGTAACAGGTGAGGGTATCATAGAATCATAGAATCACTGAGGTTGGAAAAGACCTCTAAGATCATCGAGTCCAACCGTCGACCCAACACCACCATGCCCACTAAACCATGTCCCTAAGTGCCGCATCTACTCGTCTTTTAAATACCTCCAGGGATGGGGACTCAGCCACTTCCCTGGGCAGCCTGTTCCAATGTTTAACCACTCTTGCAGTAAAGAAATTTTTCCTCATGTCCAATCTAAACCTCCCCTGGCGCAACTTGAGGCCATTTCCTCTCGTCCTATCGCTTGTTACTTGGGAGAAGAGACCGACACCCACCTCGCTACAACCTCCTTTCAGGTGGTTGTAGAGAGCGATGAGGTCTCCCCTCAGCCTCCTCTTCTCCAGGCTAAACAACCCCAGTTCCCTCAGCCGCTCCTCATCAGACTTGTTCTCCAGACCCCTCACCAGCCTCGTTGCCCTTCTCTGGACACGCTCCAGCACCTCAACGTCCTTCTTGTAGTGAGGGGCCCAAAACTGAACACAGTATTCAAGGTGCGGCCTCACCAGGGCCGAGTACAGGGGCACGATCACTGCCCTACTCCTGCTGGCCACACTAGTTCTGATACAGGCCAGGATGCCATTGGCCTTCTTGGCCGCCTGGGCACACTGCCGGCTCATGTTCAGCCGGCTGTCGACCAGCACCCCCAGGTCCTTTTCCGACAGGCAGCTTTCCAGCCACTCTTCCCCAAGCCTGTAGCGCTGCATGGGGCTGTTGTGGCCGAAGTGCAGGACCCGGCACTTGGCCTTGTTGAACCTCATACAATTGGCCTCGGCCCATCGATCCAGCCTGTCCAGGTCCCTCTGCAGAGCCTTCCTACCCTCCAGCAGATCAACACTCCCGCCCAACTTGGTGTCGTCTGCAAACTTACTAAGGGTGCACTCAATCCCCTCATCCAGATCATCAATAAAGATATTAAACAAGACCGGCCCCAGTACTGAGCCCTGGGGAACACCGCTCGTGACCGGCCGCCAGCTGGATTTGACTCCATTCACCACAACTCTCTGGGCCCGGCCGTCCAGCCAGTTTTTGACCCAGCGCAGAGTCCACCTGTCTAAGCCGTGAGCCGCCAGCTTCTCTAGGAGAATGCTGTGGGAGACGGTGTCAAAGGCCTTGCTGAAGTCCAGGTAGAGCACATCCACAGCCTTTCCCTCGTCCACTAGGCGGGTCACCTGGTAGAATAAATTGCCAAAGGCTAAGCTAAAGCCGCCAAACCCAAACTTGCATACTAGTTACATACACTCATTTTAACCCACAGACCAGATGTACAAAGCTACAAAGTCAAGGCCATATACATGGAGAATGAGAAATAACACACACATCCTTTCAGTCTGCAATTCTCAAACTTTGTGCAAATTATTTTAAACAGGGCTAGTGCCACTGTACACACAAGGTAACGGAGCAACATAAGACTTGATTCATACCTCCCGTTCATTAGGGGAAGCTTTCTTCTCCAGGATGAACTGAACGTGAAACAGTAATGACTGAGAATGAGAAAATGTCATGCTGAAATAAATGACTGCAGAGAGTTAGGACAAACAAGAATACAGCTCAGAACACTGGCTTGTAATTGGCATAGGTAAGATAGTGGTATAATTATAGGTTTCCTGGACCAGTAAAATGGGCTTGTGATACTATCTCTTTTTAAGGGTGTGACAAGCAGCTTTTATTTAATGAAGTTTGTGAATCAAAACAGCTTTAAAATTAATGAGTAGGACAAGGCCTGTGGAAACTCTCCCAGCTGAGGCAGCGCTTGGATGGGAAAGAAAAAAATCTTTTTACCTGGCCATTGGCATCTTAAACCAGATGGAGAAGATATTTAGATTGACTGGGAGTGGTGTGGCAAGAGGAAGGGGAATAAAGGGACAGAGTCACAGAATCACAGAATCGATGCTGAAAGGGATCTCTGGAGACCATCCACCCCACCTCTGCTGCTCAAGCAGGGTCAGCTACAGCAGGCTGTGGAAGGCTGTGTCCAGCTGGGTTTCGACTGTCTCCACAGACGGAGACTCCACTCCCCCTCTGGGGAACCTGTTCCAATGTTTGACCACCCCCACAGTAAAAAAAGCATTTTCTTATGTTCAGATGGAGTATCACACATTTCCATTTGTGCCCATTGCCTCTTGCCCTGTCACCAGGCACCATGGAGAAGAGTTTGGCTCCTTCTTCTTCCTGTTCATGTCTTGTACTGGGGACCCTGGAACTGGACAGTCCTAGTCAATGCAGGACGTGGGGGCTAATCTCCAGCTTCGCATTGCAAATGTGTCCAGGTCACCGACTGACAGTGCCCACCTGAAGGAGTACTGTATCCAGCCATGTCTTGCAGATCAGCAAGGAAGAAATGTGAGTCACTTGTGTTTCAATAGGTACCTACAGCACCTTGGTTTCCACATCAGTACAGGTAACCGAGATGTCAATGTCCCCAAGACAGTGCAGGGTAAAATCCATGGAATTTATGGAATGCACGCTAAACATATTGTTTACAAAGAAGATATTTGGATTCCAATTTTGTATCATCATAAAATGATTATTTAAAGAATTATTCACACATTTGGTTTTAATAAAAAACTCTAAATTATAGCCAGTATTTTTATGTAAAAACATTCTCACAGCAGAGCTCTGAATCATTTCAACTTCTATAAACTTTTCCAAGCTGTCCTTGTATCACAGAGAACCTGGAGAAGAAACATCTTTCTTTCTAGCCTACAGAGAGGTCCATTTCCATTTTCTGGTGCAGCCATTTTTCAAAAAAAGGATGATAGAAACATTTTTTTAAATTGTCTTTTTTCCCCTCTTTCTAAACTTAAAACCACTGTAGATTTTGACTAAACTATTCCAAAAGAATACCTCTTCAGACAGCAGCTAGGAATAGTGATTTTTTTAATCCAGTGAAAACCACTTTAAAGAGTATTCAAAATCATGGAAGGGGACTTACTCTGCAGTCTTGACAACGGCTGACACTATGAATCCACCAGCAAATCATGTTGCGTTGCAGACCACACTAACTATTGACTAAACTGCATAAAGCAATAGCACCAGCTCAGGACCTTTATGAAACTCAAGAGTCAATGAACCCTGCAGAATTTCTAGCTATACCTTTGCCATAACCCCAAATTTTCTGTGTTGAAGCGTAATGTGCAAAACACTCAAATGGCTCTGGCCAGAAAGATCTTAGAGCCAGAGTAAGTTCTTGTGCCGACCCTGGAAGATGATATCACAGAGTCTGCAAAAAGCAGCAACAAAAGCAGGCCTGGTAGCAGAAGGAGAAGAGGAGGAGAAATTCTGGCAGGCCAGCACTGGAAGGGTCTGTAGCAGGCTTCAACCCAGAGGAAGCAGCTACAAATGTCTCTACAAATGTCCTGTATTATTAGTTGTAGCTTTGTGATAATATACAGGACAAAGCCCTCTGAATACAAGTGTAAGAGACACAGCCTCTCACACAAAGAGTTCAGCAAGAACAAAGGAAAAAAGCAACGCTGCAAAACACTCTCCCATACCTGACACTAAACAGATCAGCATTAGCATTTCACAGACAGCGAGCAAAAAAGCTGAAAGAACAGCATTAAGTTTGTCGTCGAATATACATGTAAAGATGAAATCAGGAACAGAGAAGTATCACAGCTATGCCATGGGGATAGGGAGGACAAGGCTTCAGCGTTTACTGAGCCTATACTGCAACAAGATCAGGCACTCAACATGTAATCCAACAAAGCTCCTTTAAGTTAACACAACTAGAAGCTCTTGAAGCAACTGGACTCCGTGCAGCCCAGCAGCCCTGTCCCCTGTATTTACTTTGTTAAATCTTGCCTTTGCTGATGATGGGGTGGGTTTTTTCATAAACTTGTTGGTTTTATCTGAATCCTTAGAGTTACAAAGGTCTCTGCTGTCAGGCTGCCCCGAGCTGCTCCAAGGAAAACAGAAATTGCTGCGCTGGCCAGCCGGAATTCAGCTGCAGTATCTGCACACTGCAGCAGGGAGCAGCACTGCAGGGCTCCCTGAACCCTGAGCCATAGATCAGGAACACTACTATACTTAACCCCTTAGGGACAGTTTCACTTTCAAAGCAGAACTGTTTGAGAAGCAGCACGGCATCTAGCTAGAAAGGTTACTCCTTGTCTCACAGCTAAAATGGCTAAGCAGGTTTACCCAGAAAGCATGACTGTTGCTCACATCTTCAAAGAGTTATTCTGCTGCTTCACTTACAGAATCTATTCCCAAGCTAAACATGAATATACAGGCACATGAATACTCATGTAAATTTACATACGTGAATATAGGAGAGAAAGGTGGAGGAGAAACAGAGAGAGAGAGAAAAGAATTACAAGTCTTTGTAAGGAACTGGGTAATTACCCTCTCACTATGAAGACGACTAGATGTAGGTATCTGCCCTGCAGTTTACAGCTACAGCATCATGCTAGACATTATCGGATTAGCCACTGTTCACTGCTTATACTGTTAAGATAATATAAAGATCCATCACAAAGAAAAGATTACACTGGAGTTTTCAAGTTGCTTTTAAAACAAGAAAAAGATCCATAATTTTTTTTTTTTTTTTTTAAAAGCTTACACTGGAGTTTTTAATTTGCTTTTTGACTAACCAATATTCCTTCCCCCAACCCTCCTCCCCCTGCCTTAACCTTAGCACAGCAGATCCTGCTAACATTGATGTGATGGTAATTTTGGTCTTTGCTGTAGGAATTCTGACCCCAGTAGCACAGAACTTCCAACGTCTTTCTAAATTCCAACATAAAACTCGCTAAGTTGTTTCCTCCTCCTCTCTACCTCAGGAAGCTGCTAATTTTAGAGATAGCCAAGACTTCACTGGGCCACTTTCAGCTTTTTGCTATGACAGGCAACAATAAGGGTAGCAAGCTGTATTAGAGGTGTCTCAATGTTTTTGCATCAATTGCTCATACTAGAAAGCTGTTCCTAAACCCTCTGGTGGGTACAAAATAACCACAATAAAGAATGTTAATGCCATTTGGTTTTGTATTAACACTGGGTTTTACCAGAACAAGTTGTTCTTACTGTTTATAGAACAATACTTTTCCCTCATAGTTCATTGCCTAGGCTAAACAAGTCCACTGCTTCTAATCCTCTCTATATTGTATATAGCTAATACAACTAGCTGTAGCCAGAGAAATGGAAAACCTTTCTTTGCACATTCCTCTGTTTCTGACTAGATTCTGTTTCTGAACAGGATTTCTGAGAGGCGTGTCTAGCATTAACATCTGCATTTTTTAATACAAATTTTCTGCTGTTAGTCCCCACATATACAACTCTGCACACCGTGTCATTCAAGGTCACCTCATTCCTCTTACTCTGGCTACAAAGGCCTTCCAGTTCTTGATTATACCAGAGATGGTCCATTGTCTGCAGGTGGATTATACAGGTTTGTGGGTGGACAATGCCACAGGTACAAACATCCCCGAAGTGGCTTTGGGCCAAGCTGTTTAGGTCTGCCAAGTCGTATTAGCTTAAGTGCAGCATCATGCTAATGACATTGCTGCCAGAACCTGCACAGGTCCTGCAGAAGCCTTCCTGGTATAGCCAGTTTTCCCAGGACTTAATTAACCACCAGCAGCACAGTAGTGCCACAGGGGAAATTATTAGTTAATGTGGAAGCACACCACCATAAGGATGCAGTTACATTGCTTCTCGATTCAAGTTGCTTTATTTTTTCCATGCGGCTATGGCCGAAATAATTAAAACCAAAAAAGCCTCTTAAATCTTGATATGCTGGAGAGCAAAATGGAGAGGCCTGTACTATCTTTCTGAGAAGCAGTCGGGGTCAAGAAACAGAGTCCTCTGCATATTTATAAAGGTTCCTGTTATTTTGAATTGGAAGAGCCACCTTTTTCCAGTCCTACTCTGGTCTACACTTCCTGAATTTGGGTTACCACTGCATATTATGCATTTGAACCTTTAACTAATTTTGCTAAGAAATCAATTATTCAAGAATTCCATGGGTAAATTCTCTCCTGATAGCTCTTCTAGGCAGTTTCTTACCCCTTTGATACTTCCCATAATCCTGATGTCTTCCACTTTAACTAAAACTACCTGTTACAGCTACACAAGAGAAGTTACTAGTTCAGACATGAAGTTTACTGCAACTCTTTTGTGCAGAAATACGTAATTTTAACAAAGAAAGCTCAGATTAACATGACATAGGCTCTCTTTTGAACACCCATATTATATTTAATCTCTTAATCTCAGTCTCCAGGGTTTTTTGTCCCCCCTTTTTTTATTTTTGTAAAAACTTCACACTAAAAATCACAATACTGGGATTATAGTTGCTGGGATAATTTTTTCTTCATATATTTTTTGTAAAATCTTTCATACATTTTTTCTAACATGTATCAAGTATTGTCACTAAAGATTTGGTAAAACTTATAGATAAAAAAATCTTTGCTCCAAAATTCTTAATTACATATACCATTATTTTCAGCATGCTGAGACGGCGATTAGCTAGTTCCAGTCTCCTGCCTGAAGGGAATACATTAAGCTTTTCAAATTTCACTTCAGCTTTGATATGTTCATTTCCATTTCCTCATCCCTGTTAGCTATCCTGGTGTCATACCTGCTTTCTGATATTGCCTTATCCGTAACACCATTTCCCTTGCCTGAGATCCCTCTCTTTCCCTATCCCTCTGCTGGTTCTTCACCACTTTAATTTAAAGCTTTTCTTATCCATCAAGTGAATTTAACCATGGATGGGCAGCATCCAAGGGACTCAGCCAAAATTTATGAATTAAGAAATATGCCTCTCTAAGACTGTCCTCCCATGGCAAAAAAAAAAAAAAAAAAAAAAAAAAAAAAAAATCTTTCCTTACAGTTCCAGTCCATGACCCACCTATTGACCTTCACTCTTGGCATGCCTTCTCCTCACTCTCTTTGTCAAAGTAACTTTCCTACAAACCCACCACCCTCTACAGCTCCGTTTCTTTGAACTTCTTTTGGAGATTATTATAAGCCTGCTTGCTCTGGCCATAGCTGATGCAGAATCTCCAGTCACATGGATGGATTCTGGTATGAAACTTGGGTACAAACGTCTTTTTACCTGCAGCTAATTCTGCTTTATTTCTCTTCTGTCCCCCAGCTTTCTCATCTCTTTCTCTTCTGATTCTGAATGCCCTTGTCTTTCCCCTAAAACCACAACTTCTGGCAGAATCTCCCCTTTGTTTTTGCATGAAATAAGACTGTTTCAACTCTGACTAGTAGTGAAAGAAACAAAACCACAATCTCTTTCCCTTTGTAATCATCAACACTATGTTCTCCAGGCTCACTCTCCTCATCCAGACTTTGTTCTCCACATCCTCCTCTTTGGAAGCCAGCTGAAAATTTGAAATTATTTGTGCAGCCTTGTTTCTCCACCAATGACCAGTTATCCTCAACTTCCTGGCTTTCAGATGTTCTCCTCGCTTAGATCTACCAGCTGACATTTCCTGTCAAATTATTTCATGTCTGCTGCCCACCCAAGAATAAATTCATTCTGCAATTCTTCATCTTTTTGAAGGAACTTTTCACTGTTTACTTCCACTACTAGTCCAACAGAAGCTTGAGTCTTCACTCCTAACCTCAAAAGCAGAAAGGCGAAAATTCACTTCCACAACCCCCTACAAAAACATCTCTTTTCAGCCCACTGAGAGAGCTGGGTTGCTCTGCCATGGTTCCTAGACTTTCCAGCTTTTCACCAACTTTAACCCTATCTCATACTTTGGTGCAGGCTGGTCACGTGCTGCTCTGTTCAAAGGCAACAATTTTCATATACACTCTCTTTTGGGAGACCTCTGTCCCAGAAAAAGCATAAAATGCCCAAATGCTAAAAGCTGCAAATAGAACTCCAGCAAGCAGGCAAACTTGCTTACCTAGATCTCCAGTGAGCAATACTCTCTTCTTCCTTACCCAGCATAAATTACTTACTAACTTCCATACCTTGTGCTCCGCTTGCCAGCTCCTTTGCTGCTAGGCTGCTCTGACTGCCGAGTGTTTGGCTCCCAAGCAGACTGCCAGGTATGACCGACAGCACAGGTTTCAGGCTGATGTCACTCATCAATGTCAGAATGCAAATCAGACAGCTCTTCTCACTCCATCATCCCTCATTGAGGGGGATGAATACAGTGACTTCATTTTGCTCAGTAAAAAACAAGTACTGGTTTAACCAGTTAAAAACAAGGCTGGAAAAGGCACTGAGTACCTCCGGCTTCACCACGTCTTTGGTCAGGAGGTACTCAAGTGGGTCCAAATTTTTCTTAGCCTTCCTCTTGCTGCCAGTGTACTTACAGAAGCCCTTCTGGTTGCCCTTCACATCCCTCACTCCAGCTGAGCTTTGGCTTTCCTGCCTCCATTTTTGTATGCTCAGGCAACACTTCTGTATTCCTCCTGGCCATCCACCTCCACTTCCACCTTTCTGATACTTCCTTTCTGTGTCTGAGCTCAAACAACAGTTCCACGTTCATCCTTGCTGGCCTCCTACCATTTTTGTTTGCCTTCTTGCATGTTGGGATGGACTACACTTGTGCATGGCGGAGGCTGTCCTGGAAAATCAACCAGCTGTCTGGGCACCTTTGCCTGCAAGGAGAGTCTCCCATAAGATCCTGCCAAGCAGATCCCTGGACAAGCCAAAACCTACCCTCCTGAAATTTAAAAAAACCCAACAACCAAAAACTTACACGCACACTTTGAAATACCACAGCTGTTTCTGCCGTATTCCTCCTCCAGGAACCTGGAGATGCTTCCCTTTATACCGTGCTGGCCAAGGATGCAGTGCCCCAGCTCTTGGCAGAGCTTCCTACACACCTCCTTATCAGATGTACTCCAGGTCTAGAGACTCTGTTAGCTGGAGCTTTTACAACACAACCTGCAGTGTGTTGTACTGCAATGAAAACGGTGGTAAATTCTAAACCTGTGACATATTCCACTGAAGCGTTCAAGTGTGCTATTAACTAGAATGAGGATAATTCATTTTACCAGTAGGAAATAATTACAAGACTTTGTCTTTCTAAAAAGCAATCTATTTTTAAGTAAGTTCTTGTATCAGATAGAGACTCTTGGCTTCCCCTTTCCCTTTAGGTGAAAGCATGGGTTTTCTCCTACAGGGAAACAACAGATATTAGAAATACAAGGAGGAGATAAAACACATAAACCATCCTGACCCTGGAAATCTTATTACACTTTTGTTCTTACCAACAGGCTCTAAATTCACAGCTAAAGCAGAGTCAGTTCAAAACTGCACTCCCCTCTTTACATTGGATTTTAGTGTGTACTTGCTATGTCATAGCAATGTTTGGATGCATCCAGAGAGTCCAAATTTTAAAAAATGTGATTTTCCAGATAGTGCTGTGAGATACAGACTCAATTTTCAGCATTTGAGAGAACAAGTACATGTTAGTTACAGCCCACAGTACAGAAAATCAAGACAGACTATTTGTTTTGACTTGTGGATGCTAGTCCTTTGAGATTCTATAATCTCATTTCTTGTAAGTTTGCTTTCACCTGAACAAAGCCAAAGACTGGAGCGCAGGCAACCACAGTGAGGGAAGAAAGAGACGTGTTTCCTTTAAGATTGTATCAATGGGTGGAGAGATCCACTACAATCCTTAAAATGAAACTGCTGCTCTTTACAGCATGAAAAGATTCCCCTGCTGAGACAGACTCCTTGTAACTTAGAGCCAGTGTAAACCAACACTGCCATCAAAGACTAGACCCTGGCCTCCACCCATTCCTGACCAGCACTCCCACTTCACTGCCACGACCTCCCTGTACTCAATACAAGAATTTGTGAGGCTTCACAGAGAACCAGGCTGAAAAGAAGATTTGGGTTAAAACTTGAACTTTTTTTCTTCTTACTCGGCGTTGATTTTACCCCACACCAGTTCCTCACTGCAATTCAGTACCTGGCTTCAAAATCATTTGTGCAGGCTCAATGCAAGGTACAAGAGAAAAGCACAAGTGGCTTGGGGCAGGCAAAAGTGTTACTTCTTCTCTCTACGGAAATGCAGCTCAAGCTGATCAAACTGTACTGCTGCAGAAAACGCCTCCATTGAGCTCCAAATGTCCCACTGCTACACCATACCTGGAAATATCTGGATTCATGTCATCAAGTCCTTACTGGCCTCTGCAAAAGAAACCTGAAAAAAAAACCCCAAACCACAAAATTAAGCCTAAATATATTATATATGCAGCCCAAAGCAATTTCTGAGTGTACATAGGAACTAGCTTGAAGTGACCCTCAGCATCACATCACATAAAACACTGTGCCGGCGTTTCTCCCATATTTCTCTTAGGGGTGAGTAACAAGCTTATAAAACTTTCCGCTACCCATCTTAGACCTGAAAAAGTAGTGTATGATAACATTCTATCTGTGTTTTACTCTCTTGCAGAGAAAAGGGCTATAAATTAAGATCTGAAGATTCCCTGAGAGATCTTTCGTTTAAAACAACTGCTTCCAAAGTCTTGACAAATCATCATAACCTGGACACGTGGCAACCCAGCTGCTACAGAACAGATGTTAGATCACTCCATCTGCTGCAAGCAGCGGTCACAAACCAAACTCTTTTATACTAGTTCGGTGTGCAGTGCTCTCCAGAAAGAGAAGTCCCATGGTTGTAACTACCTTGGAAGAAAATGAGGCAAAGCTCAGAACTATGCCTAGATGGCTACAGCCTTACCACCTGCAGCTGTATTGACTAAACACCTATTTACCATAATCACTATTCACAAGTAGAAATAACCGGTTTACAGTTTGATTTTTGTGTATCGAGCCCACATATGCTGCTTCCTAGAATCAGAGAATGCTAAAATGCATGATCTACAGAGGCTTTCAGTTCCTTCCCTGGCCTGTGAAGTATTGTTCTCTGCCGTAAACATTTCAGAAAAGAAAAATTTGTCTAAATCTATGAACCCGAAAGCAAGTTTTTCCCCAAAAGCTCTGGAGGGAAGGGTTTAGAGTATTATAGAAGCTGGTGTTATAATACAGAATAAAAATTTAGAAAAACAGTATTAATTGTCTTGATATATATCTCAAAGGACAGAAAGCAATCAGACTTTCCTGACACCTTTTTGCTTCTTGAGCCTGCTTGGGCTCATGAATATAATCAAAGATCCTAATCAGCTGCCTTTCAGAAAAATTCTCAATTACAGGAATGACTGACAGTTGGTTTTGTGTTTACTGGACACTGCTAGGTCTATAAAAGATTGGCTGTTGTTGTGATACTGACTCTTCAGAGCTCGTGCTCTCCTTCAGACCAGACACCATTTAAGTTCTGCACCCAAAAGGATGTCAGAAAACCGCAAGTAGCCTTCAAAAACCACAATAAAAATGCCTTCCATCAAGCTGGTAACCTCATGAAGAGAAGAAAAGGAACTCCATCAAGTGCAGAAGTTTTAAAAAGAAGCCTTCATTAGCTCTATTTCTGCCAAAAAAAGCGCATACTAGAAAACTGAACTTTTAAGTCTGTGATGATGTCTGCACGAGTACACAACCTCAGGGCTTCAGAGCTCAGACAGGTTGGTGTCCTCAGATAGACTTGGGACGTAAGAGCAGATAGTTTAGACATCCCCAAGCACCACCATTCATCTCTCTTGGTAGAGCAGGGTTGCCCCAGACACTGTCTAAGAACATGGGAAAAGGGCACCAACTCAGAAGAGACATTTTTATTTTGATTAGAGCTGAAATACAGCATTAGCTCCTCAGGCACAGCCTGTAGAGTTGGCAGCAGGAATCTAATCTTTGCCACATGTGAACAGAGAAGCCAAGTCTCTCTGAATTACCTGTGTGACAGACTGCAAAAATAAACCCAGTTTCTGCGGATTTAGGTGGAGTATAACAGAAGGACCACGTAATAATCACTTTTCACTGTGTGTATTTGCTATCCTTCCTGCCTGGAAGCTGCTATAAATCTGAGAAATCTCTACTTTCTGCTTTATCTCCTTAATGTAACTAACTCAAGAAGGGAATTAGATTAAGCAAAGCAGTATTTTATATGAATTTCACCAGTTTGTAACAGCTAACAGGTATTCCTCGCTCAGCAGGTAAAAAACACTTTTGGCTTAACGTCAGATGCGCTTTTCAATTTTGCCAGCTTCTTTGCTGGTCTGAACACAAGCTTCTCACAAAGTCCTTTACCTTCCAACATACATCCTTAGGTTAACAACATAACAGCTTTTTCCTTTTTTTTTTAAAAAAAAAAACAGAAATGTGGGAAAAGCTCCTCAGCATTTTTAAGCCTCTGTAAGTCTCCTGACTATCGTGATAAACCTGAGCTTGTAGATACACCAGTCACCAGCACAGTCTCACATCTCACAACCAGTCATCCCTGTTGGCCAAAGGAGAGATTGGCTCCTTTGGAGGACAAACACCACCACGTCTGTCCTCTCAAACACACCTTCCACCTGACTTCTGCAAAACTTACCTCATAAAACTTCACATTACACTTGCAAAACAAGGAATTATCTTTAGATGCTGACAAATGACGTAGATAAATAACCAAGCACTTTCAAATCTGGCTAGCTAAAATTCAGATGTCTGACTTCACATTAAGCATCATTACCTATCCTGGAAACACTCACCTCATGCTCTGATATCTGACTTTAGTCTTACTCAACTGCCAGTGCTTCCTAAAATTTACCATCCAATCTGGCTTTAAATGATTCCAGAAGTGGAATTCACCATCAAGCATTTGGGTTGGGGTTTTTGGCAACTTTAACCTAAGATGATTTTTTTTTTTGTCCTTCTACTACTTGAATTTCGACCATTACACAAATCTTTTTAAAAAGACCCCACACATATTCTTTCAGCCTCGTGGCCAGCTTTGCCATCCTTTTCTCTGGGAACAGTTTTCATTGCCGGCAAGATAATCTTCCCTCAATCTCATAACTTTTCATGCAAAGAGTTAAGAGTGAAGTACTGAAGACTCAACTAAGAGCTACCTACAGGAGGACAGAATGGCTTCCCAAAAAGTACCGCTATGGCCGCCTGCTCTGACCTTCCTCGCCACAAAGACAGCTCAATATGACCCTTTATTTCTGTATTGATTTCATACGACCTGGCTGTGCTGTACCAGCGGCGCGGAGGACTTTTCTTCTCCTCCAGGCTGTCGCAGCCAACGAGCCCACCCGGCCCCTTCCCCACTCCGCCGGGGGCCCCTCGGCAGGTGGGAGCCAAGTCCTCGCAGCTCTTCCCTCAGAACACCTCTCCGCCGGGGCGGGACCGGCGTGAGGAGCCGGTCCCCGAAACCCCCTTTCCACCGTGGTTTCTGCAGACCGAGCGGGAGCCCGTGCCCCCCGGCTGCGCTCACAGCCCAGGCGCCACAGGCCCCCGGCCCCGCCACCCCCTCCCTCCTCGGGCACTGCCGCCTCCCCGTCACCTCCCGGGCACTGCCTACTCCCCCATTATCCCTTCAGGCAGCCGCCGCCCCGCCAGCGCCCCCGGACTCTCCCCCTACCCTCCCGGCACCGCCGGCCCCACGGGCTCCCGCCGTTACGGCACCCGCCGCCTAGCTGCCCGCTCACCTCCAGCCTCCCCAGCCGGGCCGGCGCCGACCCGGTCTCCGCGGAGACCCGCGCCGCGCCCGGCCCCTGCGCGCCCCGGGCGGAGCGAGGAGGAGGCGGCGGCCGCGGGGCGGGGCCGGCCCGGGCGCTGCTCTGCTCCCCCGTCCGGCGCCGGGCCTCTCCTCGCTCAGCCCTGTCCGCCGGCTTCCCGCCCGGGCTCCCCGGCCTCAGGGCGGCCTCCGCGGGGAGGCCTCGGCGCGGGTGGGAGAGTCCCGAGCTGAGGGCCCTGCGGGCCCCCGGGGCGGGGTCTCCCTCAGGCGGGAGGGCTTTGATGGGCACCCAAAGCCAGCGGACCATAAGCAGGGGCACCCAGACCTGCTGGGGACGGGGCACAGCGGGGGTTTGGGAGGACAGGCAGGTGCTGGTGACCCTGGAGTGCTTCACCCTGTCTGAGCCTTGCCACCTGGGAGGTGTCGGGTCGTTACAGGAAGGCCCGGGTGTGTTACCACATTAGGGGAAAACTTGGCCTGTTCGCCTTCCCCCAGAGGGTACAAACATCTCCAGGAAGAGAAGGGCTGGAAGGGGCAGCCGTGCTGGGACATGTATGAGGTGACATAAATGACGTGGCAGCCCTAATACAGATGGAGTCCGGCAGAACAACGTCACCAAAGACCCAATTTTCTGTCATCCGTCACTGCAAGGTAATACTGCCATTTGCACGGTGCCATTTATAGCTGCCAAAGTGAGAATGAAATGCTAATGAGCTAGCCTAACGGTTATTTTATATGCACCTTTCATGAGTGCAAATAAAAAGATAAAGAAGGTGTATCTTCATCACGAGACCCTTGCTCCTGTTGCAGTCTGACGGAAGAGACAGCCTCCTGCCACTGCCCCGCTGAACCAGCTTCTGCTCCTTTTCTTGTCATGCGTGCTTCTCCCCCTTCTCTTTTGCCTGTAACCTCTTCTTTTACCTCCATTACTCTCCTAAAGCTCTTTACAACAGATCTGCTCATTCCATGTCTGAGCTCTTTTTACACAAGCTCTATCACTTGTGTAAAAATACATTTTAAATACATGTATGAATGCATGCACACGCAAATATATTCTAAAATCCAAACATGACGTATCAAGCAGGACATATAGCAGCCTATAAACACTTGAGTGGATGATGCTGGAACCCATTTCTGCAGTTCCACATTTCATCTTTTGCCAACAATGAATGTGTTTATTTTAACCCAGCGTTTTCTTCACAAGTGAAGAAAAAAGGAAAAATAATAAGGTCCTTCAGCAAATTGCAGCTGCTCTTCATACGGAAAAACAGTGGTTAAAGTACTACATATTATTTCAGTCAAGACAAGGAGAAAGAGCTAATACTGTGGACCACAGCTTTGGAATCACTGCAGTACAGCTGTGTAGATTTTAAGGCCAGAAAAAAAAAATCCTTAAGATGATCTGTTCTGTCCTCCTGTCTTACATAGGCCAAAAAAAATTCCACCCCATCATTCTTGCTTTCAAGTCTTGGGAGCACAGATCATGTGTACTGTTATTGTTTGCCAGAGTGCTATAATGCATTCTTGGAGCACTTAAGACTCTTCTCTCATCTTACTAAAATGCTGTCCATCAGCTCTTTATTTCCAGACTTTTCTAAAGCTGTAGTCAGCATGGCTGTGATGAGCATGGTTATAAATACCTGTGCAGACAGAAATGTTAACAATTTTAAAACAAATAGGGTGACTTGTTATAGTTTTCTCGCTTACACAATTTAGTCCACATGCTCCGTTCCAATCAAGCAATACACAATCAAGCTCGTAGCAGACTGATGGCTTGAAAAGAGTTTCTGCTCCAGTAGCCCAGGTTGCCATGAACAGATTAGGATCTGGGCAACTGTATCAGTGAATATATTTGCACGAGGTAGTAAGGCCCTGGAGTTACAATCATGTCAGGAATCTCTGGCTGTATCTTAGCCCCCTGGGGGGACCCCAGTGCTCCTACATGCAGGTAGTGGTCCTGTAGCTCGTCGTGTGGCATCACCAAAACCAACTTAAAACAGTGCTTGACCTGCAGCGTCTGTATTTATAAAGCCAGCTTTTCTGGGTCTCATCCAAAGCCCACTGACGTCAATGAAAAACTCCCACTGACTTCCAAAGGATTTGGATTGGGCCTTCCGTGAGCAAAAATCTGCTCATTTCAGTGTGTGTAGAGGGTGAAACAAAAACATCTAAGACCACTGGAGCAAAGGAAGGGGCTGTGTTCAGGGTGTTATTTGTCTTTTTTTCCCCTTGGGTTAGCTGTGACTCTCTCAGTTACAGACGTGTAATACGAATCCTGCCACTCAGGAGGAGCAGTCTCTGCTTACTCACCCGAGAGTCTCCAGCACACAGACCCGCAGCACAAACCGTCGAAGCACAGCACAAACCTGCAAGGCTCCACACAGCAAAGCAACTCACAACACAAAGCCTTGGTGAGGAGCCCTGACCTGGTGCACAGGGATAGGACCTGTGCGTGCCTCGTCAGTTGTATAAATCATGGTGAATTTTGAACTATGACTATGAGTGCTGAACACTGGCCCTCACTACCACTGCAGAGAGTGCTCCCTTGAAGCCGTAAAAGGTACCAGTCTTTTTGGGATATGTACCTTGAGACATCCAAAGGGGTCTGAAACACAAAGACGGACACACGGTCTCTAAATATCAGGCTTCTTCAAGTTGTTTCATGAAATAATTAGGATCTGAGGTACTTAAAAATCATTTATCATTTTAGAACATAGGCTGCTGAACCCGTGATGGGTTAGTATTTATATTACAATATATTTATGAGTAAGAAAACCAGCTTTTTTTAAATGTAATCATTTATCCACCAGCTGCCTACTGTGAGCAGGACGATATTGCGTTCAGATGTCAAACAAGTCCTCTAGTTATAGTCTATGAAAGAGTAACCCTCTGAAACCCTGTTCAACACGTCCAAATAAAGCTCTGAGCGGGCCTGAGGGTCAGTTTGGCTATGATCTCTCTGGTGCGATGCTGGGTTATGCTGTGTTCTACTGGAAAACCTGCAGTGTGGTCTTTGCCAATGTGGACAGCACCCTCGTGTGGAAAACCAAAGTCCCTGCACACCCAGCCTGACTTGGTATACTCAAACTCCAAACATAAATGAACGCTGATAAGCGTACAGCTGGGTGTGCGCCAGGGTCGGTGATGGCGAGGTGAGTGCTCCTGCGTGATGTGGCACACGGTGTTGGACAGAGCTGCTGGGGACTGCAGCCTTACTAGTCCATCTTCCCACCAACAAATCTCACCTTGGTTATAGTGTGGAAAATAGTGGGATTCTTACATAAGTTCAAGTCACTCTGAGTCATGACTCTCTCATAACACCTCATCCTACCATCTTCTTCACGCACCTCTCAATCCTAAGGATCCCAAAGCCATTATAATTCAAGACCAGGACAGAACATATCCATGGGATTAGTTCATTTACTCCTGAAATATATCCTGTTTGTGAAGAAAGAGGGAGGCTGTCTTCAGTAGATATTGCAATTCCTCAGATCTTAAGAGAGGATGCTGTGAGCCAGTGTCTAACTGGAACTGCATAGATAGTTCAGGGAAGAGCATGCAATTATTTACACCTGAAATCTGACAAGATGCTGTTGCTAACATGACTGCCCTTTTGAACATGCCTTTCTGATTATCACTTCATGTCTCTTTGTCAAAGCAGAGTAAGTTGGGAATTTGGAAGGAGTCATCAGTACAAACAAACTCAGAAATCTACTTTCCTGTAGATTATGTTTAGGCATGAGGGTGACAGTGGATAGATACTACGGCTAACACTTCATATATGCTTACAACAACTTAAAGGTATTTCCATTACAATCTCCACCCTGGTCCCTTTGGGCCAGGTTATAGGGTTTAACATTGCAATGAACTCCTCCCCTTGTCCTGGCTCCAGCTTGGACTTATCCACAGACTGCAGTCCCTTAGCGGTGTACCTGCTCCAAGTGGAGCCTTATCTATGAGCCACAGGCTCTCCAGGGGTACATCTGCTGCGGCATAGACTTATCCACAGCCACAGGTGCTTTGAGGTGCACCTGTTCCAGCATGGCCTTCTCCACGGGTCACAATGCCTTCAGAGATACCTGCTCCAGCGTGGCCTTACCCATGGCTGCAGTCCCTCCAGGGGAGTACCTGCTCTGTCATGTGCTTATCCATGGCCACATGCTTTCAGGTGCTCCAGCATGAGCTCATGCACAGCCACTGATGCTTCAAGGTGTACCTGCTGCAGCATAGATTTATCCACAGCCACAGACGCTTCGAGGTGTACCTTCTCCAGTGTGGACCTATCCACGGCCACAGATGCTTCAGAGTGTCCTGCTCCCACGTAGACTCGTCCACAAGTCACAGTCCCTTCGACTCGAGTTCACACTGGAGTTCCAGCCTGTCCAGTACAGCAGCACAGAAACAGCAGCGATGCCCTGGCCATCTGCCAGCCCAAGCGCATGGCCACTGCTGTTATCGAAACGTTCCCAGGCACAGCAGAGTAAGGTGATCAGCAGCACAGCAGTACAGCAAGCAGCGAAAGCAAAAAGTAGCCACTAACGAGCACTAGACTAATATACAGTAAGGCAAGCACATGCCGTCCCATGGCAAGCACAGGAGCCAGCCAATTAATAGCTAAACAGCTATAACAGCTATAAATTTGATCTAGCACATTCCAATCAAGCCTGCTGTTATCTCGAACCCTTCGAGCCCCACGCTGGGTGCCAAAAAGACTGCCATGGTTTAACCCCAGCCGGCAACTAAGCACCACCCAGCCGCTCGCTCACTCCCCTGCAGTAGGATGGGGGAGAGAATCAGAAGAGTGAAAGTGAGAAAACTCGTGGGTTGAGATAAAGACAGTTTAATAGGTAAAGCAAAAGCTGCACGCGCAAGCAAAGCAAAACAAGGAATTCATTCCCTCCTTCCCATGGGCAGGCAGGTGTTCAGCCATCTCCAGGAAAGCAGGGCTCCATCACGCCTAATGGTGACTTGGGAAGACAAACACCATCACTCCAAACGTCCCCCCCTTCCTTCTTCTTCCCCCAGCTTTATATGCTGAGCATGACGTCACATGGTATGGAATGTCCCTTTGGTCAGTTGGGGTCAGCTGTCCCGGCTGTGTACCCCCCCAGCTTCTTGTGCACCCCCAGCCTGCTCGCTGGTGGGGTGGGGTGAGAAACAGAAAAGGCCTTGACTCAGTGTCAGCACTGCTCAGCAGTAACGAAAACATCCCTGCGTTATCAACACTGTTTCCAGCACAAATCCAAAACACAGCCCCATACCAGCTACTGTGAATAAAATTAACTCTATCCCAGCCAAAACCAACACAGCTTCTCAAGAGGGGGCCCAAGCATTATTAACTACACCAAACCTCCCTTTCTTCTAGAAATGCTCATTCTAAAGTGGTGACATTACTCATGCCAACATTCCTAACCCTAACAGGCTGAGGAGTCTTAAAGTCTTTATGTCATCAGCTAAGCGAGGTCATTCAGAATAAATCCTCACGTGTCTTCACAGAAAGCAGACCACTCTGTTCCAAGTCTGCTGGCCACCCCTTCTTTAGAGACTATCAATTCTAGCTCCACTTGGGCCCCTCCACATCTGCCTGCTCGTTATATCTGACTCGGCACAGTTTCAGCATTGGCTGGGATCAACAGAGTAGTGGGCATTTACATGATTAAGGCGTACCAGAAGGAGTCCAGCTCCGTTTGCAGTTCAACAAAATATAATGCAATAATATAATGCACTGCACATGTAAATGTCTCAGATCCTGTTTCTCTGAAGGCCATCAGAGCCTGCACATTACAACAGCAAGAGCTTAGTTTTACTTACCGCACCTTTACAAATGACAACACACAGGTTGTTCTGACAGTGCAGTTGGTTTCACCAGCTACTCTATGTTCACCATACTGTCTTACACTGGAAGCACTGACTTATACATAGCATGTGTTGTGGTTACATTGAAAAATCTTTGAATCAACGACTTATACCCAAATCCTTGACTTATTTTCATATTCTCACAAAGTATAATAAGCAACATGAACACACCAAGACAAACTCTTTCATATACCCTCCTAGACATAATGTGCTCAGAGTGCTTTGAGCAGGTCTCTGCCATCTTAGATATCCTGAAATGCAGAATAGCTAGTGGGATTTAAAGAATGTCTTGATTAGGAAGAGATTATATACAGTTGCAAACCTTCTAGGTCCCTTTCTCTCTCCATCCACCAATGGCTATTCCTGTAAAAGCAGTGTCTTCTATGAATTTCCTGGAATAACAGCTCCCTTTTGAGGGTCAACACCATCCCAAGAGATTCCAATACTATTGATCGCACTATTCCCTAGGAAGATAATGCGCAGCTCCCTGTTGCCACCATTGTATGGGTATTTTTGTTAATCTGCTTTCCTTTTTCCCACATCCTCAACTCTTGGTGCCGTTCAGTTTCTTCACTTGTTTCAAGCCTGATGCAGAATTTTTTATCTGGGGACATTGGGTCCCTCCCCCTTATCTGTCTCTCAGCAGCTGTCTGCTACCTGGACTCTGCCCTAAATCCTGCCCGTGACAGATGATGGCCCATTGACACGGCTCCACTTCCTCTCTTTCCCACTGCCATCCCCACTCCAATCCTCTGACATAGGTGTCTGCCCTTACTGTGCCATTTGGTTTCTCAACTCTAATGTTTAGGATGACAGAGGGGCCTCAGACGCACCGTGCAGAGACAGCACGTCCCGGTGCTTATTGCAGTCCACTTAC
This sequence comes from Aptenodytes patagonicus, assembly GCF_965638725.1. Classification (NCBI taxonomy): domain Eukaryota; kingdom Metazoa; phylum Chordata; class Aves; order Sphenisciformes; family Spheniscidae; genus Aptenodytes; species Aptenodytes patagonicus. Next base: position 1,137,674 of record NC_134973.1, read on the forward strand.
CCACTTCTACTGCCGGCATCCACTGCACTGACTCACTCACACATTTTTCTTGCCGTGTATCAGCCCGACTTGGTTGTCCTTGAGTATCCTTACAACCTCAGGTATCCGGAGAAGGTGGCTTATTGCCTGGTGCCAAAGTTCAGTAGCTCGAGCTGAAGTTATGGCTTTGTGAGTGTAGTAGAAAAAAGAGAGATGAACCATGAACCCTCTCAGATGCCGTGTGCCCCTCTCCCCCCAATCCCAGGCCCTGTGGAGACGCACACGGGAGCAGCTTTGTTCCTATTTTAAGTACAGACCAAAGTAGCCAAGAGCCATTTTGTCTCCCCTGTGCAGCCTGGCAGGATTTGTGTTACAGACCTCAAAGGACTGCTACCGAGTGTGCTGCTCCAGGAGATTACAGACAGGAAAGCTGTCCTGGGATCTCTGTCCTTCTCGAAATGGCTTCTAAAGTATATGACCTGTGGCTAGTATTAGACACTGTCACTTCAGCAAGCAATCCAACGCCCTTTCTGTACTGCTTGGCTCTGCCCACTCCTGCTGTGATCTCAGCCTGCGGCACCATTTTCAAGGTGAATGTCAGGACCCCAGGACTCATGTCACTGGGCACGTGGTCCCTTGCTGAGGTCCCTGCTCCTCCAGCCCCTGCTCTGCACACCTTGAGGAGAGGGAAGTGTCCTTAGAGAGCCCAGCAGAGTGTCAGAGCAACCCCCCCCCCCCTTGCACAGGCTGTGCAGCAAACCTCAGGGTGATATAGCGAATAGGTGATTTTATTTTAAACAAAACTGGTTTCATTTGCTGGTTCTCCGATACTCACATACAAGTACTGCGATGGATGTGTGCTAGTGGTTTGGCCAGAGTCACTCGCGATAACACTGAGTACAGGAAACACATGTCAGTTCTTTATGGCCATGTGCTGTATTTTGCATACACCTTTCATACCCATCATGAGGCTTTTTCTCCAGAGAGCCCCTGGGCTTTACCAGGGCCCAGATAGTGCCCTGCTACATCCCAGAGACACTTGGGGATTTCACCTGGCTTTGCCAAAGCCCCGGCAGGGCTGTGCTGCCCTCCAGAGTGCCCCAGGGCCTTCGCTGGGGACTGCTGGGGCTGTCAAAGGGCCATGCTGCCCTCCAGAGTGTTCCAGGGCTTTTACCAGGCTTTGCGGGGGCCTGGGCAGAGTCCTGCTACCCTCCAGAGAGCCGCAGGACCTTCAGCAGGCTTTGCCATGGCCCAGGTGGGGCCCTGCTGCCTTCCAGAGAGCCCCAGGACCTGAACAGACTAGAATATTTCAGCTGGAAGGGACCTGCAGTGATCATCTAGTCCAACTGCCTGACCAATTCAGGGCCGACCAAAAGTTAAAGCATGTTCTTAAGGGCATTGTCCAAATGCCTCTTAAACACGGAGAGGCTTGAGGCATCAACCACCTCTCGAGGAAGCCTGTTCCAGTGTTTGACCACCCTCTCAGTAAAGAAATGCTTCCTAATATTATGTCTGAACCTCCCCTGGCATGGATTTGAACCATTCCCATGTGTCCTATCACTGGATCCCAGGGAGAAGAGATCAGCACCCCCCTCTCCACGTCCCCTCCTCAGGAAGCTGCAGAGAACAATGAGGTCACCCCTCAGGCTCCTTTTCTCCAAACGAGACAAACCCAGAGTCCTCAACTGCTCCTTGGAGCAGCCTTCCAGCCCTGTCACCAGCTTGGTTGCCTTCCTCTGGACACATTCGAGGACCTTCACATCCTTCTCAAACGCTGGGGCCCAGCACTGCACACAGTACTCCAGGTGAGGCCACACCAACGCTAAATACAGCGGGACAATCCCCTCTCTTGACTGGCTGGTTCTACTGTGTTTGATGCCCCCCAGGATGCGGTTTGCCCTCTCGGCTGCCAGGGCACACCACTGGCTCCTGTTGAGCCTGCTGCTGACCAGCACGCCCAGATCCCTTTCTGCAGGGCTGCTCTTCAGCCACTCCTCTCCCAGTTCAGACTTTGTGCCCAGCGTTACTCCCTCCCAGGTGCTGAATCCGGCATTTGGACTGGTTCAATTTCATCCCTGCAATCATTGCCTAATGCTCCCATCTATCTAGATCCCTCTGCAAGGCCCCTTGTCCCTCAAAAGAGTCAACAGCACCTCCCAGTTTGGTATCGCCAGCAAGCTTGCTAATGGGGCATTCAACACCTGCATCCAGATCAGGAATCAAAATATTGAACAGCACTGGCCCTAGGCTTGAGTCCTGAGGAACACCGCTGGTGACGGGTCGCCAGCCAGATGTAGCCCCTTTCACTACAACCCTTTGAGCCCTGCCGTCCAGCCGGTTCTTCACCCAGCGCCCCGTCAACCCACTCATCTCACAGTTGGACACCTTGTCCAGAAGGATGCTGTGAGAGACAGTATCAAAAGCCTTACTAAAATCCAGAAGAACTACATCCACCGCCTTCCCTCCATCCACTGGGTGGGGGACCTTATCGTAGAAGGATATCAAATTGATTAAACAGGACTTTCCCATTGTGAACCCATGTTGACTGTGCCTGACGATTGCATTATTCTTTAAATGCCTTTCAATAGCACCCAGTATAATCTTCTCCATAATTTTTCCAGAAACTGAGGTTAGACTCTGTCCTGGTTTTGGCTGGGATAGAGTTAATTTCCTTCCTAGTAGCTGGTACAGTGCTGTGTATTGGATTTAGGATGAGAACAATATTGACAACACATCGATGTTTTAGTTGTTGCTAAGTAGTGCTTATGCTAGTCAAGGACTTTTCAGCTTCCCGTGCTCTACTGACTGAGCAGGCTGGAGGTGGACAAGAAGCTGGGAGGGGGCACAGCCAGGACAGCTGACCGAAAGGGACATTCCATACCATGGGACGTCATGCTCAGTACATAAACTGGGGAAAGCTGCCCGGGGGGGCCACTGCTCAGGGACTGGCTGGACATCGGTCAGCAGGTGGTGAGCAATTGCACTGTGCATTACTTGCTTTGTATATTATTATTATTACATTATTATTGTTATTATTGTTTTATTTCAATTATTAAACTGTTTTTATCTCAACCCATGAGTTTTCTCACTTCTACTCTTCCAATTCTCTCCCCCATCCCACCGGGGGAGGGAGGGGGGAGTGAGCGAGCAGCTGTGTGGTGCTCAGTTGCCGACTGAGGTTAAACCACGACAGACTCACACATCTGTAGCTGCCTGGATCTTCCCTCACACCCTTCTTGTAGATTGGAATAACGTTGGCTGGCTTCCAGTCAGCACAGACCTCCCCAGACTCCCAAGACCTTTGGTAGATGATTGAGAGGGTCCTGCTGTAACATGCACCAGCTCCTTCAGTACTCTGGGACGAATCCCATCAGGCCCTGTGGACTTAGTATCACAGAATCATTTAGATTGGAAAAGACCCTTAAGATCTACAAGGCATGTGCGGGACAACCAGGGAATCAGGCCCAGCCAGCACGGGTTCATGAAAGGCAGGTCCTGCTTGACCAACCTGATCTCCTTCTATGACCAGGTGACCCGCCTAGTGGACGAGGGAAAGGCTGTGGATGTGGTCTACCTGGACTTCAGCAAGGCCTTTGACACTGTCTCCCACAGCATTCTCCTAGAGAAGCTGGCGGCTCACGTGGTGCTGGAGCATGTCCAGGGCAACAAAACTGGTGAAGGGTCTGGAGCACAAGTCTTATGAGGAGCGGCTGAGGGAACTGAGACTGTTTAGCCTGGAGAAGAGGAGGCTGAGGGGAGACCTCATTGCTCTCTACAACCACCTGAAAGGAGGTTGTAGCGAGGTGGGGGGTCAGTCTCTTCTCCCAAGTAACAAGCGATAGGACGAGAGGAAATGGCCTCAAATTGCACCAGGGGAGGTTTAGATTGGACATGAGGAAAAATTTCTTTACTGCAAGAGTGGTTAAACATTGGAAGAGGCTGCCCAGGGAAGGGGTTGAGTCACCATCCCTGGACATATTTAAAAGACGTGTAGATGCAGTACTTAGGGACATGGTTTAGTGGGCAGGGTGGGGTTGGGTTGACAGTTGGACTCGATGATCTTAGAGGTCTTTTCCAACCTTAATGATTCTATGATCATTGAATCCAACTGTTAACCCAGCACTGCCAAGTCCACCACTAAACCATGTCCCCAAGCCTGTAGCGTTGCATGGGGTTGTTGTGACCCACATGCAGGACCCGACGCTTAGCCTTCTTGAAGCTCTTACAGTTGGCCTCAGCCCATCAATTGAGCCTGTCTAGATCCCTCTGTAGAGCCTTCCTACCCTCAAACACATCAACGCTCCTGCCCAACTTGGTGTCATTTGCAAATTGGCTGAGGGTACACTCGATCCCCTCGTCCAGATCATTGATAAAGATATTAAACAGAACTGGCCCCGGGGAACACCACTTGTGACCAGCCACCAACTGGATTTAACTTCACCACAACTCTTTGGGCCTGGCCATCCAGCCAGTTTTTTACCCAGGGAGGAGTACACCTGTCCAAGCCATGAGTGACCAGTTTCTCCAGGAGAATGCTGTGGGAAGAGGTGTCAAAGCCTTGTGAACATTCAGCTGATACAGCTGGTCCCTGACAACTTCAGTGTCCACAAACGGAAAGTCACTGTTCCCACGCTTGTGGTCCTCAGACTCAGGGAACCGGGCAGCCCAAGGGCTATCAGCATTATTAAAGACTGAGGCAAACAAAGCATTGAAGGTCTCTGCTCCTCCTCCATCCCTATCAGTCAGGTGACCATCTTCAACAACTATTGCTCCAATGTTTTCTTTAGAGCTCCTCTTGCTTTGAATGTACTTAAAAAAACCCCTTCTTGTCATCTAACACAGCACTGGCCAGTTTCAACTCTAACTGAGCTTTGGCCTTTCGTGTCTTCTCCCTGCACATGTGAACCACAGCTCTGTAATCTTCCTGCAAAGCCTGACCTTGCTCCCAGAGATGGTACAACTCCTTTTTCCTCTGGAGCTCTGCAAGGAGTTCCCTCTTCAGCCAAGCTGGTCTTCTGCCCCGCTCGCTTGACTTCCGACACGGGGGAATTGCCTGCTCCTGAGCTTCTCAAAGGTGCTTCTTAAAGACTGACCGGCACTCGCCGACTCCTGAGCCCTCAACAGCAGATGCCCAGGGGACTCTGCCAAGTACCTCCCTGAACAGCGTAATGTTTGCTCTCTCAAAATCCAGGCTAGCAACTCTGCTGGCCTTTTTTTCCTCATTACACTGACAATTTTAAACTCAACCATTTCATGAGCAACGTGGCCAGGACCATTCCCATCTCCCATAAGTCCTTCTCCATTCACAACTAACAAGTCTAGGAGGATATCTTTCCTAGTTGGCTCCCTGAGTACTTGTGACAAGAAGTTCTCTCCCACAAACTTCAGTAATTTCCCAGATGTGCTCATCACAGCAGTATGGTATTCCCAGTTGACATCTGGGAAGCTGAAATGTCCCATAAGGACAAGGGCTACTGATCCAGAGATTTCTCCTAATTGCCTATAGAATAAGTCATCAGTGCTTTGCCAGAGCCCATGCAGGACCCTGCTACCCTCCAAAGAGCCCCAGGGTCCTCTATGGGCCCAGCTGCCCTTCTGGGGCAAGCTGAAAGAGCAGATTTAGATTGGACTTAAGGAAGAAACATCTTACAATGAAGGAGGTGAGACTCTGGAACAGGTTGCCCAGAGAACTTGTGGAACCTCATCATTGGAAGCATTCAAAGTCAGGTTGGATGGGGCTTTGAACAATATTATCTAGTGAAAGATGTCCCATCCCATTGCAGGGAGTTGGAACTAGATGATCTTTAAAAGGTCCTCTCCAACTCAAACCATTCCATAATTCATGAAAAGCCCTAGGAATCCCCCAGTGATGGTCCTTGAGCTCCCTCACACCACCCTGCAAACAGCACACCCATGCCAGACAGCCTTGGACTCCAAAGTTATCTGCAAAGACTTTTATTAACTTCAAAGGATTAAAAAGTGGCCAAAACCCCCAGCGCAGGACTGCCATAGGCCCTGGCAGTGCCACAGACAAGGCACCCGAGTTTCAATAAATAAACAACTTCCCAGAAGAACGGCACACACAAATAGTGCTGCACCTCCAGCCTTCACAGCCTTCCCACACCCCAGGGGGTTCAGACACCCCTCGATGGGGCACTGGCAGTGACCCAGGGCAGGACCTGGGCTTAGAGGCGGACAAGGAAGGCCAGGTCAAGGGCATCAGGGATGCGGAGCTCATCCAGGTGCAGGGGGGAGGAGGTGAAGGGCAGGTGCACAGGGAAGAGGTGGCTGGTGTCCACCAGGAGCTGGCTGGGTCCCCCTCCATACTGGTCCTGCAGCTGCTTCTGTGGGGACAGAGTGCTCACATCCAGGGCTGCCCCAGTGAGGGGGCTCATGCGGGACAGCCCCCCCACAGCACTGGACCCCAGGTCCCACTTACCTCAACGCTGCTGATGAAGCTGGGACTGATGCGCTCCTCCAGCCCAACAGCCGGAGTGTAAGCCCGGAGGATCTTCACAACCTGGAGGAGATGGTGGAGTCCATGAACAGGGATGGGCTGGGCACATCCAGACACTTCTAGGTATGGCATTGTCCCCACCCCAGTGCCAGTGCATCCCTGGTGCACCCAGGGAGGCCAAGGAGCCCCAGGATAGGATGAGTGCCCAGCAAGCAGTGAGCCCCAACCCCCCCAGTACCTGCTGGGGTGACAGCACTGTGCACAGGCTGCAGAGAGCTCCAGCGTCCTCCTCTGTCACCTTCTTCACCTGTAGCAGCTGGGCAGCCTGGACCAGGGGCTCCAGCACCTCGCGGGCCCCACTCTGCTGCAGCCCCTCTGCCCGCAGCCACTGCTCGAGCTGACTGATGTTGTACCTGCCAGGGAGACGAGGTCAGGGGAAGCACGGGCCATACGCCAGCTCCCCCAGATACACCTGTCCTGCACGAGGACTGACCTGAGCTGGATGCCGCGGCTCCAGGAGCACGTGTCTTTTCTCAGCAGCAGGTAGTTGAGGGTGGTGCCGCTGATGAGGAAGAGGAGCTGGCGCAGAGCTTGGTGCCCCACACTGGGCGCCAGCCCATGGCGGTCCAGCGCTGCACGGAAGGAGCCCAGCTGCTGCAGCAGCTCAGGCAGGGTGTGGGCAGGGGCTGCTGAGGACTGGCGGTGGCCAGGAGGGCAGGAGGAGGACAAGCCCTGTATGGGCTCACTCTCCAGCATTGCGGCAACTAAAGGGTAGAAAAGACTCATCATAATGAGGCAGAGACCCTGCGTTGTGCCTCAAGCAGCCAGTACACTGCTCCTTGGCTCTGTGTCCCAGTTGGGGATGCAGGGGCCAATGACACCTCCAGGACAGCTGGCCCAGACTAGCCCAGGGGCTGGCCCTGCTTCATGAGGCTGCAAAGCAGGGCATGGGGGAATAGAGCTCCCCATGGATGCAGCCCAAGGTCGCCAGGGTGCTGAGCCCACTTTAGCTCCCCAGCCACCTCCTCCAAGCCAGGAGGCTCAAGGAGCAGACAGTCCCTCATAGAAGGGGGGCTCCCAATTCAGAGCCTACCTTCCCCCCTCTGGGTACAGCCTCTGTAACAGAGCAGGCAGTTCACACAGCTGAGCACGGCGCTCCCTCCCTGAACCAGTATCCTGTGAGTGCCCTGCAAGCCCCCCAAGCCCAGGCCATACCAATCATGGGTTTGAGGCGCTTCTCAGCGGTGCGGATGAGCTGCTGGTAGAGCTGGACAGACAGGGCACCCAGGCTGTGGCAGGAACTCTGGGGGTCCACGTTCTGCAAGCGATGCTCGTTCTGCCGCGCCGTGTTCCCCTGCCAGTAGCTCTGCGGGCACAGGCTGGGTCAGAGCCAGCAGTACCAGGGGACACAGCTGGGTCCCCAAGCAAGCATGGAGCAGTGTCAGCCCAGCACATCCCTAGCTACCTGGGTTGGAGGGGATGCAGCTCCTGGTGGGGACAAGCCCTGTCCCCGCTAAGCTCCCACCCTTCCCAGAGAAGTGGCAGAGCCCCTTGCAGCCCAGCCCTACCTCATCCTGGCTGTACTGGCGCAGGCAGTTCAGGAGCCGGCAGGTGTTGGCAAGCCAGAGTACCACCATGTCAAAGTCATCACTGTGCTTCTGCAGGAGGGCACAGAGAGCACCGGGGTCAGCAGGGCTCTGGTGGTGACAGCAGCAAGCCCTCACACCCCACAGTAGCTCCGTAAGCCACACAGAGCTAGCTGCAGCCTGATGAGGGCTGTGGGGGCGCAGAGCTGTCGGACCCTCTCGCAGGAGCCCTGCAGCACCCAGGGGCACCCCTCACCCCAGGAGATGCTCAGGCTAGACACTGCAGTCAGGTAATACACTGTGCCCTGGGGGCCAAGCTGCTGCCCCAGTGCCACCCCCACCTTGGCCAGTGAAGCTCCTGCTCCTCAGCCCAACCCACACCCCCAAGCCCAGCACCTTCATGACCCTTTTGATGGCATCGATGGCTGCATCCAGGAGCGAGCGAGCCCGTGGCTCATCACAGCAGTGGTCTGCATGCCGGAAGCATAGGAAGAGGACATAGGCTGGCAGGTCTGGGAGCGCCCCAGGGCTGCTCTGTGGTTTGTAGTCTGCAGGGGAAAGCAGGACAGTTGGGATCCAGTCAGCTACGAAAAGCTGATCCTGAGCCAGGCAGGATGCTTCCCCAGCAACACTGAAAGGATGAGCTCACACAGAGGTTGGCAAGAAACCCTAGCAGGGACCAAGCTGGGGTAAGGAGTCCCCATCTCTCCAAACCCTACCTGTGATGATGGCCTTGATAATGCGCCCTTTGTCCTCCATCCTCCATGCTAGCATGGCCTGGGACAGTCCAGCCAGGGATGGGACCATGGGGGACCGGGACAGGACCACAGCAGACGCTGCCAACTCCTGTGCTGGCCCGGTAGCCTCTCTCTTCACTGCAGGAGAGGACCACAGGTCACATCCTGCTGTGTCCTGGGCTGTGGGACCCAGATCAAGTCCCCTCAGCTCAGTCCAAGCAGATGCTCCCCAGCATCTCTGTTTGGGGAGGACTCTGCTCCCCATGTTGAGGCTGGGCGATGCTCCAGCCTCAAACCAGGCTGGTGACCCTCCAGCCAGCCCCATGCCTCCCTCCCGTGGAGGCACTTGCCTGTGAGCTCCTGGATCTGCTTCACATAGGCTCTCAGCTGCTTCTGGAGCTTCAGTGTGGTCCTCTCCTGCTTCTCCAGCTTCTGGGCCAGCTCCTGGGCAGAGACAGCCCCAGCAGGGCTCAGCCAGCCTCCCTCAGCTGGACACCCCCACCAGCACCCACCAAGTGGAGCAGAGCTGGGGGGATGCAGCAGGGTCCCACACATTGCTCCCTAAGGGGCTGTTGCAGCTCGCCACAGGGCAAGGGGGTGGAAGCCAGCCCCAAGCCAGGTCCTGCCCACCTGCCCCACCCCTTACCCAGTTCTCCTCCTTGAGCCGCAGGACATGGTGCTGCAACCCCTCCTGCCCCTGGTCCCGCTGCAGGTCATGAATGAGGGCTGCCTGCTGCTGGCTCAGCTGCTTGAGCGAGTAGATGTTGAGGTGCAGCCCTTCTACCTCCTCCTCATGCTGCTGCTTCTCCTCCTGCAGCTGACTCGCCAGCAGCCTGCACACATGCACCCGGGGAAACTGAGGCACCAGCCTCCCTTCAGCTGCCACACCCCATCCCTTGGGGAGGCTGCTGAGGAGGTGTTTCTCCCCTGAAGCCTCAGAGCTGGGAACTCTCCCCCTGGCCAGGCACCCTGGGGGCAGCATAAACCCAGCTGTGCTAACAGAGCATCTCCCCTCCAGCTGCACTGAGCCTTGAGCACACACGCCACAGCCCAGGAACAGGCTGCACCAGCTCTGCCCTCTTAGGAGGCTCCTGTTGAGCCCAGGGCATCTGGTCTGCTCATGCAGTGGGTGTGCCTGTGCTCAGAGCAAGGTAGGATGCTCCAGCCCCCCTGGAAAACACAGCTGGGTGCGCTGGAGAAAAGGGAATGAAAGCCAGGGCTACCCCACACCCAGCTGGGCAGCGAGGGGCAGGCTGTCCTTGCTCTCCCAGCCCAGCTGGGGCTACGATGCCAGTAGCACGTGAGGAGGTGGCTGCTTCAAAGAGGATTTGCAGCTGCCCAGCACCACAGCACTGCAGAGGCCAGGCAGCTGCCACCCAAGCTGCGGCTGGCTGAAACACCAGGGAAAGCCCCTGGATGTTTCCATCCTGGATGTTGCTGGAAAGCCCAGCAGCATGGATCCAGCAGCCCATTGTGGGGAAACCAGCCTCAGCTGGGGACCATCTCCCTGGGACCACACTCACCTATTGGCAACTTGCACCGCATCATATGCATGCTTCAAGTCATCATCGACTGCCGCCCTCTCCGGGCTCCTGCCCAGCCCCAGCATCTCAGCTATGTTCTGCAGGGAATGGAGAGCAGGGTGAGGCCAGCCCCACCGGCCTGGATCTGGCCCTGCTTGCAGTGGGGCAGGGGCTCACCCTGCGCTTGAGGAAGTCCAATGGTTTCCTCTCCTCTGGCTCCACAGGGGCTTTGGACCTCCGCAGCTCCTCCCGGGTCCGGGCCAGCTCCTCGTTGACAGCGTTGAGCTGCCCCAGGAGGAGAAGGTACGCCTTCTCAAAGGGATCCTGGCCCATGCCACCGTTCAGCAGCACCTCACCGCTGGGCTGTGGCTGCAGCCCCTCTGGCACCGGCTGCCAGCGCTCCTCCAGCCCCTGGGTGCAGAGACAAGGGTTGGCACAGCAGCCAGTGCTGGGCACCAGCACCAGAACAACTGCAGACAGCCCTCCCTGATGGGACCAGCTCCCAGCCAGGAGCCCCAGGGCACAGCTGTCCCCATAGTCAGAGCAAGGGACAGTCCACTTGTCACCCCCACCCCACTGTCCCCCAATAGCGTCACCACTAGCCTCAGCCTGCTGGTCGGAGCCATCTCGTGAGGGAGCTGTGGACATGGAGGACAAGTAGCTGCTCTCAGAGCCCAAGAAGCTCTCTGACGAAGGGGACCGTCTCAAAGTGCTTTGCTGAGTGGGGAGAGAAGGACAAGGTTGTTTCCCCACACCCCAAGCACCTGCTGACGCATCAGCCGGGGCAGAGCAGCAATAGCCTCAGGATACCTTGGCTTGGGGATCCCTCAGCACATGAGCTGGGGAGCCCACTTCTCCCGCAGAGGGTGCCCTGGACCAGCCAAGCACTGCCTACTCCCCACAAGGAGCCAAGGGAGGGGTTGCCCTCAGCCTCCCTGTGCCACTGCCAGCCCCTCACCCTGTGGAAGGCCACCTCATCCCGCAGGTTCTCATAGCCCTGCTCCAGGCGGGCGTACTCCTGCACCAGGCTCTGGTAGCGCGCCCGCTCCTCCTCCAGCTCCTGCAGCAGACCCTGGCTCTCCTGCACCGCACGCTGGTGCTGCTCTGTGGGGATGGACACAGCAGGGAGTGAGGACAAGCAAAGCCAGGACCCCTCTGCAAGGGGACATGCAGGAACACACCAAGCCTGCAGGACCAGCCCATACCCAGGGGAATGGGATGAGGGGATCAGAGGACCCCTTTTACCTTCCAGATCCTGTGACTGCTCCGACATGCGCTGGACCAGGGCATCCCTCTCCTCCCCCAGCTGCAGCTTCATGGCTTCCACCTCTGCCAACCGCTGCAGGAAAGCAAAGGGGCAGGTACACCCAGAGCCCTGCCTGGGGCCAGTCCTGGCTGCCAGAGGCATCCTCCAGTGACCACCCCACGGCAGGAAGCACAGCATGCTGCCAGGTCCCTGGCGAACCCCATGGAGCCCCAGCAGAGCAAGAGCATCCCCTGGACAGACAGACCTGCCTGAGCTCCTCGACCTCCTGGCCCAGGCAGCTCTTCATGCTGTGCCTCTCCAGCTCGGCCAGCCGTTCCTGCAGCTGCTGGACCTGGGCGTCACGGGCCGCATCCTCCCGCAGCTGCTGCAGCTCAGCCCGCAGGCACTGCACCTCCTCAGCATGGGCAGCATTCAGCCCCGAGAGCTGCTCCACCAGCCGCTGCTTCTCCTGGGCCTTGGGCCAATGGGCAGAGCACATCAGGCAGGTGGCCAAGAACAAGGGCATATACCCCTGTGTCTCCCATCAGTGAGAGCCCATGCATGTTCAGGCTGCCCTTCTGCAACAAACCTGGATACCCCATTTCCCACCCATCTGTTTGGAGCCCTGAGCCTCCAGTATCACCTCAAACAGAGCTCAGGCATGGGAGAGCAGCTCTCCATGACGTGCCATCCCACATGGAGCCACGTATGAGCTTTGCCATGGCTTTAGAGCCTATTACCCACCTCCTGGCCAGCCCCGACAGCAGGATTTTCTAGCCCTGCTTCCACCAATCCCCAGAGACAGGATCACACCACAGAAGCCCTCCCTCCCCCTCCACAGACACCCCCAGAAAGGGAGTGGTGACAGCCAAAGCAGAGACACTCACCCAGATGGCGACGGCAGATGCTGCCAGCAGGAGCGTGGTAGGAGAACACACCATGCCAGAACCGTTCCCAGCACGTGACACTGTGCTGCAAGGCTGCACCCAACCAAGCACCCAGGAGGGTGCCCAGCCCAGCCCCAGGGCCACCAGCCCCACATCCATAGGGAGCATTAAAAACCCAGGAATGAGACCCAGAGGCAGGACTCCTGCCAGGGGACACGTGTCAGGCAGGGTCAGCTCCCACCCCAGGGCTGGGAGAGGCCTGAAGACAAGGGCAGGCATGGTTTTGGCTGCACAGGGACTGGTAAGAAGTGGTCAGCAAAAAGCAGCTGCCCCCACGCCCTGGGAGCCATGAAGGGCTGAAGCCAGCACCCACCTGCTCATCCAGCCTGCACTGCAGCTGTATCACCTTGATCTCCATGCCCTTGTGCAGCTGCTTGTAGTGCTCGACCGAGCGTGCCTCAACACGCAGCCGCCGCAGCTCCCGGCGTGCCTGCACCCGGCGGTAGCAGCACTGCAGGTAGATGACAGCCCCACGCAGGCGGGAGTAGCGGGTCCGGGCCAGCCAGCCCCTGACAGCAGCCTGGATCACCACGGCTTTCTGGTGCCACACCATCTGTGGAGGGAGAGATGGGGCAGTGGCACCGCCAGCGGCACAGCCCCCCCAGGTGGGATCGGGACACCCACTGCCCTGCCAGGCTCCTACCTGTTGGTAAAGGTGCCGGGCAAACATGCCCCGGGCAAAGGCTTGGATGGTGATGACAGCCTGGCGCACACGTAGGTAGGAGCGCCGGGCCAGAACCATCCTCAGGGTCTTCTGCAGCATCACAGCAGCCCTGGTCCTTCGCAGCATCCTGGCGAACCTGCAGGGAGGGCAGAGAGCTGAGCAGGGGGTGGCAAAGCCTGCAGGGAGGACAGAGCACTGGGCAGGGGCTGACAAAGCCGGCAGCCCAGCCCATACCACAGGGACACCCAGGTCAAAGCCCAGCCCAGAGCCAGTACAACTGCCAGCTCACCCCAAGGCTGAGCTCTGTCTCAGCTCATTGCAGCTCCCTCCAAGCCCCGTCCCCCGCTCACCTCCGGGCCAACATGCCCCGGGCATGGCGCTGCAGGCAGACCGCTGCGGCACGTGCCCGTCCAAAGCGCCTCCGTGCCAGCCAGCCCCGCAGGTGCCTCTGCAGCAGGGTGCAAGCCGCCCTCAGCCGCCGGTACCGCAGATCCTCCAGGTAAGCCACTTGGCCAGCTCGGAAAAACACCTTGCTCTTCCCACACTGGTACTTGCTGGGGTCCTGCGTGCAAGGGTGGAGTCAGTCCCAGGGACAAAGCATACCCCAGTCAGGCTCCCCTACGAGTGATGCTCCTCATGCCACTGATCCCTGCATCCAGCCTCCCTGGAGGCTGAGTTCCTCCCCATCTCCCAGCTCACCCATTTCTGTACCCCACTGGGCACCCACACATGGGGAGAAGTATCTGCAAGGGATACTCTGGTACCACAGCTGCAGTCTCCAAGCAGGACCCTTACTTGGAGCAGTCTCTCAAGGGCAAGGCTGCAGATCTGCTTCTCGTCGGTGCCCATCAGCTCCTCTCTGCTCACCAGAGCCCTGTACCTCTCTAAGAACTCCTGGTACGTCCACCTGTGGGGTAGAGAGGGCGGTCAGAGGTGCTGTGGCTGGAGAGGGGGGGAGCACCCAGGGTGCTGCTGAAGCAGCGGGGTACCTGGAGGGGTAGCCTGAGGCACTGATCCGGATGGTCTCCAGGACCCCGCAGGCTCGTAGCTGCTCCACTGCTCTCCTGGAGTCAAACCTGGGGCAAAGAGGGGCTGATCTAGAATGGGTGCCAGCCAGCTATGCACGCTCCAAGCTATGCAGGGCCAGGGCAAGAGGGACACAGATTGGAGGAACAGCAGTGCCCCACAGTGTCTCCAGCCCCATCCCCTCCAGCCTCCCTGGCCAGGCACTCACACAAAGGGCTGCTTGCCGTCGTTGGGTTTGATACAGCGGATGTAGTGCGGTGTGGTGCTGCCCAGCGTCTCCATCAGCCGGTTCAGGGAGGCTTTGAACTGCAGAGGACAAGGCAAACATGGTCAGGGCCAGCAGGAACATCCTGGGGCTTGTGGGGTTCCCTGGGCCAGGACACACATTGGTCCCCTTGGGGCTACCCCAGCCCCAGTTGTCTGGGGCCAGCACACATTTTCCCCCCCACCCCATACCTGGCTGGAGATGGACTTCTTGCTCTTTTGGCTACTGGGCAGCGATCTGCGGCTGGGGCGACCAGCCATCCTGGGCCCGCTGGACCTGCGGGACTGCAGGGACACGGGGCCATCCCCTTCTTCCAGGAAGAGCTCAGCGAGCAGGGCAGACTGCACAGAGCAGAGCTGTGAGAGCCAGGCAGACCTCGCAGCAAGCATCACCCAATACCCAGAGAGCCATCACCACCAGGAGACACAGACCCAAAAGACCAGAGGTTTCACAGGGGCCAGCCCAGTGCACAGTCCTCTGCCCTGCTACAGCCCAGATGTGCCAGATCCAGCTGTGCCCCTGCCTACTGCTTCCCCCAGGAAAAACTAAGTGCAAGCCACGGGCACTTCCCCAGATGTGCTCAAGAGCCCTCTAAGATGTCCCTTACCTTCTGCCAGAGCCACACAGGGTGGAAGGGAGAAGTGACAGCATTACAGACCTGGAAGCAGCAGGACCCTCCAGCCCTCTCAGCAGGGAGATGCCAAGGTGTCTCCCAAGATGGGGAAGCCCAAGGGTGGGGAGCACCCACATCTCAGGGCACCCCGACCACGGCCAGCACTGCATGGGGCTATGCCAGCAGGCAGACAGGGATTTACCCTGCACATCTTTACCTCCTACACCATCAGTCCTTCCCAGCCCCAGGCTCCCGGGGCCACAAGCCGGCCAGGCTCTGCCCTACACAGCCACTGCTCAGGGTGGCTCTCACCTTGCTGGCTCGCAGCAGCCCCACCAGCTCCTCGGGGACAGCGTCCCTGTTCTTCTCCACAAACCCATCACACTGGTATTCCACCTGGCAGGAGACAAGGCAGGCACCAGCATTGGCCTGTAGCTTCCAAGACCGGTTTGGTGCAGGGCTCTGCTTGGACACAGTCCAAGGCTTTTGGAAGAAGTCCTTGCAGGTGTCAGAGCTAGGGGTGGCCACACTGCCTAGCTCCTGCCCTGCTGCAAGGATACTGATGGGAACCATCACAGCCAGAGTTTCCATACCCTCAGTTAAAGAGTTGCAGCCCAGCACTTAGCAGCAGCAGAGCCAGCAGGATCCACTTCCCAGCCTGGGAGGGTGCAGACAGCTGCCGCAGCCACTCGGGACAGCAGGAGGCTGCAGGAGCTGCCACCACCAGCTCTAGACAGGGCAGGCTGGGTGCCCATTGGTGCAGAGCCACTGACGAGCCCTCCCTGCCCAGGGCTGTGCTGCCACAGCTTTCCCTACCTTGCCGGCGAAGTGGCAGACAATGAAAGCATCGGTGGGCCTCTTGGGCTTCTGGAAGTGGGAGCTGCTGAGATGGGTCTGGTAAAGCTTCTGGGCCCAGCTCCTATCACTGCCTTGGGGCATCTGAAAGACAAATAGGTCAGAAAGAGCAGCAGGGGGGCTCTGTGTGGCTATGGCAGCCTGCTCCCGACACCCCTTGCCCACCTTGCACTCCTCATTCAGCAGGTCCAGGATGCCAAGCCGACCCTCAATGAGCTCAATGCATGGTTGGTTGTCACAGAAGTCAACGAAGACCCAAGGGATCTCCTCAGTCACATACTCCTCCTGCTCCAGCTTGAAGACGTGCTGGAGGGCAGGGAGAGCAAAGCAGGACTGAGCCAGGAGGGCACAAAGGTGGCCAGCCACCAGGCAGGCTGCAGGCAGTGGCTTGGTTTCCATAAGACACCTGAGCAGCCCTTCTCCTGGAGCAGGAGCACTTTCAGAGAAAGGAGGGGACCATGCCCAGCTCCAGCAGCCTCCCAGAGCCCCATGTTTGCAGGGACTGAAACACCAGCCACATTCAAGGCAGAGAGCACCAAAAGCAACCGCGCAGACGGGATGTGCAGGGCCCACCCTTGCTAGCTCCCAGCATGAAGACACATCTGGGTGACACCCACCAGGTTGAAGAGCTGTTGCAGCTTCTCGTTGGCATAGTTGATGCAGAACTGCTCAAAGCTGTTTTGCTCAAACATCTCAAACCTGCGGGCAGCAGAGACCTGCTTGAAGGCAGCTGCCGGGCAGAGCCACCACAGCCAGCCACAGGCACCCAACTGGCCCCACTGCAGGGACGGGTACTGCCCCATGTCCCAGCTGGAGCAGTTGGTGGCTGCAGACCTGCAGCCACAGCTGATGCAGGAGTAGGACCACGCTCTTCCAGGCAGCCCAGGAGAGGGGAGCTGCTCTTACCCGTAAATGTCCAGGATGCCAATGCAGGTATGGTGGCCCTCCAGTGACCGCAGGGCACGGTTGACCCTGCTCACTATCCACCTGAAGACCTGCCCATACATATGCTTGGCCAGGGCATCCTGGGAGTTGAGTGCCTGCTGCCTGGAGAGGGGCTTCAGGTAGGTCTCACCAGCAGTGACCAGCTTGCGGTGGCAGAGCCAGCGCATCACCTGCGATGCCTCAACGCCCAGCAGTGTGCAGAACAGCCCTAGGGCCTCATCGGCAGGCTGCAAAGGGACAGACCCTGTCACCGCAGTATTGCTGAGATGTGGCTCCTGCAGCCAGCGCAGCTCAGGGGCCAGTTTGGGATGCAGGGTGCAGGCAGCAAGCTCTCGCCCACCTCCACGAAGCAGCCATCCCCACGGCGGTCCCTCCCTCTGACCACAATGTTGCCCAGGTGCAGGATGGCAGCCAGGATGCTGAATAGCTCCAGCTGGTTGGCCTCAGGGACACCTGCAGGCACAGCACAGGCATGAGGGACTCCCCAGGCTCCCCCCACCCTGTGCTGGTCTCACCCCCTGCGTCACACAAACTGGAGGGATGGGAACGGCCAGTAGAGAGCCGGGCTCCCCAGCACTGGGATGTCTGGCACCAGCACTCCTACACCAGCATCAGGGTGAGGGTGGTGGGACAACCAGCCCTGGGGACCAGCCCTGCCTGCCCCCTCCCCATCCGTGCCCAGCCAGGACAGTACCCAGGAGAGAGAAGGCATGCCGTGTGCTGTCCAAGTCGGCCGCATCATTGGTGCCCTGGGCCATGGTGCACTGGCCCTGGCAGGTGTAGTGGAAGGACTCTGCCCCACCTGTGGGCAAGACATGTCAGGCTGTGAACTGGCACAACCTGTCCCATGGGGCTCCCAACCACCCTTATCCCAACCCAGGGTGCCCATCAGCAGCAGAGCCTCCTCCAGCACCCAGCTGGGGAGGGCAGGAGGGCCTGGCACTGCCCAGCGTGGGACGGGCTGGCAGAAAGCTGTGCCATGGGGCTCATGGGGGGGGGACGTGGGGGCACTCACGGAGACCCAGGCCCTGGAGCTCAGGCAGGGTGGCTGAGGCACAGAGCTGGTAGAAGATGTGGTAGTTCCTCTCCGCTTTCACCTGTGGATGAGCAAGAAAATCACTGAGAAGCCAGGTCACCTTGGGCTCCCCTGCTCCAGTGCTGCAGCCCCAGATTTGGGGAGAAGGGACGCCTTCCCCTCTCCCAGCTGCACTCAACAGCACTGGGGTTGCTTTCCTGGGGGATGCCCAGGAGGAGCACCCTCCTGCTCCAAGGACTGGGGCTCCCACTCAGCCCTGTCCCCATGCCACTCCAGAAACCCACCTGGAAGGTGACACGGGACTTCTCCAGCAGGTAGGTTTTGATGATGGCCCCTGTGACATGAGCTTGGCTGAAGCCAATCTCGATGTATTTCCCAAAGCGGCTACTGTTGTCATTCCTGATTGTCTTTGCGTTCCCAAAGGCCTGGCGGGGAAGGAGAGCAGGAGGTTTTAGCTGGCCCCAGATCTCCAGGTGCTCTGGAGAAGTTCAGCCCCTGCCACCCATTTTACAGGGGGGAGACAGACACGGCATCACATCAGGGATACAGGCCATGAGGAGCACAGGAGAGCCTGGGGACCCAGGGGGACTCACCTCCATGATGGGGCTGGAGGCCAGCACCTTCTCCTCCATGCTGGAGTGGCCCAGACAGCCCCCAACGGTGGTGAAGTATCTCATGGCATACTTGGCCGATGCAGTCTTCCCCGCGCCCGACTCACCACTGATGATGAGGGACTGGTTCTTCCCAAACCTGCCAGAGAGGGACATGAGCTGGGGACAGCCTGTGACCCAACAGGACCACTCTCCACAGACACGCCACGGTCCAGAGGACCATCCCCACTGGGGATGCTCCCATGCGATGCTCTCACCTCACCATCTGCTTGTACGCCTCCTCCGCCAAAGCAAAGATGTGGGGATCCATGTCCCCCATTTCACGGCCACTGTAGGCGTAAATCACCTCCTCCTCATAGATGGGCAATGGCTTGTAGGGGTTGATAGCGACAAGGATGATACCTGGAGAAGAGGGCTGTGCAACAGGCAGGGGCAGGAGGGGCACCTGTCCCAGGGAGCCATAGGGAAGGGGCACGGGATGGGGAGCAGGAGGGGGTCCATGGGGCTCACCGCAGTAGGTGTAGATGGCGTTGGCCTCCAGGAAGCGCCGGCGTAGCGAGTGCAGCACGGCCGGCTCGTGCAGGTAGCTCAGGGCCACCAGGTCATCGGCACCTGAGAGGCAGTCAGGGTTGCAGAGAGGCGGCAGCTGGAACTCGATGGGGTAGGCCAGTGCCTGCAGGGATGGAGGGTCAGGGTCAGCCGGCCCCACAAAGGCAGGATGAGTCTGTGGGGAGTGACACAGCAGGAGGGATGCTGTCTGCAGGCTATGCTTGGGCTGCTAGTCACCAGGAATCACAGCACAGCCAGCACAGCAAGCTGAGCTGGAGGCATTTTGGGAAGTCAGGCAGGAACAGGCAGTGAGGACCAGCTCACCGGGCAGTCAGGGGACACAGGACACAGTGAGCCAGACACAGCTGCAGTGGTCTGGGCTTCTGCTCAGACACCAGACAGGACACATCCAGGCAATGTTTGAGCCTCTCAGCACCCTGCTGAAGAGCCCAGGCTGGTTTGCAGGTGCAGAGGTGAACTATCTCCCATCTGGGGATGCTCAACCACATGGCAAGCACAGGAGGGACTTGCTGGGCCACACAGCTCCAGCCTTACCGAGCCATCTTCCAGGCGGAGATGGAGTATGTCATCTCCTTCCTTGTAGTCTCTGGTTATTTCCGCCACCCTCCAGACTTCGACACAGTCAGGGATCCACACCCGGGCACCCTGCAGAGATCCATGGCCAAGAGACAGGGAAAGCGTCTGGCCACCAGCCTCCGAACCAAGCATCACAGCCCTCCCCACGGTTCTCACTTAGGACAGTCAGCCCAGTGCTCAGCATCACTGTAGCGGGGCAAGCCATGGGACCCAGCACCCTGCTAGGTGCCCCATGGCCCCTTGGCTCCTGCAGGCAGGGGTCCTACCCAGCTGCACAGGAAGGTGCCTCTGCTGGAGCCCCACTTCTCCCCAGCTCTGCTGCCCACCCTGGAAAGGTCAGCACCTCTCCTGCCCTTGGCATGGGGGGCTGTTTCTGCCCCAGCCCGAGGATGCGATCACGCCTGCTGCTCCAGGGAAGGTTTCTGGAAACACAGAAGATGCTGAGCACAGGCATTTCTGAACACCCCACATGCTGCGGATGCAGCCACATGGTTTGGCTGGGCAGACACCAGGCTTGAAAGCAGATAACATGCAGTACAGATCCCTTGCTAGCTACTGAGCCGATCCAGACACCATTGCCAGCTCTGCAGACCTAGCTACAGGCCAGAGCACAGGGACAGCAATAAGAAAAATCACCCCATGCCCTTTTTGCCCCCCAAATATGCAGCTCCTTGGGGCCAGCCTCGTGCAAGGGACCAGCTGGCACCCATGGGACCAGTGCTCCCTGCCTCCAGCACTCTGCCTGCTGGAGGCTGCTGCCAGCCTCGGTTTCCCCTCTGCAGACAGCGGGTGCTGATGAAGTAGTTCTGCAGCATGGTGAGCCCTGACTTCTCTCTGCACCCAGACCTGAGCGTTAACACCTCCCTCACACCTAGAAAAAGCTTCTTTGAAGCCACCCCGCAGTGAGTGGGATGCCATGCTCAGCAGGAGCAAAACAGCACACCGCCACGAGGATAGAGAGGCAAAAACTGGGCGAAAAAACCTTAAAACCCTGCTGTAGGCACCCTGTCAACTGGCACAGGGTGACCTCCTGCGCTCCTGGGCCAGGGAACAGCAGCTCCTGCTGCCCCCACTCCTGGCACGAGTGCCCACGGCCCCGCTCTGTGCCAAGCTGTCAGACACCATCTCAGCAGCTTCTGCTAGATTGCAGGGAACAGGGGCTGCTTCCAGGAGGCCGGTACCTCCTGCTGCTCCGAGCAGGCAGAGATGAGGCCATATTGCAAGCTTAAAAAGGGGACGGGGATGGAATCTAATGGTTGCAGCTTTGCTCTCGGGCTGAGATGGGAGCATGTATCTGTTTCCACAAAGTCTGGAAGCTATTGCAGAGCGGCGACAGGGCTCTAACGCATCACGCTCCCACCCCAGAGGGCTGGGGCCAGCCTCTCGCTAGAAACCGGGGCCTGAAAAACCATCCTGGTTTTGCTGATTTCGCAAATCCAGGGAACTTGGCTTGCAGCAAATGTTTCCAGGTCCGCAGTGTGCAAAGCACATGTGTTAATGCATCATTAAAGTTGATCAAGCAAGCACTGAATAGGCTGGAAGACTGGGGAGGGGGAAGAAAGGGGCTGAACTTCGGGTTCACATCCAAGGAGTCATCAGAAGACTGAACATCTGACTTTGCAGTTGAAATGACGAGGGCAGGAAGGGGATCAGGTTGCAGGGGCCGCTCAGCTGAGGAGCTGCGACTGGAAGCCATTCTCTTTTATGAACAGTAGCCACTGGGGGGAGCAAAAATTGCACGATGTACAGCTTCCCGGCAAGGCACTAACGGATTTTAGCCTGAAATCACAGCTGGACAAAAGAGCATCCCTGCTAGCGAGCCCAGCTTGCCCCTCGGCCGCTCCCCAGCTCTCCTCCGAGGGAGCGCCGGGCTGGCGCTCAAGCAGGCACAAGCTGCAAAAGCTGGAAGGCCCCTCAGGGCTCCACAGGGCACTAGGCTAAGTCAGTCGTGCAGCTGCTTCGGTCCCAGCCTGGCCGGCGATTTGGGACAGGGCAAGCCACAACGCCTTAAGCACAGAAACCCTCCTTGCTTTGGCCAGGGTGGCACCTCAATCGCGCCGCGATGATGGATGCTGCACCTCTGACCTCTGCAGAAATGTCAGCACCCTCCAGCCCCGCAGGCTAGCGTTGTACCTCCAGGGAGAAAGGACCATGTTTAGGGTCTGCCCTAAAGCTGTAGCAATCATTTTTAATACACAGCAGCAAAAGTGAGAAGCAAGAGCCTGTCCTGCTGCCTGCTCGCAGCAGGAGCCTTCTCAATGGGCAGAGCTGGACCAAGGCAGAGGGAGAAGGATTTGGGCCGGGATCCAGGGGATGAAAGCAGCCAGACCAGTTGGGCAAGAAGCAGGACAGATAGGCACCCAGGCAGCACCAAACCCTTCTTCTCACCTGTGACCAGCACCCCAGCAAGGTGCTGCGCTTGCCAGGCCATGGGTCCCTGCGTGTCAGGGAGCCCTACCAGCAGCCTAGCTGTGGCGCAGCAGCCACGGCAGCACCCACGTAGGGCAGGCAGCCCACGGCCGGACCTACGGCTGGCGTACCCTGTGAGGTGCCACCAAGCCAGGCGCCAGTGGGACACCCAGGCCACAGCACCTGCAGCCACCCGAGGTGCTGAGCCCCCGGGGGAGGCACAAGATTCCCCCCCAGGTGTGCAACAAGCTCTCCAGACCCGCGGGCAGGGCTCCCCCAGCCCCAGCAGCTATTTGCCCCCCCCCCCCCCGGCTGCAGGGGGAGAAGACCTTCCAGCTCCCTCTGCGGCACCCCGGGGTGGGCCCCCCTCACCTGCGCATACGGGACCCCCGCGGCCATGGCGTCCCCCCCCCGCGCTGCTGCCAGCACTCCCACCCCCGCTGCCCGCAGCCCCTTTATGGCCGCTAATTGCCGCTAATTGGAGGGGGAGGGGGGGGGTTACGGGTCCCCGCCCCACTCCGCCTCCCGTTTCGCCCCACAGCCCCTCCCCGGGCCAGAGGAGCTCCTGGGAGGTGCTGGGACTGGTTCCCCCCCCTGCTGTGGCACCCCAAGATCCCTCCCAGCTCGGGCACCCTAAGGGCCCCCTGTGTAGGGCACCTCGAGACCCACCATTTGGGACACCCCAAGAATCCCCATAAGGGGCACCCCAAGACCCCACTTGGAACATCCTGAGAAGCCTTATCTGGGACACCCCCCCCGTCCAGGACACCCCAAACTCCCCCCCACCTGGGACACCCCAAGAGCCCATCGAGAGCACCCAAAGACCCCTCCTATCTGGGACACCCCAAAACAGCCCTCATCCAGGGCACCCTGGGCCACCCTGGACCCTGATCACGTGCACCCCGCGTACCCCATCCAGGGAACTCCAAGCACCCACATGCCATCACAGCCCCACGGCACAGGCCCCCGCTCCCCTCGCTACAGAGAAACTCTGGTAACGATGAAAACCTATGGCCACGGCACCAGCGGTGTGCTGACAGCTCTCCGTGGGTGCTGCTGCCCATGGGTCCCCACGGCCCATGGGAGCCACTCTCTGTAGGTGCCGCTGCCCATGGGTGCTGCTGTCCATGGGTGCCGCTGTCTGTGGGTCCCTACAGTCTGTAGGTGCCACTCTCCATGGGTGCTACTGTCTGTAGATCCCTGTTGCCCATGGCTCCCAACTGTCCATGGGTCCCCACTGCCCAAGGGTGCTGCTGCCTGCAGGTCCCCGCTGTCCCTGCACACCTGCGGTGGCCCGGCCAGCCCTGCAGAGCCGGGACAAAGCCTGGGCGACTGGCTACCACGCAGAAGTGGCTGCTGGTGGGTGCAGCCGGGGACAGGGTGACAAGAGGATGCCCAAGCAGGGCGAGAGATGGGGGATGAGCAGCACCACCTTGCCAGGAGCAGGAGCACCTGTGGGGACAAGGAGAGGGCCAGACCCACAGCAAGGTCACCTGGCCTGGACAGGGATGAATCTACCTGTCAGGAGGAGGCAGATGTCCCCATCGGTTCCTGCTCCTGCCCCAAGCTGGCACCTGCTTTTTTCCCAGTTGGCTTCGCTGAGCCTCTGCAGCCCCGCCATACTGCCCCAGTGCTGGCGCAGCTTCGGGGATGCCAAAGCCATCCCAGAGGGTGCCAGCTCCGGTAACCCAGCACACTCCAGCAGATTAGCGCAACATGGCAAGC
Organism: Aptenodytes patagonicus; assembly: GCF_965638725.1. Classification (NCBI taxonomy): domain Eukaryota; kingdom Metazoa; phylum Chordata; class Aves; order Sphenisciformes; family Spheniscidae; genus Aptenodytes; species Aptenodytes patagonicus. The sequence goes on from NC_134973.1 coordinate 1,161,444, forward strand.
GGGGCGATGAAAATGTTGCCCTTCCTCCCTCCCCCCCCCCCCCCCCAAAAAAAAAGTGAGCACATTCTGCAACAGAGAACACATAAAGCCATTTTCTGATGAAAAAATAATGAATCCCTAATTGCCCAAGGGCTGTCAGTGGCATGTGGCTCATTAACAAATCACATAGGTAGGTGTCACACCTGTAGGCACAGACCAGAGCACCACTAATAGCCGAGCTTTCAGCCGGGGAGAAAACAGGCGCCCAGGCAGCCTTTCGGTAGTCACTGCTCCCCAAAGGGGTCGATGGCACTTTCCGACAGCTGCCTTGAGAGCCCCAGCGCAGCCGGGGAGAGCTGCGGCAGCGGGGTGTGCAGCAGCCCCGGCGCAGCAAGACGCAGTGGCAAACCGTGCCACGGTCGCCTGATGCCAGGTGACGGCACCCAGGGAAGCAGCGAGGCCCCGGGGCGCATTTTCCCCATCACCCCATCCCGCGTCGTGCCCCGGCTGCCCCAGGGAGTCACAGCGTGGCCACGGGGTTTGCAGGAGGGTCCGTGCCCCCGGCACACGGGAAGCAGAGGGTGAACGCTGCTGAAAAGCAAACCACTGGCAGACATACGGACCGGCAGATACACAACCCAAAACCAGAGCAGGGCGGCCGGTCCCGAGGACGCTGGAACGGGCGCTGAGAGGCTGCAGGCAGTGAGACACCACAGGTAGCACAGGAATTCATATATAGTAAAAAGTCTTTATTAAGAAGGCTTTGAAGTCAAAAAATAAAACTCTTGATACAATTTTCATAACCGTCAAGTCAGCTCAGCAAATATATAATCAGTACTTTAGCCATGTAAGGTTAAAGGTCCGTTATTTTCTTTTTAAAATAAAATATATTTTAGTTTTTAAAATTTATTCAATAAAGTACATATTTTCCTATAAATTCCCTACATATACATAAAGAGGTAAAAAATAAAAAAATAAAACTAAAAAAAAAAAAACCAACAAACCAAAATCAACCACAAAATAAAAAGGAGATAGAAATCTGTCTGGTTTTTGCGACATGGTGTGTTAACTGTGCCCCTCCGTCCCGCGAGCTCCCCCTGCCCGGCCTGGCCCCTCCAGCCACAACCCCCGACCTCTCGTCACACGTTTTTGGGCAGTTTTCACATTGGCAAAATAGAAGATAGACCTGCGTTACAAAAAAAAAAATATATATATATATTTATAGAACCATCAAGAATCATCCAAAAAAATAACTACATACAAAAGGAACGACAACAAAAAAATTATAATAATAATAGAATGATTTTAAAAAAATAAAAGACAACCCTTGCGTGTCCTAAAATAAAAAGTGCAACCGGACCTTTTCTTTCTGTTTATTTAACTTTGCAAACTGAATACTGTTATTTGGGAAGGACTGTTGAAGAACAGCTGGGCTTCCTCCTCCCAGCCGCCGGGTGAAGAGTTAAAGCTATTCTGTAAACATCAGAGTTTCCTCCTCTCTGCAGTTTCACACCCCTCTTCCTCGTTGTCTTCGTCGGCCCCTTCTTCCCCACCCCTCCCGACCCCCTGTATTTCGGCCACCCTCCCGCCCCGCCATCCTGCCCTCTCCGCCTCTCCAGCCAGCAAGCAGCAGCCTAGCCTTCCCCCCCCCGCCCCGTGCGCCCATCGGATCCGTTATTAAATAAAAAGATTGATTTAAACAGTTTAAAGTCCTTAAAAAGCTGTGTTGGGGTGGAGGGGAGGGCTGGCTGCCCTGGCGAGCTGGACCCGGCTAGGAGAAGATGTGGATGGCTTGCGTGGCAGGAGTGTGGCAAGCAGGACACTCGGGCTCGGCTTTGCCGCAGATGCGCATGGCACACTCCATGCAGAAGAGGTTGTGGCCGCAGGGTACCAAGGCGGCGATCACCTCGCTCTCAAAGCACACCATGCACTCGCGGGAGCTCTTACGGTGCCCGTCGGAGCTGCTGGAGTCGGTGGGCGAGCCCGAGGCGGCGGAGATGCTGCCGGGCAGGGAGGAGGAGGAGGAGTAGCCGGTACTGTTGGAGAAGGAGGACAGCGAGCCTTGGGTGGGCAGCCAGGACAAGGTGCTGACGGGGTCGCTCTGGATGCGGCGCGCTAAGGGGTGGTCCAGGGCCACGCCGCCGCTCTCGGGGAGGGTGGGCGAGTGGCGCGGCGTGGCCGTGCCGCTGTTGCGTCTCTGCGAGCCGTTGATGGAGGAGCAGCTGCTAAAGGCTTGCAAGGGGTTGCCTGAGCGCTCGAAGGGTGACCAGATGGTGGTGGGTGTCGTGAGGTCGAGGGCCAAGAAGTCGAAGCCGAAGTCGCACTCCTCCGAGCCCAGAGGGGCCGGGGGCTCGCTGAAGGTGAAGCCGCTGCTGGTGCTGTAGGGGCTGGTGGGGCTGGCGTCCGCCACCCGCCCGCTGTAGTAGGACTCAGTGGAGGCGCTGCCTAGGGAGCCGAGGCTGTCGTTGCGGAGGGCGGCCGAGGGGCGGCGGGCAGGGTGGGGGGCTTTGGCCCACAGGCTGGCCGTGCTGCCCTGCAGGTCGAGGCAGACATCAGTGCCGTTGGAGTGGAAGTCGTTGTCGGCATTAACGTCGATGAAGGAGCCTGTCCTCATGGTGATGTGCGCCTCAATCTCCTCCCTAGCCCGGTCCACGTTCTCGGGCATGCCTGTCACCTCGAAGACAGGCTCCTTGTCCCTGCTGGGCGTCACAATGTAGGTGTGCGTCTGCTGCTGGATCCGCTTGATGGTGGCTCCCTTGGGCCCCACCACCAGCCCCACCACACGGTACGGGACCCTCACCTGGATGGTGGTCTGTCCCGGCAGGTTGGGGGGCCCCTGCATCGCTCCCGTCAGCCCGTTCACTTTGTTGCGCGTCGCTCGGATCATGGAGAAGTGCTCAGCGGCCGAGAGGATCTCCCTTTTCGCCATCTCCACGTCCTCCTTCCTCCCAGTCACGATGAAAACGGGCTCCTCGCCCCTGACCGGCGTCTTGATGTACGTGTTGGTCTTGGCGCGTAGGGCTTTGATTTTGCAGCCTGCAGAGCAAGGAGAAGGGGGAAAAAAAAATGACATGTCAAAGCTGAGACCTCGTGGGGACCCCCTGCTCACCCAGGACGGGGAGATGCAGGACCAGCAGGTCCCTTTGGTTCTGCACCTGCAGCACAGACACTCTTGGAGAGAGGGGTCCCTCCCGCCTCAAAGGCAGCCAGGGGCTCACAGCTTGGTGCTGGGGGGCTGCACCGGCTTGTCCGAGACACGCCAGGCTCCTGGCACCGGCCTTACCCTCTGCCACCACCTCCTCCGCACCACAGTGGGGATCAAGGACCCGCAGGTTGCAGCCTGCAGCCCAGCTCCCGAGGGCTGGGACAACACATGGGCAGAGAGGAGCCGGGGCAGGCAGCCTTGGGGCACTTTCTGGGCCGTTGAGGGGATGGGAAGCCAGGTTTACTCGAAAGGTGTTTAAGGAGGTGCAAGGGAAAAAAAGACACTGAAGATGGAAGGGAAGGAAAAGGCTTGTTTGGATCCTGCAGGTTTGTCGACACCTCTCAGCCGGCAGCTAAACCCGAGAAACAGCCCTGGCTGCACCCCAACAGCAGCAGCGATGGCCCCGGAGGGACGAGGGAGCCAGGGCTCCCCACGGCCGAGTGGCACAGGCACACCCCGCCTCCCTCTCCCTGCCCCGAGGGAGGAGACCCCAGGGCAGAGAGGCTGCGCCCTCACCGGCTGGGGCAGGGGTGCTCACGGGGCACCGGCTCTCCCCGTTCTGGAAAGACCTGCTTCCCCCGCACGAGGAACATGATTCAGCAGGCAGAGCCCAGGCTGGGACGCAGGAGACCGGGGCTTTGCTGAAGCTCTGCCTTCGCCTCGCACAACCCTGGGTAAGTTCCTCCCGTGGGCGAGCTGGGCTCTGGCTGCGAGTCCCTGCAGCTGGAGCTGCAAGGCGCTGCAGCCTGTCCAGCAAAAGGCTCCTGCTCTCCTCCAGGACTAGTCACCGCTGCTCTCGCTGAGGCACCGCCTCCGGCCGCAACCCCAGCTCTGCTAATTGCATCCACTTTGCCTGCGCTCCAGTGCATGCACTTAATTAAATTTACATGAGCCAGGCGCACCGCACCGGGAGCTCAGCCCGGCTGGCTGCCCTCCGCTCCCGGCACACAAGGACAAGTGATCCCCTGTCTCGCACCTCCCATGCACCCCCTGAGCTTTGCAGGGCACCCAAAGCAAAGCCGGGAGCCTGCAGGGATGGAGGCTATCCGATCAGAGCCCCGAGACTGTCCCTGTCCACTGCAAACACCGCTGCTGCAGATCCACGTTGATAAACAGCCACACGCCGGCAGGGAGAGCTTGACTCCTCGCGGACACGGCCAAGACAGCCGCAAGCACCCAGCTGGCTCCTCCGCAAGCGGCTCACTCGGGGTACTCCTCCTCTTCCCAGACGCTCCCTGAGGAAGGGCAGGGCTGCTCTTCCAGCTGCAAGGCTGGAGAAGGAAGAGCCCCGGAAGGTTGAAGGGACTCAGCCAGGTCTGGGGCAGCGCAGAATGTTCAGGCAGGTCTGTCCCAACCAAGCAAATCAACCTGCGCTCACTAGCAGCTGGAGAGCAGAGCCCTAACGGGAGCCGTGCTATTCCTGGAGACCCGAGCGCGGTGCATTTACCAGGGCATTAAGCATCACGAATAACAAGAAGTAAAAAACTCAAAATAAGTGAGCAGCAGCTGTCCTGGGTGTCACAGCCCAGCTTTTCGGCAGCACTAACCCCTCTGATAGCGACATCCAGGGAGCCAACAGGTGATGACACCGTCCTCTCCGGACACTTCCTCCAAAAATCCTCGAAAGCGGCTTACACCAGCCAGCACAGCCCCTGCCCAGCTCCAGGCTGCCTCGGGGTGCTGGCAGCTCCACGCATGCCCTACCTGCTGCCTGCAAAGTCCCAGGATGGCGACAGGCAGGTTGGAGGGGAATCTGGGAGGGGAGCAGGCAGATAAGCATCCAGATAGTGCTGGGGAGGCAGGAGACCTGCTGAGATCTCCCTTCGAAGGGGGGGAACCCTCTGGATTTCATACAAGCCGGGCTGAAAGCATTTGAATGCCACCTCCAAGCACTTGTTGCAATCAAAAAAGTGTTCCTCCTGCCTTTCATTGCCCCCGGGATTGGGGCAGCGGGATGAGCCCAAATTCAACCCTTCGTGCAACTGGCTGGGCTTGGCCAGGCAGAGGCAGGGCTGGGGATGGCACAGAGCTGCCCCGTTCCCTGGAGCCGGGGAAGCCGCTGAGCGGCTGCGGGGACACGCGGAGGAGGAATGTGGGTGGAGAAGGGTTTGTCCAGGCTTTTCCTAATTTAGAACAACAACTGGAAGGTATATTTATGGCTGGGGGCATATGGTGGCATATGGTGGGGAAAGCAACGGCCCAGTCACTGGGGCAGGGCAGAACCAGCAACCATCAAAGCTGAAGTTTTTTTAAGCACGTGCCAGCTTCTGCGAGGCTGTCCAGAGCGAGGTGCCTGCGACTCCCATGTTTCCCTCCCTGATTTATTCTGGTACCTGCTATAAGCTCTCCCCCTGCTCTGCTGCTTGGCAAACTGGGGACGAGCACAGTGGCAGCGGACAAGGGCAGCCAGGCTGGAAGCCACAGCGGGGCTCTGCCGGTGCCTCCCGCAGACACCAGCCTCACACCCAAGGTCTAAAATTAGCCCTTCACAGCAGGAAGTGGCAATTTCAAGATCCAAAGGTATCGGCAGCTGCCAGGAGCTGCAAACAGAAGCTGCTCGGGAGCCATGTCCCACGGGGGACACGGCACAGCAAGGCTCTTCCTTGCCCCGCTCCACCACGCCAGCTGCACCAGTGGGACTGAACTGATGCTACGGCAGCGCAAAATGGAGGAAGAGTTTATCCAGCTGCTCTTTGCAAGCCCTTCCTAGGGGCAAAGCCAGAAACCTGGGTTAAAAATTAAAGGGGTGCCTGGCTTGGCCAGCTCCACCCTCCTCAAACAAGCAGGGCAGGAACAACGCACACGAACTGTGGCTGCCGGATGCTGCCAGGGCCACCGGTGCCCGCGCCGGGGCTACCCGTGGCACAGCAAAATGCACCACGGGTCGGAGCTGGTTTTTCCAATCGTGGCGTAAAAGAGGACGACAGCAGGTCTGGGGCAGCGGGGGTGCTGCTTCACCTCCCTGCCCTCCCGCAGAGCCGCACAGGGAAACACTGCAGAAAAGGAGGCATCAGCCGGGGAAGCTGCTTGCCCGAGGCCACGTGCTGGCATCTGCACCAGGAACTGCGCTTGCACCGCTCAGCGCAAGGAGCCTCTGTCATCGCAACACACCGGTGAGTGCTCCCGGACGGGTGCATTGAGGACATGGTGGGAGCAGAGCCGGGACAGCACCATGGCCCCACCCAGGGACCAACCTGTCCTGCTGCTGCCCCCAGTCCCAAACTCCTCCTAAGCCACCCCTCAGCCACGGGGACTCCCAGGCAGCAGGTCCTAAAAGCCCCGACCAGGAAGGATGGGCAGCTTCCCTGGGCTGGGATTCAGTAAAGCATTTAAACCCACGCGGCACAGCGAGCTACGGGTCTGCACCACCAGAAACTGGTGAAGAGACACAACCTCACAGCAGTACAACCCCTGTCCTCCATCACATCTGCGCCCCAGAGAGGTGGCTGAGCCGAGGCTGCTCCTGCCCACGCTCGGGGAGATGCCGACACCCTACGGCCAAGCCCCCCGAAGCCCCCCTGAGAGCCAGACGTACTTGAACCGCACGACACAGGTGGTTTAACCAGCAACCTGCAACTGGGGGAATGATCCGCACCAGTATGAGGTATTTCAGATGAGTCTCCACAAGCCCCCAGCCAAGCACGCTGTGAAAATGCCATCCTGGATGGCTGCATCCCTCTGAAGTCGGCGCAGCACAACCCCGCCGGAACAGGGCCGTGCCGGATGGGGGCTGTGGAGAGGACCAGGGGCCGCCCAGCATTGCCGGCGAGCCCCACTGCAGGCGTGCCCTCGCCCTGGCATGGCCAGATCAACCGCCTTACCTCAACCAAGCAGCAGCGGTTGGCATTCCCGTGTCTTACCTTGCCAAGGGCCGGCGTCCAGCATTAATGACGAGGGAGGAGGAAAACAAGGTGCCAGACTTTGCTACAAGTCTATAAACAAGGTGGCTTTAAAAGCATTTTCAGATCCAAAAGAAAACACCCCCAAAACCGGGAGGGGGCAGACCTAGGGGTGCTGCAGCCCCAACAGACCCCTCCCCCACACCAGAGCCTGGGTTTCACCAAAGCCCAGGAATGGCTCAGTTGCCACATTACAGCTCTTTGGTGGAGCTCCGAGTCCCTCTGAGCCCAAACCAATCATGACAACCCGTGGCCATGCTCAGCTGCAAGCAAGCACCCTCATTCCGGGGGTCTCAAGCACACACAACCCCACCGAGTCACAGCCCCTCGTGCCACCATCCAGCTCTGCCTGCAGAGATGGCACCGATGGAGGGGTGCGAGCTGGACGCTCCTCTCAAACCCTCCCATCTCCAGACTCCACACCCTTCTCTTCCTCCCACTGTCGCCAGCTCCGAGCCGCTCTCTGCCCACTCTGCGCGGCTCCTGGCACGCTCCACTCTGCAAAGCTGCCCCGCAGAGCCACAGCGCCCTGGCTGGACCCATCCCACCTGCCCTTGGGCTGAGAAATCACTAGTTTTGGACAAGAAACAGAATCCCAGGGGATTCTCCCCGGGATGATGCGGTGATGGAGGTGGCACCCCAGGAAAGGCGGCTGCTCTCCCTGAATGTCCTCTCTTAGCATCACCAGAGGACTTCGCCCTCTGCCAGGAGCCCCAGTCGGATCAGGGCTGCGACTATCGCAAGAGCCCATGAAAACCAGTACAGCACAGGCTGGGGCAGCGGGCTGGGAAGTGCCTCGCCATCCTCTGCGCTCCTGCTGTTACGCAGGCAAGAGAGAAGAGACCCGACGCAGCTCATCCACTTGCTGATTCCCAGCATGGCCCGGCCAGCACCTGCTTTGACGTAAGGTGTCCTCCGTGTAAGGAGGACAAAGCCAGCCGATCCCCTTGGCCAGACCATGTCTCTGTTTGTCCAAGGAGCTTTGTGCTTGCAGTGCCCAGCTCCGACCTATGAAAACCCAAGAAAAAGCAAACAGAGCTTTTCTGGAGGAACCTTTGATGGCATCAACCAGGAAGACTAGGTTCATCACAGCCTCTGCAGCTCGGGAGCCGGCTGACGCCTTGCACCCAACCCTCTGGAGCGTGCTACCCGCTGCAGAAAGACGTTGCCCTTCCCCTTCCCCAGCTCTGCAGCATCTCCTGGCCTCATATCCGGCGTTACGGCACTCCCGGTCCCCTTCATTACAGGCAAATGGCGTAGGATGCGCCAGGACCAGGGCCAGACGTGGAGGAGAACACGCTGCACCTCCATCTCATCTCATCTCCCCTCTTGCTAAGTGCTTCTTCCCACCTCTCTGCAAACACTAATTAATTCATCCTTGCAACCACGCTGCGGGAGGCAGGCACATCACACCTTTGTTTCTTCTCCAGACACTGGGAAAAGCGAGGCAGGGAGGCTGGGCTCCTTGCCTCAGGCCAGAGAGGAGGAAGGCAGTGCCAGAGCCAAGATGCACAGGCAGATACTTCAGTGATCAGATCAATCTGTGCGACCGACTTCAGGAGTTTCTGGCTCTGCTACGACCCAGAGGTGGGAGGAGGCAGCCAGGCCAGCCTCAAAGGACATGGCATGATGGGCAGAGGACAGCAGCCCAGGGCTCAGAAATATGAGAGGATTCATCGCAGCCCCAGCAATCCACTGCAAGTTTACAGATGCTCGGGCTGGCCCAGAAACCGGGGCCTGTGGTCTCCCTGTGCGTCCTCCAAGTGCCGAAACGCCCGCTGCGCTCTGGCAGGGAGGAGAGCCGCCGTATTTCATTCTTCCCTGGATCTCCCCTTCAAGCATCCCAGCGTCTTCTATAAACGGCAACTTTCCCAAATCCTTTGCAAAGCTGCGAACAGTCCCTGCGCGTCGCAGATGGGGAAGCGGAGCCTGAGAGAGGAGCCGTGGCTGGCTCCATCCCACAAGAGGCACGTGGCATAGGAGGAGAGAGTAGAGCCCAGGGCTCTCGGCTGCCCTGGCCGCCCATCACCTTCTTGGCCTTGTTGGGGCAGAAGCTGCTGGAAACGCACCTCCAAGGCTGGGACGCCAGGGAGCAATGCTGGCACGGTGCCGACGTGCAAGAGCCAGGGCAACTCTAACGTCCAGCCCACCCCATGCTCCCCACCTCCCTTTTCCCCAGTGATTTCCATTATCACCATCGCTCTTTTTGCTGGTTAGCAAGATGAGCCCACACCGCTGCAATCAATGCCCACAGCACTTTTTGGAGACGGTCCCTCCCACGGCAGGAGTCATGAACGGGCTTGCACGCAAAGGCACGGCCACATAATCCCACCAGGCCATGCTGCCTTTCGGTAGCTGTGTAGGCAGGGAGGAGAAAAGCCACAGATCCCAGCTGGCAGATGCTGCTCCGCACCATCACCGATGCCGATCCGGACGAGGGGTCATGGCAACCACCTCTCCAGCTCAGTCAAGAAAGCACAGATTTGCTTTACACAACAAAGATTTACCTGCTGAGCTGCTGCTGCTCCCTTCTGGAAAGGGTTAAATTAGTGGATCTGGAGGAGAGAAATTGAAGAAAAAGGAGAAGTAGGAGAAATCACATCCGACAGCCTCTGTCCCACCTCAGCCCGCATAGGACAGCCGTGCATTGGTCTGATGGGCAAAGCGCTGCCCCGGCTGCCGGGACCTCCCAGCCACGTCCCTACTCACCCCCGTGGCAGCGAGGGGCTGCCAGGCCCTGGGGACAGCAGGACCGGTCCCAAAGCACCCCGAGCGCTGCTCCTCAGCACACGGTGTATGGGGAGAGAAACTCAGCCTTGCCCCAACTCAAGACCCTTCCAGGGCACCCGATATCCATGTCTTCCTATGTTCTGAGCGCGGCGGCACCACAAGCGCCCGCTCCCCAGGTCATGGCCAGGCTGGGTAGCGCAGGAAAGACAAGAGCAACGGGGACACGGTCTGAAGGAGCCCAACCCAGCCCCGCAGCGTCACCAGCAGCACATCTCTCCACCGGAACGATGCCAGGCCCGACAAAGCACCCCAAGGCTCGGCTCTATGCTGCCGTGCAGCCAGAGCCCCGCTACCACAGGGCTACCGAAGACTCGCACGGGGAGACCTCGGGACCAGAAGGACCCGGGACCTTGCATGGGTGCAGGAGGATGAGGCGAGCGAGAAGGGTTCTGCTCGTTTTCGAGCTCGGTGCGTAGACCTGGAGAGGTGGGCAGCTGTGAATGACCTCGGTATTGCCCCTGCTCGGGCTGCACCGGCCTCACATATCCCTGATTTAAAACAGCTGCCGGCAGCACCGGCGAGCAGCCAGAGCACAAAGACACTCTGCTGACAGCCCCGTCCCCTCGGATGCTGCCCAACCGCACTCCCCACCAGCGAGAACCGGGGGTGCCAAATGCCAAGCCCCCCTTCACGCCAAAACCCCAGCACAACGGGGCCACGGCACACTGTCCGAACAGGCCGGGAGCTGCAGAAAAGCTGAGACCAGGAGAGGTGCAGGAAACACATGGGGGAAAACCCCCGGGGAGAGCTGTTCCTGCCCGCAGGCTGGGGCAGCAGCAGGTAGCTCCAGCCCATCACTGGCCCCAGGTCCCACGAGCCTACTGGCAGGACACGGTGCCCCCCCCAGCACCCCTCCTCAAGCTAGTATAATAATTTCTTTTGCAGCTCTTTTCCAGGAGCCCCACGAGCCCGTGGAGCTTAGCGAGCACCCACTCTGCACGAGGTGTTTGGGGCAGGTACCCGGCTGCACATTTAACTTGTCGGGGTGCTGGAGGCGTAGCACTGGGGCCTCACCGCAGCCGAAACACCCAACCCCAGCCACTGCGAGAAAGGGTGCCAACCGACAGCTCGCCTGCCTGAAAGCAGCCGTTCCTCCAACCCCCTCGAACTGGCAGAGCCAACGCGTTTCCCACTGGAGGCCAGACCCCGTTACAGGTTTGCTTTCAAGTTGCCAGACCCCAGGGGTCTGCCGAGCCCGCCGGCGAGGCCACCAAATCCAGGTCCCCATCCAGCCCGGGGAGAAGGAGGATCCTCCCAAGCAGGGCGCGGCGCCACGCTCCTCTCCTCTGGCGACGTAGCGGGCTTTGCCACGCCGCTCGGCTGCCCTGGCTGGGCTCCGCAGCCCGGTGGGACCCCACGGCCGGGGCGGTAGGACCGGCGAGGGGTGCGCGGAAAGTTGGGAGGCCGGGAAGCGGGGCCGGCTGGGAGGCAGCGCAGGCCAATGGGAAGCGCAGAGCATGATGTCACCGCGCTCATCACAGCATGGCTCTGGCTAACAAAGAGAACAATGAGGCTGCCCAGCTCCCCGCTTCCCCCCAGGAAAAACATGCCCCCCAGCCCCCCGCCCCGCAGCCCCCTGGCCAGGGAGGGATGGGAGCCGCGGGAGCGAGGGCAAAGCTGGGGTGCCAGAGCCCTTCGTGGCGAAAACGCCCCAGAGGTCAGGCTCCCCGTGAGCCAAACTGCCCATCGCAGATTCCTGCGGGCAGCAGCTCCCTTCCTTTTCATTTTTTATTTTTTTTCTTAAATCCTCCTCCCTGGGGTCTTGTCTTTTTTTTTTTTTTTCTTTTTTTTCCTTTTTTTTTTTTAAAGGTGAAACTTCGGTTAAGGGCTATTTCGGATTTCCTCGAGACAAAGCCCACGCCAGGCACACCCACCCAGGGAGAGGGCTGGGGCTGAGGCGTGCCCGGGCGTCCTTTTGTGACAGCTGAGCGCGAGCAGGGCTTCGCGCCCCTCCGCTGCCCGCTTCACCTCATAAACGAGCGGATTAATTATCATTTAGATACGAAGTCGAAGATACCGAGTATCATTTGACATGCCAAGTCTGAGATACCGAGCCGGAGGGGGGGGGGGGCGGGGGGAGAGGCACTCAACTACAATAAAATCAAGGCTTTCGCCTGCACTTCGTGTCCTGCCTGCTCCCACGGACTCGCGTGGCGCCCGGCAACTTTCCGTGTGCAGAAGGCGTTTATCCCACCCGTGCCGTTTTGCTGGCCTATATAGTATAATTAATATTTACGGACGGCGCGTTGGGGGAAGGCACAAAGAAGAGCAGCTCGCTCCTGAAACCCGCGGCGAAGGCGCGTCCGCGGGAGGAGTTTCAGGGCCGCGGGATTTGTCGCCGTTAAGTTTCCGCCTCCGCGCCGCCGGGCACGGAGACAAAGCCCCAAAACTGACCCAAATAAAGCGGGGCCGGGCCGGGCCGGCGCGTCCCGCGGGAGGCGGCGCCGCAGCCCCGGGGAAGGCGCGGGGCGCTCGGGGGCGGACGAAGGGGGGGGGGGGGGGGTCGGGTCCCCGCGCGTCCCGTCCCCCCCACGCGGGGCGGGGGTTACCTTGCCGGCCCACGATCTCGGCGACGTGCTCGGAGCTGGGCACGGGCACGCACTCGGTCATGTTCACGCTCTTCTTCCTGCTCCCCAGCGCGCCCAGCGGCTCGGCCAGCAGCGCGGCGGGCGGCGCCAGGTGCGGGGCGAAGTTACCGAAGGCGGCCGGGGGGGAGGCGGCGCCGGCGGCCGGGGGGGAGCCGCCGCCGCCGCGCTCCCGCGCCTGCAGGCCGCCCGGCCCCGCGCCTCCCGCCGCCGCCTCCGGCTCCTCCGGCCCCGCGCCGCCCGCCTCCGCCGCCCGCAGCCCGCGCTCGCCCGCCTCCTCCAGCCCCAGCAGCGAGAGCTGGTCCAGGGCGAACCTCAGGGCGGCGGCTTCGTCCTGCGCCGGCGGCCCCTCCCGCTCCCGCCCGGGCTCGGGCTCCGGCGGCGGCGGCGGCTCCTGCCCGGCGGGCGGCGGCGGGCTGAGCAGCGCCAGGCAGCGCGGCGGGCCGCGGGCGGGCTGTCCGCCCTCGGGCTGGTAGATAGAGCCGGGCATGGCGGCGGAGCGGCGGCTGGCCGGGAGCGGAGCGGGCCGGGGCGGTGGCGGTGCCCGCCGCACGCCGCCTCTCTGCGCGCCCCCCGCCGCGCCGCCCCCGCCCCGCCCCGCCCCGACGTCAGCCCGCCCCGACAATGGGGCCGCGCCCCGCCGCGCGCATGCGCCCCGCCGCGCCCCCACCCCTCCCCCCGGGAGTCGGCCCCGCCCCGCCGCAGGAAGGGGGCGGGGCCGGCCCCGCCCCACCCCACCCCGCCCCGCCCCGCCCGCGAACACGGCCCGAGCTCGGCGCCACGGGGCGGGGGGGGGGCTCGCGCTGCCCGCGCGTGTCCGGCTCCCACCGGCCCCGCCCCACCCGCGGTTGAAGGCGCGCGCGGCCGGGGCGGTGCGGAGCGGTGCGGAGCGGAGACTCGCCCGGGCCGGGCCGCGCGCCCCGGTGGTACGGCAGAGCCACAGCGCTGCGCTCCTTCCCCCCCCGCGGCTCGGAGGGCGAGCCTGGCCCCCCCGTTTGCGGAGAGGCCTCAAACCCGATGCCGAGGTCGAGGACGCTGGGGGAGGCGGCAGGCTCGGGGCTGCCGGCGTTCGGCATCTTACACCACGGCCCTCCCGAGCCCAAGCGGTCCCATCTCCACCAACTTCCAGCAGAAGTCACGGATCAGGTGAGCCGGGTACCGCTTCGCCCAACCCTTTTATTGACGAGAAAGTCGCGCGTCCCCGCAAAGAGCAACAGGGGAGCAGCGAAGCGCCTGCCGAGGACGCGGCAGCTCCTCGTCGCACCCAGGCAGACTGGGATGATTCCCGTCCACCCAGGCGGACTGTTCCCGTCCACCCGTTCCACGCGCGCCGGGACCACGCACGGTTTATCAAGCACTCGAGGGTATGGAGCCACAGCACAGCTACGCTTTGGGTACCAAAGGATATTTCCTTCTTCCCGAGTTAGATAAGTTAAGAAAACAAAATCTTCGTCTTTTCTCCTACCTTTTTCCCTTGGTTCTTTAGTTCCTATTTTGCAAGGGTTATTTTGCCGTTTATTGCGCTCAGCAGCGCAACAGTCATCTGCTGCTGCTTCAGACAGAGCCGCACAACTTCAGCAGCTTGCGCGCCCCAAGACCACCTTCCCAAGCCTCCCCCCCCCGGAAAGCCACCACATCGGGTCCCTGCTGCGATGGTTTCTCCCCCCCCCCCCCCGCAAAGGCAGCTGGCTCACTGCAAAACAGTTACCTCCAAATCACTTGTTCCACCTGGGCCACTGCTTTGCGGGGACTTTCCACAGACGGAGCTTTAAGAAACCCTTCCTGGCAGCGATGGCACAGCGCGCTAATTCACTATAACGATATCGAGACCAATTATCCGCTCACCCACTACCTCAGATGCTCAAATTCCACAGGTCCTATTCTCAAGCTTCATTTTCTCCATTTTCACATAATGGTCTTTCCCAGTCACTGTCTTTGGGACTAATTCAACCATTCGGCTTGGGATTGTTTTTAACTGCAAGAACCATCAGTGTCTGGTCTAGAAACCCCCGCTGCAAAACACCCCCTCTCTTCACACTTCACAGATCCTGGGAAACGTTAACTCCTGCCGGTCAGTGGCCCAAACACACGAACCATGTGGTCTGTCCTTGTGCTCCCAAGTTTTGCCCTTCGGCTGGTGACTCCTACGAAGGACTTTCACCTTCCGATACGCTGAATGGGTCACCTGAAACTTCTATGGGATCTTTCCAGTGAGAGATCAGCCACCAGGAACTGCCTCCTTACTTCTTCCCATTTCTCTTGCCTGCCAACTAAACCTAACATCTTCCAGCTGCTGAAAAGTTTTCATGAAAACAGGTAACAAGCTTCTGCTCCTCCCGTTTTACCTTCAGAGGTCTTGGCAGTGAGCTCCCACCAGCTCTTTCCTTCTGGATGGCTGCTGCAGAGGAAGACTATAGCAACTTCTGTTTTCCCCCAAAGCGTTCACGGCTCAATTTCACGGAGATCTGTCCGTATCCATCCAGACTCCTCGGTGCTTACACAGGCGCATCGGCATGAGCGCAGCTCTGGGAATCCTCCCACTTCAGACTCGTCTTCCCCATGCCGCGGAGCTGTTCAGAGAGCCGGCAGGCTCCAGGCGTGTTACAGAGAGCTCGCACCTACTGCGGACTGAAGCTTCTCCTCCAGGGACAGACGTGGCGAGACCAGCAGATTTGAGCCACATAAGCTGGCTGTGAGACATCTTTCCCTCTCACTTCCCAGATTATTTAACCTAGTAAGTTGAAACACCCCACTAAACTACTAAAAATAGTGGGTTTTCCATTACTTGAGACAGAACAGTACAACCCCTCCCTTCCAAGCTTCTCCCGTTCCCAGAAAACGTAGAAAACTCTCATTAATGACCAACGCTGCTAATTTCTCTGGGCAACCTGCACCAACGTAGAAGACTACACCTGTATCTGAACCTGTCTCAATGGCTCCTTATGTCCTTGCTGCAACTCCAATACTGACCACACTCCTCGCCATCGCAGGCCACCACGTCACCATCTCTCAAGCCCCGTGAGAAGCCTTGTATGTGGGCTTTCAAGCTCACCTCAGGAACTGCAATGCTGGCTCCAAACGCTGCCATTTTTGCCCACTCTGTACTCGAGAGAGTCCTTTTGGGAAATCACTACGTCAAGTCCAACAACACCTAGAGAAACTGCCAGTTGTTATTTTAAGTGCTTTTGGCAAACATGGTTTGTAGATGTTATGCCTCTGATCTGTTCCATTTGCAGCAGAACTAGCTCACGCTTTCTTCTTAGATTCTTAATTTCACTCACGACACCAAGTTGCCTTTGTATTTTTTAACCTGAGCAAAAGGTCTTTAGGAGACTTAAAGTAGCAGGTCTTTAAGAGACTTGTGTCTCCCATTAAGAGAAAATGGATTACACAAATTAGAGAAGTTCTTTAGCACAACTCCGTTTCCTTACCAAAACACAACCATACAGAAGATCCAACTTCCCTGAACATGAGAGAAGAGAGAAGGCGCTTGCTTGCTGCTTCCGAGCCCATCCCTCCAGGTGGTTTCCCCATTCCCTATCAGGACTCATTCACAATTGCTTCTGCTGCCTCTTTGTGCTGCCTGTAATCATTCGGTCTCTGATCACCCACAGAACGAAGATGTCCCCCAAAGTGACCAATACAATCCCCTGTATATGTACAGGGAATTAAAGAACGCTTTCCTAAAGCAAAGCAGAGGTGTAACGGCCCGTTAAGCTGTTTTCTGTATGGGGAAACAGAGCAATATAACTACAGCGGAGTAATTAGTACCACCACAGCTATGCAAGCCTAACTCGGGCCCCAAGTACAATTCTGCAACAGCCACTCTTATTCCAGGTCAAGTGTGCAAAGGCAGAAGTTACAACACCCTAGCTAGAGTATCTGTTCTGCTATAGAGACCATCCTTTTGTAGATCAACCCCTAAAGAGGGGTATTACCGAACACATAGGGGGGAACCCCCATGCACAACCAACCAAAAAACCCCCCAGTTACCCATTTACCTAAATCACAGCACATTAGCCAAATGCTGTAAATGGGATCCAACGTTTAGGGGCAAAAGATACTTTCAGAGAACGATTGTGTATTCCCAGAACTGTGCCTGGGAAGATCATGGAACAGATCCTCCTGGAAGCTCTGCTAAGGCACATGGAGGACAGGGAGGTGATTCGAGACAGCCAGCATGGCTTCACCAAGGGCAAGTCCTGCCTGACCGACCTAGTGGCCTTCTCTGATGGAGTGACTACATCAGTGGGCACGGGAAGGGCTACAGCTGTCGTCTGTCTGGACCTCTGTGAGGCCTTTGACACGGTCCCCCACAACATCCTTCTCTCTAAACTGGAGAGGGATGGATTTGATGGGTGGACTGTCCGGTGGGTGAGGAATTGGTTAGATGGTCGCATCCAGAGGGTAGTGGTCAACGGCTCAATGTCCAGATGGAGATTGGTGACGAGTGGCGTCCCGCAGGGGTCCGTACTGGGACCGGTACTGTTTAATATCTTCATCAATGACACAGACAGTGGGATGGAGTGCACCCTCAGCAAGTTTGCAGATGACACCAAGCTGAGTGGTGCAGTTGACACGCCAGAGGGACGGGATGCCATCCAGAGGGACCTGGACAAGCTGGAGAAGTGGGCCTGTGTGAACCTCATGAGGTTTAACAAGGCCAAGTGCAAGGTCCTGCACCTGGGTTGGGGCAACCCCCAGTATCAATACAGGCTGGGGGATGAAGGGATGGAGAGCAGCCCTGCCAAGAAGGACTTGGGGGTACTGGGGGATGAAAAGCTGGACATGAGCCAGCAATGTGTGCTGGCAGCCCAGAAGGCCAATCGTATCCTGGGCTGCATCCAAAGCAGCGTGGCCAGCAGGTCGAGGGAGGGGATTCTGCCCATCTACTCCACTCTGGTGAGACCCCACCTGCAGCACTGCGTCCAGCTCTGGGGTCCTCAGCATAAGAAGGACACGGACCTGTTGGAGCGGGTCCAGAAGAGGGCCAGGAAAATGATCAGGGGGATGGAACACCTCTGCTATGAGGAAAGGCTGAGAGAGTTGGGGTTGTTCAGCCTGGAGAAGAGAAGGCTTCGGGGAGACCTTACTGCAGCCTGTCAGTACTTCAAGGGGGCTTATAAAAAAGATGGCGGCAAACTTTAGCAGGGCCTGTTGTGACAGGACAAGGGGGAATGGCTTTAAACTAAAGGGGGGTAGATTCAGACTAGATACAAGGAAGAAATTTTTTACGCTGAGGGTGGTGAAGCACTGTCACAGGTTGCCCAGCGAGGTGGTGGATGCCCCATCCCTGGAACCATTCCAGGTCAGGTTGGACGGGGCTCTGAGCAACCTGATCTAGTTGAAGATGTCCCTGCCCACGGCAGGGGGGTTGGACTAGATGGCCTTTAGAGGTCCCTTCCAGCCCAAACTATTCTATGACTGTAGTTGCTCCTCTCACTCTTTAGGAGATCAGATTCTGCTTTCTGCACTGTTCTTCAAGCACATGCAAACATCATACAAAAAATACAGGCTTTGAACACAGCGCAGAAGAGGTGGTGCAGCTTGGAGAAGAATTATAAAAAAGTCCTTACTTGTGTGTGGGAAGGCTTAAGGGAATATTTCAGCACATCAGGAGCTGAATCACTGCATGTAGGTGGAGCCAGACAGATTGACAAGATCTGTAACTTGAAAAATGACCTAAGCCTGAGATCAATCATCTCACGAAGTAGCTGACTGAGGGAACGACATATGGAGATGGCTCAAGGTGGTGAGGCTCAATGTCAACGTGACATGCAAAAACTATATTAGAGGCACATGCTACAGCTGACCAGCTATTACATAACTCAAAACACGGACAACTGTGATCCTCTCGGCACCACCAGGCCGAGCAGTCTTTTTTCTGTTACCTCTTAGTATCACCACCACAATGTTATCTTAACAGATATCCCTACTACAGCGGCACATAAAAAAAGGCACTTTGAGGGAAGCCATTAGCAAACATCTTTTTCATGCATTAGATTAATGAAGAATCTGGTTTTCAGGTAATGACTTCTGAGAAGTTGTGGAGGAGCCACTTGATGGAAAACTAAGAATTAATTGCAGATCAGGCAAAAGCATTGTTTAGTAATCTGAAGGGCCGTAAAACTTGAAAGCTTGGTGTACCATCTTTTATTTTTCATTTAGTCAGATTACTAAACCGCATAAAGCGTGCTGGATAGGCTAATCCAGGACATAGAACTGGACTCAAATTACAAACAAAACCAAGTAATAACTTTTTAGTATTCATCTCCTTCCGAAAGCTCAAACTTGGGGGTCTATTTATCAGAAGACCTGTATTTTGTATATGCGAATGAAACCAGATTCCTACAGCTAAGCAGTTCCTGAATCTTGCCACTAAGGACAAACCGTTTAAGAGGTCATTCATTGCCCTACTATTCCAGTTCTGCATGGTCTCAAGCTATCATTTGTGACTCTGCAAGGTACGAAAAATCCACTAAATGTTAAGAGATTTATTTAATGAATTAAATATTAATTTACCATACTCAGTAAATATTATTTATTACTAGCAGCTAGTGCTATAACAGTACTCATCAATACTAAATTCAATTGCTAACCAATAACCCTGACAATTTCAAATGCAATTTGGTGGGTCATTCTGAAGTTTGAAATGTTTTTTTCTCCTCATTCTCATAAATGCTCTATCACTGTAAACATCATTTAGCAAATGCTCAGATGGAGTATTTAGCAAATACTCCAGCTAGTCATGGGGTCAAACTGAAGGATAATGGTTTTCCCTCATTAGTTCAAGGGAACAGAGTTGATCCCTGCTAATCTGAGAACAAACCCAAGCTTTTAGCTCACTACATCCCATACAGGACATTATTTTCTGTGCTGCAGAATTAGTACGCCACCTTCTCATGTTTAGCTGCACGCTTCTTTAAAGCGGGGAGCTAAAATATGCAACACTGGGAACCTTGACCAACCACAAAGGAAAAGCCTGTTATGAAGCAGTTCCAGTGTACGCAGAAATTTCTGTTCAGAGTGACAACAGCTAAGAATATGCATTTTATTTGATAGGGAGTAAGTGGTATCATCCAAAGATTTGCATGGGCATCTGGACTCTTGGAGATTGTTCTTATGGACGTAATCCCAAATAAACAGGATTGTCTGACTGGAGAGTTAATCCTGAAAAACTTACTTTTTCCTTCATTAAACAAACATTCTCCCGCCCCCTCCCCCTTTAAACATGTTATAAGACCTTCTTTACGAGGACCGGGAGAATCAGTCTAGATAGAATGGGCTCTCTTTAAAGCTAGACAAAAAGGACATGACTCAGAAGTGCTGAAAGACTAGTTATCCTTTCAGATGTTCTGCTGTATCTACCTCCTGCAAAGTAGTAAAGAGTAGGAGTGGGGGGAAAAAAAAAACCCACAAACCCAAGCAACCAGGTATAGAGTGAGAAAGAAGAGCTGAGTGATTATCAGACCCCAGGAACAGATCCCAACAGAAGGTAGCGAGGAATCCGGGTGCAGACGACACGGCCACGCTTCCTTTAATTGCAAGACTTTGCATTTGAGGTCCCAGGGCCTCTTGCCATTTGCAACGGCTGCTCCGAACCCGTAAGTGCTGCTGGGGAGCCTGGAAGGAGCCGCCGGGTCGGGCACGCTGTTCTCTTTCATCAGAAAGAGCTACCAAGGGGGTAAGCTGCTAAAATACCTTCCCACATACAGAAGCGTTACAGTTGCCACAGAGGTAACATTCAATGGCAAGCAGGAGGGAAGAAAGGCAAGAATATATTTCATAATGATCTTAGAAGAACAATTAGAAGTTGATAAGCAGGAGCCAAGACAAAGTTAGACAGGGATGAATAAGTATTAGGTCAGGAAATCTAAGGATAGAAGATTAGAAGTTAATATCCAACAACAGAAGTAAGCCTGGAAAGAAGGCTTCAGGTGAACAGCTTGTCTGTTTTGGAGGATAAAGTCTTAAACCAGGGAGACTGCTACCGTACGGCTACACAACACACACTGGAGACAGAGTGACCCAGCAGCTCTGTAGAAGGTACAGTAGCATCAGTGGATTGAAAGTCTTTTAAAAACATATGGATGCAGCCTTGAGCTGTGCAACTGGCACAAATACTAATTTGCCGCAACGAAACTTTTAACTAACAGGACAGCTTGCTGCCCCTTCCCTCTGTTCCTCAAATTACCACAGCCGGCTTGTACAAGATTAGTTTTCAGCAAGACAGCTGCAAAATACACATATTTTTTTAAACCTTCGCTCATACTCGCACTCAACATTTTCTTACTTTATAGAAAACAGCAACAGGACAGTCTCTTATAGCTATAAAGAAGCAAAATTACCTCGACCAGTAGCTGATATCCTAGCATCGATGAGAAGCTTTCATTCAGCGGAGTCTGCCTTGTACACGTTGCGTGCTTTCAGTTCCCACAGTAACTAAAATGTGTTTTACTGATGAAAATACATTTCTGATTTGGAAAGTTAATTTCAGCTAGCCTCCTTTCACATGGGAAGTAGAACAAGAGTGTATATTTATCCATGAATTCTAACTTCAGAAATATTTTTCATGTAATATTATCACTAGAAAACAACTCACAGCCATGACACCGAAGCCTCCGTACGCGGGGTTTAACATGCCTACGTTCCCGGAGTCCATCCATGTCATTCACGACTGTTTTCCCTTCCTGACGTGCTCAGTTTGCAAGCAAGAAAACGCCTCCCTTTTCTTGCTCAACAGCCAGTTCAGCAAGTTCAATTTCAGATGTGAATCAAGCTAACTTTTCCTGGGCAGAACCACCTACAAAAGCTCGGCAGGCCAAATCCAGACTGTACGGGCCGTACACAATCCATGCAAATTCGTTATTTTTATTGATTGCACAAAATTTCATCCAACTAGAATTCAGTAAAAATAACACTGGTAATACAAACAGGGAGATAATTACATTCCCTTTAACTTCGTTAGTTTTGCAAAACAGAACGGAGAAGAAAAAATTGAGTAATCTTAATGGAACAGCTCCAACACACTCTGCACAAGATAAAATCAGAAGTTTTAAAGAACAAGGAGTCTCTTTTTACAAAGTTACCTTTGCAGAGTAAAACGGCACTTCGAGGGTTTTCATCCTATCTACCAACATCAACCAAACCAGTCCATCCCCTCCATCTCCTCCAGCCAGTGCCCTCTAGAATTAGGCAGGCTGCTGTTTCCAGATAAAACAAGAAAAACCTGACTGAGCATGACACAGCATAAGAAATGTAGCTTTTGTGAACTCAGGTGGTATGTATCCAAAATTACACTGTCTATGGAAAAAGATGCAAAACCTTAGCTGCACTGGGCAAGATCCTACCCCTTAGTGAAGCTGCATAAGGACCATGAAAATATGCTTAGATAGTATCTCCAAAGAGGATTAAATTGTATCAACAGAACTATCCGTCCACAGAGCTCGGTACTGTTGTTTTAGTAGAAAATAATCAAAATAGTTTACCAGTGCAAACAGTGTGCAGGACAAACCTTAAGGCTATTTCACATTGCAGCTCCGTATCACATACATTTATAATATTTGAGGGCAACAAGAAGGCGTCATTACCATTGACGGAAAGAATTGCCAGTTCCAAAAGCACCCCTCACTAGTTACTTCACCAAGCAGATGAACTTGATCTCAGACGGAACAACGGACAACGCCACCGTTAATATGTTCTCACGTAACAACTGCTATATATTAATAAAAGGTAAGTTTTGCCCCAATTCCACTCAATTTCTTAAGTATGTTCTTTACTGATCATCTGCTTAACAAGATATGCCTCAAGTAACAACTGCTTTCTCCATCCTGGGGATACATTCAATGATGGCAGACCACTATATGCCCATCAGTCACGTCCATGGCAGTAGGCTGTGGTAAGACAAACTAATCCAGTTATTATTGCAGCAACATGAGAAAGACATCAGGGTCATTTAAAAGGAATATTTTATTTACTTACCTGTCTTGATAAGCAGGTAAAGTTATTTAAGTTTCTTTGGATGTGATAGGAGTCCTGGGCCCCTTTTTGGTACTTTGAACAATCAACTCCTCCATACGAATGAAAACATTAATAAACTTTTAAAAGGACTGAAGGAAAGGAAGAGAGCTGGACAGGGAAAGTAGAGTGGTGAAAACAAAAGAGTTGGCACACAAGTTGGCAGCAATTTAAACTTGATATTGAATGCATCAAAATATTAGTTTCATCTCAATCATCTAAGTTCTGGTGCTACATACGCTTACAATGTATTTAGATTCAAACAAAAGTAAAGACATCACTAGATATTAAACAAGTTTTTAAAAAGAAGTAAGTGTCAGAACAAGATTGCCATGGTCAAAAGAACACCTCTAGTATGGGTTATAAACTGCTAGAGTTGAGATTCAAAGGACCATATCAGCAACTTGCCCGTTAGATGGGACACCCTGGCAGCCTCTTACTTGGTGAGGACACAGAAAGACTCTGCAGCAAGAACGAACTGGCTTTCCACAAGTTTCACTCTCTATTCCACTCTGTATTTGCCGGGTCCCAAATACCAAGATCCAAATCTCAGAATGAAGCCCACAACAAAAATGCAAGAGCGTCTTCACTGAAACAACTGGAAGGGGCGTAGCACAAAAACTCCAGGTAGGGGCTTGATGCAGACTAGAAGAATCTCTACTTTCTGAGAAACATTTAATTCAACACAATGAATTACAAGAGGACAGATTTACAGAATAATAACCGTAACAGACTGTTCAAAAAGGAAAATAATTTTCACTGGCTGCAGTACCAGGTAAGGTTCCCCAAAGCAATACCTGGTAGAGCAGCAGCAAAGTACAATTCAGTCTTCTTGCAAGTACTCCAAATGAGCGATATCAAAGATTTTTGTATTTTCAAATCTTTAAGAAAAGAGTTAATATAGTATCAATCACTTTGGCACGGGATATTTTTCAAGGAGCTTAAACCTACTCAGATCACTAAGCTGAACTACTCCCAAAGGCTATTACTTTCCAGGCAATTCCCCTGATCCCTTGCTGTAACTGCTAATCATTCTTACATGATAAAGGCTCTGGGAGCTACTTTCTTCCCCAAGTTTTGGGATACCAACAACTTGTACAATTGGTTAGTGGCACAATATTTAATCCACCACTTTATACTGTACTCTCAGCTGAGACGTCCACGCATGAATTACGCAATGGATACCCTAAGACTAAATAACTTTTGCAACCTAGTCAACACATTCTCCAAGCTATAAACTCTCATCTTCCTCCCCTCTCCCTATCCTCCCTCCCCAGATAAATCCATTTTTAGCCACAAGTTACCCCAATATGCTCACAGATGTACTAGAAGAGACTGAGGAATCAATCAAGGTACCCATGGTGAAGCCAAATACTTATAAACACATTAAGGCAGGTTTCACATCATTTCATTTTTGGACACAAAATGCTGGTCACTTCACTGCACATGCAAATAAGAAAGATTTAATACTTAATAAAAAGCTTTAAATTCGTTTTTAGATATCAATTATAGAAAAATCAACCTTTTTCCTTTCTTGTTTTAAAAGAGGTCAGAACATTACTGCACACGAAAGCAGATGTGTAGACACACCCGTTGGAATGGATCCCCTTTCCTCCACACACACAGAAACAGAGGTCAGGGTTCTTGGCACCAGAAGAGAAAGGAGGAAGTTTTCCTCATTGTCAGTCAGAAAGGAGTCATCCTCTCATTCCAAGTTGAGAAGGTCCTTCCGACCAGACTTAAACCAAAGCAAAATATACCACAGAGTGGGTATATTTATCTTCAAAACTCTATTCGGCTATGCTTGCACGTAACACTCCGTATCAAAAATGTGCACGGTAGTGCATTCAGTGTGGTGCTGGAACTAACTAAAAAACCGATTGCCATTGATGTAAGACCAATTCCTCAAGTGTAACTTCCCCTACTAATCAAAACGTCAGGTGGAAGAGGCACTGGCACTTCATCTCTGAGACTACAGTTCCAAGACCAATGTGGTCTTGCGAGGAAAAGGAAATTCAGTGACCCGAATTGACACATGGAATGACAATCCACAACATAAAATGACCTCCCTACAGTCTGGTACAAACAGGTAGCCTACAGCAGAGTAGCCAAGGAGTGAAACAGCATCTCTCTCGCTTGTGTTAGAGAGAAAATTGTTTCTATGGGTCATCGTTAAAGGTACTTTGATAGAAAAGCTTAAAAATGTATCACCTATCACTGACCCACAACAACAACAAAAAAAAAAAGGACAGGAAATTTGGTTCCTAGTATTTTCCCTCCCACCATTTTATATTCCTTTATTCCCTCCCACTTTTGCATTCCCGATTACCCTACCCCTTTAGAAAAAGGAGGGGGAGTAGAGTTTAGTCAAGTTCCATCTTCAAAACTACCCAGCAATTATTGAACCATCAGCTTCTCAACGTTTCCTGAAGTACATCAAAACGCTCATAGGTACAGTTGGATTGTTGGTGCAATTTACTCGGCAGACACTCTTGGCTTTGTTGTGCTGACCCTGCTGATAGGGTTTATACTGGGAATTCTTAGATGGAACTCCCTAAAAGAAAGAGGAAAAAAAGACCTTGTAAGCCAATAAGAACTTTTTATATCTTTATAGCAAGTGAGCCCTTAAAAGAATAAAGCACCATAGCCATAACACATCCATTTCTTTATCTCCTGTTTTTCAACTTCAGCAGACAGTTTGTTCTGGTTCTTTGCTGTTGCCAGACCTTTGTAGTAGAAAGGAATGCAGGATATTCACTGTCCAAATAAGGCTACCGTTAGTGATGTCGTAAAACAGGAAAATATAGGGGGCCCAGATATAAGACGCCATCTCCCAAAGGCCAAACAGATTTCGTGTTATAATCAACCTTCCAGCTTGAAGGATTGCTAAACACAAATCACGCTTCCTTCTACCTGGAATACAGCTGCCACTCCCTCCAAAGGGGCTTTTCTTTTCTTCTGCTATTCATCCTAAAAATTATTTTTTTTTCCCCCTCCACATTCTTGATTCTTGCCTCGCAGGCTCTGGAGTCTACATAATGAAGCACCCAGGGTATTGGCTATCCCATTTCAGCGACAGAACGCTAATTGCTTTTCTTAGGCTAAAACTTAAAACGATCAAAAATTAAAATGAGCGAGCTCTGTTTTCATCTCACTGCACGAGCTCCGCTGACGATACATACAGCGCTCCTGGCTAGGGTTACATCAAAGGAACACAGCAAGGAAAAACTCTGCTTCATCGCACGGTGCACTGTCCCTATCTAGTGCAACATAGAGCATTTAAGGGAACTCCTGTTGGCGTATCTTGACTTGGCCTTATATATCTGCTTTTTTCTGCATTGCTACACAGCAATGATTCATTATTATCAGAAATAGTGTGGCCAGCAGGAGTAGGGCAGTGATCGTGCCCCTCTACTCGGCACTGGTGAGGCCGCACCTCGAATACTGTGTTCAGTTTTGGGCCCCTCGCTACAAGAAGGACATCGAGGTGCTGGAGCGTGTCCAGAGAAGGGCAACGAGGCTGGTGAGGGGTCTGGAGAACAAGTCTGCTGAGGAGCGGCTGAGGGAACTGGGGTTGTTTAGCCTGGAGAAGAGGAGGCTGAGGGGAGACCTCATTGCTCTCTACAACTCCCTGAAAGGAGGTTGTAGTGAGGTGGGGTCGGTCTCTTCTCCCAAGTAACTAGTGACAGGACGAGAGGAAACGGCCTCAAGTTGTGCCAGGGGAGGTTTAGATTGGACGTGAGGAAAAATTTCTTTACTGAAAGAGTGGTGAAACATTGGAAGAGGCTGCCCAGGGAAGGGGTTGAGTCCCCATCCCTGGAGGTATTTAAAAGACGAGTAGATGAGGCACTTAGGGACATGATTTAGTGGGCATGGGGGTGTTGGGTTGACGGTTGGACTCGATAATCTTAGAGGTCTTTTCCAACCTTAATGATTCTTCAATTATTCACAGCTTTTTTGGTTTACAAGACAATAAAAAAAATTCTAGTTGCACCTTTAAAAAGTTCCACTGCACAACTGAAAGTCGGACATACCTGAGAACAAGAAGCAAGCCCTTTGTGATACTTTTAAGGGATGCACAATGTAAAGGCACATTTCTGTGAATCCTTTAGTTACTACTGTTACACTATCTTGAACTCTTCAGATGTTTCCAGATTTTGAATATATACCTTCTTCTGTTACTTTCAGTTTATAAATTCCCACCACATATAAAGTTTTTTAGCAACTTCCCTCTTTTGATGGTCAGGTTGCCTTTTTCTAACTTTCTACAATTATTATCTAAAAAATTCCACAGATGTGTCCTTTAATATTATCCTGCAAGAAAATGCATACTAAAAATGCAAAAGAGAGAGAAAGAGGCTCGCAGGGGGAGAAACCGAGTCCGTAAGATGGCAGCTGTCCTTTCTGTCCACAGTGTCCTCTTGCCTATCACAGGAAGTAATAAATAAATAAATAGAGGGGGAAAAATTGACATCACAAGACAAATAAATTTTTAAGAACTGATCCACTTTCAAGACAGAATCCTTCAAGTGCTTACATACACGTTCTGGTTACACATTTAGCCCATCTGACAGAGACATAAGACCCAGAACACTCCATGACACTGCAAGCACTCACCAGACATCACACACATCAAAATATTTGATTTTTTCCTGAAAGCATGGCTACTACACCTTTAAAAGTGCATGCTAAAAAGCAAAGATTGGTCAATATACACTAAGATTCCTTCTGAAAACATTTCTGCCTTCAATGAAGTACAGTTTAAGGTGAGAAAGGATGCTGTCACATTACCTGGACTATACAGCCTCCATCTCCTGGTCATGGTCCTGCTCTTCCTCCTCTTCTTCCTCTTCTCCTTCTTCCTCGCCTCCTTCTTTCTCTGAAGAGGCTTCCCCATCTCTTGCTATTTCCTCTACGTGGGCAAGCATGTCAGCCATCAGGGCTTCCTCCAGCCTCTTTCGCACCTGCTGCACCAGTTCCTCTTGCTTCCTGCCCCAAATCAACGAACACTGACATCAATCCTCAAAGCTGCCTCTTTCAAGGAAAAGGGATCTTAAATCCCTCACACACGAGGCTGGGCAGACAAGCATGGCTTTGAAAGAGCCCGCTGTAAGAACTACACTGTAAAAAAATTGCCTGGCATTATACTATAAGTGAAGCTCAAACACACTTTAAAAAGTTGTCCAATATTTTTCCATTACAAGTCCTTAGCATTGATTGTACCATTTTTAATTCTGGCTGAAATTTTCCTAATCTAGCAGCTGACTCAAGACTTTTCTTTTTTTTTTTTAATTCCTAGTATTAATATTAATTTAAACAAGAAAAAGTCAGCCTACCCCACTCACATTTCCAAAAATGAGATGGGAGAAAATTAAGTTTCTGACCATTTCAATCTTTTTGCTCATTCTCCTTTTGAGTCACAACCTTAAATTTTACAGCTCCTTTTCTGTCAATGTCATAGTAAAGAAGTGATCAACGATCTGTGGCTCATGGGACTCCTATTTCATCTCAGCCACAGGAAATCATAAAGTTATAAACAGACCATTTTTCCTGGTCATTCATGTGTAAATCAAGCACAAGAAAAAAAAGTCATCCTGTAGTTCAAAAAGATTGATCAGTCAAACAGTCAAAACAACTCCTACCTTTAAACGCTGTTAATTAATGCAAAGTAGCGGGCTTTCAGGTTAGTGTCTTTGCTACATTCAGTTCTCTATCAAGTGCTTAAAGCTGAATTTGACCAGTCTTGATTTAGTGATATAATTCATTACTGAAAGCAAGCTATACCTAAATAAACCGCATCCTTGTTCGCTGCCACCACAGCAGTTAGTGCTTTTATTTGGTCCTGTGCTGACACAGAGTAAGGTGAAGAGAATCAAATCACGCTGTTCAGGATTTCTCCAATCCCTTCTTGGCTTAGAGGTGCCTTAATCAAGGTTACTCAAATTCAGACACCTTTTTCAATAAAAGGAGACATACTCTGACATGAAAAACAAATATGAACCTGAAACCTCAGAGTGACTGAGCATGGTCAAAATAAAAAATAATGGGTCAAAATAAAAAATAATGGGTTTTAAGTACGTGCCTGTATGAGAGCACGTACATATCGTGTAACAGTTTTTTCCTACTGATACAGAAGCGTTCAAATTAATTCAGCAAGCCATAGTGCTCCATCAGACATTTAAACTTGCCATTGAAAAAAAAAAAGGGGGGGGGTACTGTTTTGCCACAAGAAACCTTGTTCCAAGACAGTAAGTGGTATTTCTAGTTAATACCTAATATCTTCATCTGTCACCATAAATGCTTTGCAAAGTGGCTGTGAGGTGTTTAGCCAAACTCCAGGATTCTTCTCTACGGCCGCAGACAGCTGTCCAGTGATAGGCATAGTGCTAGTGTGCAGAGCACTAGCTATAGCAGAGAGAAGGGTTTCATCAGTGCAACCAGGTCCAACCCCTGCAAGCGGGAGGAAAAGCAATAATCAACGTTGTACAAGACAAAGAACAGCAAATCAGGACAACAGGCATTATTTAAATTTTAATGGCAAAGCACGTACTGTCATTTAGAAAGCTAACACGACATAAATCGCACTCTTAAACACTTCTAACCGCACCTGTACAACTCTCTCCAAGGTTACTTAAACCTCGATCAATTCCTCATTCTGTTACACAAAAAAATCCAAATTGGGAATGGAAACCGTTTCCATTCTGCTTCTGGAAAATGAACCAAAAAAAAAAAGTCAAGCAGCTTTGCCTCAGTATCTCCTCAGGACGAAGGGCACCGAGCCTCCCAGGCAGAGTACTAACAGTTCCTGCTGAAGCAGGAATGGTCCACAGCACTGGAGAATAAGAAGGTCAAACACAAT
Organism: Aptenodytes patagonicus; assembly: GCF_965638725.1. Lineage (NCBI taxonomy): Eukaryota > Metazoa > Chordata > Aves > Sphenisciformes > Spheniscidae > Aptenodytes > Aptenodytes patagonicus. Next base: position 1,190,778 of record NC_134973.1, read on the forward strand.
ACCTTCAGGTCACCGCTGATTGGTATCAAAATGCCACCCCTGGAGTTAAGGGCAGACTCTGATTACCTTGTAAACCTTTTGGAAGGTCCATTGTTTTCACCAGCTCCTCTGCAATGTCAAAAGCATTCAGTCCACTTAATTTCTTCTCCCAGAAGAGCTGACATCAAAGAAAGTGTTTATTGGCACAAAACAGAAATGGAATTGACAACTACACAAAGCACCTGCTTACTATCAAAAGAGGGAAGAACACGGCTGCAGACAATTTTATATTGGATTTACTACAGCAGGGGTCTGCCATGTCTGACGGCAGGGAACAATCCTCATTGCCAATCAGTCCCACAACTCTGTCCTGATCTGCTGCCTTGAAAGAGACTTTCTTTTCTTCCAGGGACTGGTACTTTCACTGCTTCTGAACTGGAACAGCAAGGCAAGGCTTGCCGGCTTTCATCTAAGCACACATAGTGTGGGACAGCCTTTTTTACGCTCCTATTCCTCTCTTGCTGTCTCACATATACCACAGAAGTTAAGGAGTGCAAGAATTGCATCCAAGCTCTTCCCAAGGTAAAGCATTCTTTTATTCCTCTCTAGCAGTTTCTCATGAGAACAACCATGTCTAGTCCTTTACCATATTTTGAATCACAGGTTCTCCTCAAGCTTAAGAACACGTGAATGCATGGTTTGGTGGAAAGCCAGATACTATACCTAGATACACCTTCAACTCTCAATCTATATGTATAAGGATGATCAACGAACAGCTGGAGTACTATTTGCCTTGCAAGAAAGCAATTTTATCTACATTTTGAGAAACTAAGAATTTACCCCAAACAGTCCACACATGTCCCCTTTTCACGCCTGTCAAAATCTGAGTGCAACTGAACTCACATTACTTTTCCAATTACCAGCTCCCAACAAGGGGAATAAGGACAGTCGCAGCCAAAACACATAGGCTGGATATTCTCTAGCCTATGACTTTCAAATAGGTGAATTTTAAGCCAGCGCATGATAGGACTTAGCACTGCTTTCAAATTTTGAAGAAACATCTGGAGTCTGCTGACCAGAGGTTAAAATATACTACAGTCCAGTAAAATATTTTAAAGTTGTAATTTAGCAGACTCTCAGATGTATAATGCAGAGAAAGACACAAGAAAGAGCAAGTTTGCCCTATTCTATGCTGTATAATAGAAAATGAAATATATAAACCAATATATATTATACATACAGTATATATTTTTTATAGATACACATATATACCTAAAACCTCTAAAGGATCTCCTCAGAAAACAGACTCCAACGTTGTCATAAAAAGGATTACATAAGGAAAGCACAAGCAGAGCCTAGGAAGCTGCGTTACAACAAGCGGCAACGCGAGCAGCGAAACTACGCAGGTCAGATTACAAGAGCTTTGTGTACCTTTGTGTACAGATCTCTGCTGTCTCACAGATCGCACTCACACATCAATCTGCACGCACATATCAATCTCTTCCACAACAGGGATACAAATCTCTATATCCAGCTCAGTGTTTCGCATATCAACGTCCTATCTTTAGCATCCTCTTTTATTGTCTTAACTAGCCAAGGGGTTTATAGGAATAGCAACAACGCTATAAACACACATGCTCTACTTCCTTAGAAAACCATGCTAAAACCCCACCAACATGTTTAAAAAAAAAAAGAAACAAAAAACCCCCACAAAAAAACCAAAACACACCACCCACCTCCATTTTAAATAAAACCTAACTCACACTTCAGAAAGGTAGTTTTTAAGTTTGCAGAAAAGGCTTTCAATGTGAGAGGTGGGTATTTTACATGGTATTTTTTAATTTTATTGAAATCACATTCCCTCTTGTAATTATGTATTTTAATTCCATCAGACCTACAAGAGTTTAAAATGTACCGATAATTGGTACCGATGACAGCATCTGAATAGACTAATGAAGCTGAACACCTAGTTTCCAAAAGGTATAAAGATGGACTCACTACAGGAAAGGATTCAGAATCCCTGGTGCGAGCTCTGCGGAGGCAACAGGCTGTCAACTCTAGGTAATATTAATGAAAGGAGAATGCCTTCCAAAGGCTGCCTTGAACAGGTACATCTTATTTTACCAGTGCCCAACTTCAAAGCTACACTTGTCCTAAGCACACTCTTTGCATCCTTTCACTAGATGAAATTAAGCTGAAGGATTTCCTTTCATTTTGGTGTATTCTCATTTGCAAATACACAGTATGATAAAAAAAAAAAACCACTTTGATTTTGTATTAATAATGACATTCCAAGTGAATTTATGACCTTATTCATACAGGTAGAGTTAACTACTCATGATCTATGCATCTGAAAAAAAGGCCCATGCAGGGGGTACAACCCCTTGCACTACATCACAAACACCACACTGTACGTGGTCTGTACAGGAACAGGGATTTCTTGAAACACAGAATTCTTATACAATTGGAACATTTGACAGTGACTCTAATTACAATGCAAATGTCCCTCAAAGTGGTTATGACATCCATCTAAATTTGTAGATAATACTTAATTTCAGCATTGAGGAAATGAAGGCTTAACTACAACATAATTGTAATCTAAACAAAGGTCGGAGTCTAGTTATAAAACAGTGCAGAAAGCATATTAACTGTATATCAGAAATGGGTTTTGTTCCCATTTTAAAAGCTGGGAGCGCGGTAAGTTATCGTTTCTGAAATATCAGAGACTTCAAATTGCCATGGGCTATTTGTTCAGCATCACAAAATTAAAGTGGTTTATTTCGGGACCTTCCCAGCAGCAAAACCAGGAGTTTCTTAGTTCTGGAGAAGAAGCTACTATGCTGCAAGCCTTACCTGCCGGGGCTGGTCCACAGCTTTCTGAGGATCACTCTTCACCTTATTGCTGGGATGGTTAGTGATCTTTGTGACGGGCTGTTTGAATATGGAGGCTGTCTGTCTGACAGGCAGTGCTGTGTTCAAATCAGGCTTGCCCTAAAAATTTCAAACAAAAGGAGGGGAAAAGCCCACAAAAATATTTTCAATTTGCTAAAATGCTACTAGAGCCATAAAGATGTACAGCAGGAAAAGAAGAGTTCATGGACTTGAAAACCTGTCTGATCTCAAGCTGTATGAGTTAGACTGCTAAAAATGCATAACTACATTCAAATCTTGCCTTAGACCTATCAAAATTAAACTAAGTTTTCCACTCTTTCACATTCTACTTAACATACTAGCCTCCTCTCATTCTAGTTTATACACATTGGTTTTATCCCAATTTTGACAGAATTTAGGAGTCAGAACACCGAGTTTGCACTTTGACAAGCCGCCTGTAGATCACTAAAACAGAAGATTTCGACACGGTATTTGTAATAATTAGAAAAATTATGAAGTGGGATTTAGAGACTGTTTTGTGAATCTAGAAACCATTCTAAACCATTCTGTTTAAATCCAGTTGTAGACGCCTATAAACAAATCAATACAGCTGGAACCTTCATCACTTTTTTTACCTTCAGTTCTTAACAAAACTCAGTTTTTAAACGGAGCTCACAGAATCATAGAATAGTTTGGGTTGGAAGGGACCTCTAAAGGCCATCTAGTCCAACCCCCCTGCCCGGGGCAGGGACATCTCCAACTAGATCAGGTTGCTCAGAGCCCCGTCCAACCTGACCTGGAATGGTTCCAGGGATGGGGCATCCACCACCTCGCTGGGCAACCTGTGCCAGTGCTTCACCACCCTCAGCGTAAAAAATTTCTTCCTTGTATCTAGTCTAAATCTACCCCCCTTTAGTTTAAAGCCATTCCCCCTTGTCCTGTCACAACAGGCCCTGCTAAAAAGTTTGCCACCATCTTTTTTATCAGCCCCCTTGAAGTACTGACAGGCTGCAATAAGGTCTCCCCGAAGCCTTCTCTTCTCTAGGCTGAACAACCCCAACTCTCTCAGCCTTTCCTCATAGCAGAGGTGTTCCATCCCCCTGATCATTTTCCTGGCCCTCTTCTGGACCCGCTCCAACAGGTCCGTGTCTTTCTTATGCTGAGGACCCCAGAGCTGGACGCAGTGCTGCAGGGGGGGTCTCACCAGAGCAGAGCAGAGGGGCAGAATCCCCTCCCTCGCCCTGCTGGCCACGCTGCTTTGGATGCAGCCCAGGATACGATTGGCCTTCTGGGCTGCGAGCGCACATTGCTGGCTCATGGCCAGCTTTTCATCCCCCAGTACCCCCAAGTCCTTCTCGGCAGGGCTGCTCTCAAGCCCTTCATCCCCCAGCCTGTACTGATACCGGGGGTTGCCCCGACCCCGGGGCAGGACCTTGCACTTGGCCTTGTTAAACCTCATGAGGTTCACACAGGCCCACTTCTCCAGCTTGTCCAGGTCCCTCTGGATGGCATCCCGTCCCTCCGGCGTGTCAACTGCACCACTCAGCTTGGTGTCATCTGCCAACTTGCTGAGGGTGCACTCGATCCCACTGTCTGTGTCACTGATGAAGATATTAAACAGCACCGGTCCCAATACAGACCCCTGCGGGACGCCACTCATCACTCGTCACCAATCTCCATCTAGACACTGAGCCGTTGACCACTACCCTCTGGATGCGACCATCTAACCAATTCCTCACCCACCGGACAGTCCACCCATCAAATCCATCCCTCTCCAGTTTAGAGAGAAGGATGTTGTGGGGGACCGTGTCAAAGGCCTTACAGAGGTCCAGAAGACGACATCTGTAGCCCTTCCTGCGTCCACTGATGCAGTCACTCCATCAGAGAAGGCCACTAGGTCAGTCAGGCAGGACTTGCCCTTGGTGAAGCCATGCTGGCTGTCTTGAATCACCTCCCTGTCCTCCATGTGCCTTAGCAGAGCTTCCAGGAGGATCTGCTCCACGATCTTCCCAGGCACAGAGGTGAGACTGACTGGCCTGTAGTTCCCTGGGTCCTCCTTTTTTCCCTTTTTAAAAATGGGGGTTATGTTTCCCCTTTTCCAGTCAGTGGGAACTTCACCAGACTGCCACGACTTCTCAAATACGATAGCGGCTTAGCAACTTCATCTGCCAGTTCCTTCAGGACCTGCGGATGGCTCTCATCAGGTCCCATGGACGTGTGCACCTTCAGGTGCCTTAGATGGTCTCGAACCTGATGTTCTCCCACAGTGGGCAGCTCTTCTTTCTCCCAGTCCCCACCTTTGCCTTCTGTGGCTTGGGCGGTGAGGCTCGAGCACTGGCCGGTGAAGACTGAGGGAAAAAAGTCATTGAGTACCTCCACATTCTCCGTATCCTGAGTAACCAGGTCTCCCGTTTCATTCCGGAGAGGGCCCACATTTTCCATCGTCTTCCTCTTATCCCCGACGTACCTATAGAATCTTTTCTTGTTGCCCCTGACGTCCCTGGCCAGATTTAATTCTATCAGGGCTTTAGCTTTCCTAACCTGATCCCTGGCTGCTCGGACAATTTCTCTGTATTCCTCCCAGGCTGCCTGTCCTTGCTTCCACCCTCTGTAGGCTTCCTTTTTGTGTTTGAGTGTGTCCAGGAGCTCCTTGTTCATCCACGCAGGCCTCCTGGCGTTTTTGCCAGACTTCCTCTTTGTTGGGATGCATTGCTCCTGAGCTTGGAGGAGGTGATCCTTGAATATTAGCCAGCTTTCTTGGGCCCCTCTTCCCTCCAGGGCTTTGTCCCACGGCACTCCACCAAGCAGATCCCTGAAGAGGCCAAAGTCTGCTCTCCTAAAGTCCAGGGTAGCGAGCTTGCTGTGTGCCCTTCTTGGTGCCCTAAGGATCTTGAACTCCACCATTTCATGGTCACTGCAGCCCAGGCTGCCCTTGAGCTTCAATAACAATCAAGTTTTCACTACATGACTACATTTTATGTTAGCGGAAACATAGGAAGACCGTTCCCGAGATCTAACATGCAAGTCTTGAAATGGCTGTAGGACATACTTTGTTCTCGAGGATGCAGACACCGTGTCTGCTTAACATATTTATTCATGAGATGTAGAAAAGATGTATTCAGGACAAATATCGTTCTGAATCATCTGTGTGCTAATCCATTTATAAGCCAATGATAACTATTCGTACATTTATTAAAGGTTTGGGCAGAATTTTTAGCCTATGAGATGCGTGTTAGCTGCTCGTCTCTGCAGCAAGGCATGTTTCTTTTAAAATATCACTACAGCACCTAGCGCTGCAAGTAAGTGTTCCAATCACTCCGATGATGATGATGATTCTTGACTGGTTGACATATTTAGAAAATAAGCATTATGCTCTATTCCACATTTAATGTTTAGGTGCACAGACATAAGCTTTTGGGTTCTGAAAAAGCTTTCAGCATCCGATGAAGATACTTAAGAATGACTTGAGCCAATCTATGCAGACAGGCAGTACACCGATGTCACTGTAATCTTGACTAAACCTTAACAATCAAAATTACCAGGTGCCAAACACAGACTCTTTTATTTTGTTCCACAAATAGGCCTTGCCACCCTCTTGTCTCTTCAGCTTTTTGCCCGAAATGCACCCCCCTCCTTATATCCATTCCAAAGCCGAGATACCAGCATGGCCTACGGACAGCTGCAGGGAGTCGTTCGCGGGAAGCTGCGTTGCCTCCTCATCCCTGCTGCCCCACACCACTCTTCCCTCCTCCCCCAGACCAAATGCCAGAGCGGAGCTGCTGCGCAGCGACAGGAGTCGGCTGGAGATTTGGGGCTCTGGAGGAGATCGTGCTGGAGAAGGCAATCTCGCACTCCAGGGAGGAGAAGAGAAAGATGCCAGCCCTCTCTCCAGCCCTTCTGTACAGAAGATTTAGCAGTACCGCAATATTCTTCCATGGTATCAGAACCCTGGAAGAACCAGTGAATTGCAGTATTTGTCCACACCCCATAACAGAGATGTTATCTCATACAACTCCAGTTTCACACATTAACTACAAAATGCTTAATTTTCACACTATCACAGATATTCTTCTGAGAGGCAGTCTGGCCAGTACAATAGCAGACGGAAAGGGGAAAGCTGTCACTGCATCTTATTCTTACTTTGGCTTGGTTGGAACAGTCATAGCGCATCCTCTGTCTGTTCTTGTTCATTTTATTCATCAACATTTTTCCTGTGCGGAAGTCAAAAGTGCTCAGGTCCATCGAGCTCCCCAGGTAGCGTGCCAGCTGGGGCTTGCTTCGGAACTTTTTACCACTTGGGCTGAAAAAACACAGAAAAGAAACAGGGAGGGAAATTAAAACGCTTTGGACTTCAATACCAGCGCTCACTGCAACTCAGGAGAGGCAATTTTTATTTCCTTCATGAAAAACGCCTGCTAAACTTCCAAGAATGAAACTCACATTAAACTCTACATGGATATTATTGCTTCCATATCAACTCCTCCTCATGATTACTGTGGAAGAGACAAATTAAGTGCAGACCACGTTAAAATGCTTTTATACTTAAAGAGGAAGATTCAGACCAGGTATAAATGAACATAGCATAATTCACACAATAACCGACATGGGAGACATCAGCACAGATGTACTTATCACTTGGTTGTCTCAAATAATAAATGCCCATTTTCAAGCACAGTTTCTTCTCCCCGGAGTGTTACGTTTGACTAGCACCATGACTAGCACCACAAACGTCTCCTCGGACTCCTTTCCCCCCCCGCCCTGAATAGCACATTCGGGTTTGATTACAAGTCTTCGGTAGCATTCTGAACACTTAACCAGGATTACGCAGTAGCAAGGAGAAAGAACAGAAGTTAACTGCTGACAAACTGCAAAGCAAAGAATTACAAAGCTTAAGTGATACAAAGATAAAGGTCAAAACGTTGGAAAGCTTTCCATTAATGGCAAAATGGAAGAGAGAGTCTTTTTAAACACCTGGTTTCACGTGAAAGACTACAACCCGGCAAGCAGGCACTAATTACTCCAACTCCTCATTGTTGTTTGTTGGGTTTTTTTTAATAATATAACATAACCTTTTGCACTACTACAAAAAGCACTGCTAGGTAAGCTCTTTTATTTTTTATGCATAAAGCAAAAATACATCAATGTGTTACGACTGCAGCGTAGAACTATACAGACAATAAGCACAAAGTATTCTTCACATTCTCGTTTAGCATCATAACAATGCCTCTTTATTCCCGTAATTTCTCTCATTTCTGGTTTTCTGCATCTTGCAACTTGTATATTCAATCTTAGCATCCATCTGGTAGAAGCTCTCTCCGCATACATCTATCATTTGAACACAGGTTGGCTGGGTGAAAGGCATTTTAAGACCAAAAATGCCAGTTACCACTCCACCCTTATTTATCCATTTTCTTCTTTGAGCGGTTAGTAGTGTTAGAACATTTTTTTCCAGCCATATTGCATGGAAGCAGGGTGATCTCCTCCCCAGCCTACAAATACTCTCCACTCTCGATGTACCAAGGATCTCATTTAGAAGATGTGAGGTCTCCCTGGGATGTGACCTTACTAATAGGTTGCCCATTGTACACGGTGGTGGCACCCATGAGTTCAACAACTCAATTCAAAGCAACTCCACAATACCCAAGCATTGAACTTGAGATGACTAGAAGCAGTACCCACATATTAGTCTCTATTTTTTCTACTGAGAAGTGGCATCAGTGCAATTTATACCTGCCAGAGACAAATCAACGCCAATGAGGTTCAAATGCTTCCTGAGGACAGTTGGAGCTCTGTGATTAAGGTTACCTTCTGTTATTCCTGAAGCCAGAAATGCAGGCTACTTGTTGCCAGGGTTCTATTTGAAGGCCAAGAATAACTTGAAATAAAGTTGTCACAGGATGAGAGGAAAGAATTATTACTATTTCAGCAGCATAGACCCCGCTCTACCACGGTGGTGGTGTTCGCACTGGTAAGATACTAACAACCTCTCTAGGGTCTTCTCAAAGGAAAAAAAGCTCAAAGGAAAAAAGCCTCTTTTCAACACATTATCTCCTTCCCTGAAGCCTTTATTAGGGGAAAGGTCTGAAAAAATAGCATAAGCATAGAATTTCTAGTACGGGAAAGTGGCAAACCAATTAGTCCAAGTCAGACTGTGTATGCAAAAAAATAGATTAAAAACCCAGAAAGAGCCAAAGTATTAAAAGCTCTCCAAAAACTGAGAGACAAGGTTAAAATGAATTATACTAAAACTGAAATCTGCGAAAGTCTCTCAAAGGACTTACGACTGAAAGGTTGTGGTCATCTCCCACACAGCATCTGCTTAGCACGCTCCTGGCCCCGATTGCTCCCGAGCTGCTTATCCTGCCCGTATCTACTCCCCGCCACCACCACTACTCAAGCATGAAAGCACTCGTGCAAATGCACAGTTAACCAGATGGGGAAAATAATCCATCTTTAGAGGGTAGGGAGAAGAGGAGGAGATGCTTTATCACTGGTTATTCCTCAGCTGGACCAGTTCCCAACGGAGCTGCACAAACACTCAGGCCAGAAGGTGACATAGAGAGTAGGAATAAGCAGACAGGAACAGAGACTGGGTCCAGACTCAAATTTGAAACCACTTTTTAAAAATATAAAGGGAGTTATATGCCTCAAATCCAGAAAGAGGAATAACCAACTCCAGCAGCTTTTAGGCCAGAACCATCGCTGCCGTCAGTGAAGCCAAGACGAGAAACTCCTACTATATGAAGAATATGACACTGCTTCCTCTTCCAAGATCCGCAGCTCAAATTTACGGTTTAGTGTATTAAAAATAATACATTGCAGTGAATTGTGCACTTAGAAGCGCAGCATAACTTCCAGAACAACAGAGCCAGATACAGAGACAGTATTTTAAATGAACACAGCCCTTCAGCTTTTCTGTTTAGTATGTGTTCTAGTAATTTTGCAATGGATCTGAAAAACTGCTCAAAGTCCACGTATGTCTAAAAAAACCCACCTGAAATGACTCAGAGTCCTGTCTCTTCCTGGGGAAGCTTGGCCCAAAGGAAAAGCACTGAAATGTTCAGAAGAAAAACTTTTATTCTGATTATGTCTTGAAAAAGGCAATACTGTACCAAGCCTCTCTGGAGCAATAGCAGACCAGGGAACAAAGCTACAGCTCAAAGCTGACAGTAAACTTGCTCAGTAGACACAAACAGAAAGGAAGTGGCTGGTGTGCTCTGGAGCTCCTGGGGTCCCTCTGGCAGGAACACGCTTGGTAGGACACAGCCATTGAGGGCACCTACAGACACCTTGACCCAAAGGGGAAAGAAAAGAAAAAAAAAAAAAAGAGAAAGAGGCAGCCAAAAAAGCACAAAACTTGAGCAGCGGGATTGCTTGCTGCACATCACAAAGCACAGAAACAGTAAACCAGCATTTATGAATTCTGAACGTTGTTAAAATGCTTGTGTGCCCTTTAAATGTCACAAAATATGAAATCTATCTCCTTCCACTCCAGAGCAAAAGCTTTGCTCTGCACTCCTGTTTTTGATCTACAAAGACTTTGAAGAGACCCAGGAGACATCTTGGTACAAAGCTGCAAAAACCAACCTCTTCTTAAAAATACTGCAGGCACTGACACTGTGAGCACGCTGTACTTGGTTCCTGCATTAAGGTCTTTCACACTTCACGTTACGAAAAGCAAGGCAACTGCAGAGTTGCAAACGATTTTACATGCTCATCCATCAAAAGCTCCGACGCATTCTCTGCTTGCGCAGCCTGCCTGGGCACTAACAAAACCGAAGAGGACCGAGGGGTGGTATGACCGAACCCAAGCCACCCTCAGTTGTTATTCACAGACTTTTTAGGCGCGGATTAAGCTGAATGCATGGCAGCCTATTGAAGGGCCAGGCGCTGCCAGGTGTCCGCTGCTCTCCATGTGCAGCTCACCCTTTGTTTCCTGCCTTATATTCTTAAGCAGAGACCGACTGCAAGCCCTGGCCCTCTCCCCTCCTCCCTCATTACACGAGTCTCCTCCCCTCCGCTCTCCCCATTTAGCCTACGCAGGATCTGCACAACTTGGAAAGCAAGGGACAAAAGACAAAAAACCCCCGAACAAACCCAGGCGTCACCTGCCTTTTAAAGAACTGGGGACAGGAATAAACTAGGTAAAAAGGGTGATCGATAGCATGTGCCCAAAGCCTCATTTCCTCGGTGGGGGATGACGGGTATAATGCAAAATGTTTTTCCTTCTCCATTTCAATCGTGCTCCCTCCTGCGCGGAGCTGGGGAGTCACAGCCCACCCCAGCCTCCCTCCGCTGCACTTCTCTCCCCAGCTCTGCTCCAGGCAAAGGCCGGTGCCGGGGGCCCTTCGGGTGCCGTACGCCCCCCCGACACTGCTTCCTAGGGAGAGACGCGTACCCTGGGACACCTCACAAGCTGCCACCGCTAGCCCCCCTCTCTCGCAGCATCTTCACGTTATCCCCGGCTGCAGCATCTGCACCAAGTCCTGCCTCGGTCATCCCACACTCCAACAAGTCGGTTATCCCAGGACAGGCTAGCACAGACATACTCGCAGCTTTCACCAGTGCACATAAAAAGTGCTGGTGTGAACAAGCAAGACCAGGTAACTCCAGCTGCCATAACCCACCCCACGTCTTCACACATCTGCGCAGCAGCATCTCCCCATCCCTCCACAAACGGGTGCCCTCAGCTCTGCACGGAGCGGCCTCGGGGGGATCAAGCTGTCCCTTGCCACCCCAGCTGTCCCAAGCAGTATTTACGTGCGCATGGAGGCCCCGCACCACTGCCAGCAGCGGCATGTAAGGGATGCTCCCTGCCCCGCAGGGCAACGGGGTTGTCTTTGTTCAGTAACTTGGGCTCCGACCACACCAAAAAAACCAAAGAAAAAACCCCGAAAACACACCAACACCCCCCCCCCCCCCCCGAAAACAAAAAAACAACTTTGATACACACAATACACACAAAATCTCCCAAATTTCCAGAAGCACCCCATCCCTAAACAAGAACCCAAGCAGCAGTCCCATAACACAGCAATGAGCCCAAATATAACTAGCCATTTTTATAAGACTCATCTCAAGCATCATGAGAGCTTCCCTGGGGGAGCTGTGGGCAAAACAGAACAACCGAGAAAGGGCAAAGTACGGTCTCAGCAAAAGCATTCTCCTCCACAATTTTTTTTTGGGGGGAGGACGGACGGACGTATACAGACCAAAATATACTTGGGGGATGTTAAAAACGTTTTCTTCAACTTTTTACGTAGGTGCTGCATAGGTAAGAAATTCACAACAAAATAAGCTTCACCCAACAGATCTGTTAAGTTTTCCAGAACAGCGATGTCAACAACTCCTCAAAGCAGAGACGAGCAGTGATCCCAAACTTCTCAGACACTTGGTCATCTTCAGCAGAAAAATACTATGAAGAAAAGCCACATAAAGCAGCACTAAATTCTCCTTCCCCTAGGTGAGAACACTGAGTTTGAAGAGAGCCTTTATAGCCAAAACTCTCTCAAAGACAACCCGCCACTTTCACAAAATCCCCGATACGCTTCCCTTCCTGAAATCCTGCATTCCTGCACCTTTCCCGTTCGCTCAGAGTTCGGTCCACAAGCCCCACCGCATCAGCCAGACATCCTCTTGGGTTTCCCAACTCTTAAGCCACAGGCAGACGAGAGAATGCACTCCAGCTAAAAAATTTCTGCACAACCAACAGCTGGTAAGCGTGAGGTTATAGGACTGTTTCTAAAAATCTACCCAGGGACTTACGCCTCGAGGAGGGTTCAATTTCCAGCCAGCAACCAGCTCACACAGACTCACATCTCACGGGCTGAACGTACTCGGCACAACCCATTTGTCTTGTCACCCAAAGCAGAACTCATATTCGACAGAAACCTTCACGCAGAAAGCACGTGCTGCTAGTGCTTAGGGCTACAAAAGGAAACCTCCAACGAGAAAGTGCAGTAGCCCTAAACAACGGTTCAGAAAAGCAGTAACTGCCACCCCGCCGCTGATCGCCTCGGCTCAGCGTCAATTCTCAAGGCTAGTGATTGCACACGAGAGCACTCGTTTCCAAACCACGCATGCAATTTTCCACAAACGCTTACTGCGTCTGTACATTCAGGGGAGCCAGACAAAAAAATCATCCAGGTAAACAACAGGCAGAAATAGCAGAGGTATTAATAAATTGCCACACACGTATTTTCCACTCTGAGGTAATGCAAAATGCAACAGTAACCAAAAATTAGTGCAGCAGGGCCCTATTATACCTTTGATCTCTGTCCAAATTGATATAAAAGGAAAATCCATTATAACTTGGGAATAAAAACACACTATTTATCCTCTCTCCCCCTCTTTTTTAAGTTCAGCTCTGAGACCGCAACTTTACAAATAAGTTCTTGGAAAAACAGGGATCTTTTAAGCTTTCAGCTGCACCTCCTCTAGCTGCTGCCAGTGGTCTTTCCTTCTCCCCGCAGACTCCAGGCTGCAGCGGTGGAGCCGGCACTTCCAGCTCTACGCTCTCGAGGATGGTATTTGCTGGTTCACTCACCACCCAGCACGGCACGCTTTTCTCACAACCGTAATCTGATTTAAAAAATGAAACCTAACAACGTGCAGAAGGCGATCGCATACGTTTTGCCAACTAGCAAGGCCAGATAAGGACACCAGGATAACTTCTGCTACGCTCTTCCAGCTCCCGACGGACCTAAGTTTCACACATCAGCTCGCGGGTGCACTGAGGCTGCCCCTTACGGGTGCAGGAAGGATCCATATGGCCCACCTACAGCCATATGAGACATACATTGATATTAATAGAAATCCTTCAGGCAGAGCAAGCAGCTCCCCGGCCATATGCTTCCCCCAACAGCAACACTCACAGGATAAGGCATCCTGAGCCCTGCCCCTGGACTCTCATCTATAGCAACAGCCATCACCGCAGGCAGGCAAACGCTCCTTTCTTCACCCTACCCCAAATTCCTCAACGTACAGAAAAAGCAGCAGAGCGAGCCCCAAGGCGGCAGGCAACCACTCTCACCGACGCCCTGGCTACTTCGCAATCACCTTATTTATTTGACGTGAAAAAAAGATAACCGCATTTGCTAGGCATAAGCCGCTCCGAACGGACGAGCGGGGTTCCCGAGAGGCCACTGCCCCCTTCCACGGCGCTCATCACCTCACGGCGGGTCGCTGACAGCAAGGCGGAGCGGTGGCAGAGAGCCCCCCAGACCCCAACGCGCGCCCCTACGGTACCTGCTAGTACAGGTGCTCGCGCCACCCGGTACCGACAGCCCTGCCAGCCCCCACCACACGTCCACCTGTAGCGACAGGCAGGGCCGGCGCCCTCCCCGGTGCCCCGGCCCGGCCTCCCACCGGGCGGGCGTCTCCTCCCGGCACCCCGCCGCACGGAAGCGCGGCCCGAGCCCCCCCCCCCCCCCCCGCCCCGGGCCCGGGGCACGAGGCGCCGCGGCCCGGCTGAGCGCTCCCACCTCTTCCGCTCCATCGCGGCCCGGCCCGGCCCGCGGCCGCTCCCTCCTGGCTCCGGCCGCCGCCGCCGCCTCCCGCCGCCTCCGCCGGCTCTTCCCGGCCGCCGCGCTCTCCTCCCGCCGGCGGCTGTTCCGCGCTCCGACCGCTCCCGCCGCCCCCCGCCGCGGCGGCGCCGGCTCCTGCCCCCCGCCCCCCCCGGGAGGCGGCGCTGCGGCCGCGGCTTGTCCCGCTCCCGCCCGCCGCCCTCCCCGAGCGCGGCCTCCGCCGCCGCGGGCGCCCGCCGGGCCCTGGCGCCGCTCCGCGCTCCGCTGCGCCGCGGCCCTCCCGCCTCCTCCACGCCGAAGGCGGCCGCTCCGCCCGCCCCCGCGGTTCCGCTCCCGCCCCTTCCACCGCGCCGCCTTCCCCCTCCCGCCGCGGCTGGATCCCTCCGCCCGCGCACGCCGCGGGGATATAGTCCCTCCCCGCCGCCCCGCTGGGCGGGAAGCCGGCCCCGCCGCCCTCTCCCCGGCCCCCACGCGGAGCCCTGCCCCGGCCCGCTCCCCCAGAGGCCCCCCCGGCCCGGTCTTACCCCAGCGCCGGGCGCCGCGGCCCCCCCCGGTGTCCCGGCAGCGCCGCTTTGGGCATCTTCCCCTGCGCCCGCCCCGGCCGGACTGGCGGCTCGGCCCCGCGCCCCCCGGCCCGCCCGCTCGCGCCCCCTGCAGCCCCGGACCCGCGCGGCAGCCCCTGCCCTGCCCCTGCTCCCGCTCCTGCCCGCACAGCGGGGACACGGGGCTGGAGAGGGGCCCGCCGGGACGCGTGGGCACGGAGGGGCCACCCGGGGCTGCCGGGCACGCAGCCCCACGGGCAGGCCACTGGCAGAGGCAGTCCGCGCCCTGGTGTTACCTCCCATGGCGCCCGAGACCCTGCCTGGAAGAACGGGTCTGTTCCGCAACACAGCCCCCCCTCAGAGGGGCTTTGTCTGAGAGGGTTTTTCTGGGTTCATTTTGCATGTTCAGTAGCACCGCCCTGTGTAGCACCCATACCCCTCCTCCTGGGACGATGTCCAAAAAGAGATCCATACAAAAAAAAACCCAAACAAAAAACAACAAGGAGGAGGAAAAACCGCTCTGGAGGAGATGGTCTGAAGACAAAGCAATGAAAAGTTTTTCCAGGAAAAAGTGTAAACCACAACCTATTACAGACGGCCAAATCACCTCCTGCGGCACCCCCGGGAGGGAGGTCTCTGCCTCCTGCTGCTGGTTAACATCTACCCAGAAATCCCAGGTTTGATAACGTACAACGGGGCACCTGTATTTTGGCAGCTGGGTGTTCCATCCACGTGCTGAAAAACACTAAGCGCCACAAGGCAGCCTGCCTTCCAAAGCGAGTCGGAGTAATTAATTTTCCTTTAACGAACAAACGACATACTAGGTTTTTCTTAAGAATCCCGCGCGGACCAGCAGTCCTGAAGCAACCACCATCGGACTTCAAAACAGCAGCGTCCATGGGCGCGCACCCGGATCCTGCCGCGACCGGCCGGGCTCGCGGCTCTCTTGGCCACGTACGCGAGCGCGGCTCCAGCTCACTTCTTCTGACGCTGAACTTATTTAGTCTGTTCGAACTTCCAGTGCTTCCTCCAGCCCACATCTGTGCAACAAGCTGTCTGTGGTTCTACTTACTATTTTTTCCTTTTTAAAACAGGGCTCGCTCATTTGTTTCAAACCCCCTTATTTGGAAAGCAGCAGGGAGCGCGAGGAAGGATGCGAGACATGTGTCGCGGGCGAGAGGAAACCCAGAGTCCCCCACGCGCGGCGTACAAGAGTTATCCAGAGTCAGGGGCAGAAACTGAAAACAACTTCAATGAGCCAGGTGCGCCTGTAGGTGCTGGGTTGCATTTGCTTTGTACAGGAAGATTTTTATATTTAAGATACGCGACGGTGGGGATTTTGTCTTTAATTTAATCAATACGGAGCTTTCTGTTGCTCCGAAGGCATCCCGCCTCTCTAGGGATTGGTTTTGTTGGTTTGTGTTTGGCATTGTCTCCTTCTGGGCTCACGCTTATGAAATATCTTGCCCTGCTATCACTGTTATTTCCTGCAATCTTGAACACATGGATCAGAAAAGTTCTAATTGCCGGTATTGATCAAAACCACATTATTTTTCATAAATGCACTTTCCCCTTTTTTTGGTAAAACAAACACACCTCACAACCCAGCCAAACTCACGCTATTCTAGCCAAAAACTTGTCCAGAAATACAGCTTCTCGATTAAAAGTGAACTGAGTGTATAAAGGGAAACTGAGGCACAGAGTGATGCGGTTTGCTCTCGTTTAGCGCAAACGTGGAAACCGGGAGCGGAACTCGGTGAGGGCGAGACTGCAGCGCCGCGCACCTGAAAGCGGAGCCCTAACCCCCGCACGCTGCGAGGTAACCCACTGGATCCCGCTGGCGACTGCACCTGGGAGCAAAAGCAGGCAGAGAGTCCTGCCCGCGTCTCATCCCTCTGCTCCAAACCACCAGCACTCCTCAGCACCAGGGATGGAAGCCTGGTAGCCCTCTCTTTCACGCTAACCACTCGATTGTTTCCTCTTTCACCAATTAAAATCAAAGCCACGAAAAGGAGTGAACCCTTCACCAAGAAATGAGACTGTGCAAGACACCGTCCACATTTGGACGCTGGGTTTTGAGAAAGACATGGAGTGCCTGGAAGCAAGCCAAGAGGAGAGCAATGAAAATCAGCAGCTGTCTACGAAGTGACCTGTGCGGAAAGAACCGGGGTTGTTTAGCCTCGAGAAAACAGCTGAGATCCCATAATAGCCTTCAAATATGTAAAAGGGAAAGAATTACTGGGCTTGTAGTGCAGGAGGGGAGAGAATTTCTTTTTTCCAAACACGTAAACTGAGAAGTTAAGCACAGACACAGACCACGCAGAGGACTGTGAAAGCTCCCTCAATGGCATTTTTTAAGAATAAACTGGAAAAGCTGGGGAGCGGATCCTGCTGCGGGGTGGGGATGGAGAAGGTGTCCTGTCCACCGAACCTCAAGCTCGGGGTAACAGTAGTTAGAAAATCAGTTTTCACTGACAGCTGGTGCAGCAACAGCTTGCAGAAGGGAAGACGTTTACTCTCCTAGGACTGCACGAAATGTTTGGGTAGAAACTCTCTCTTCAGCCCAAGGGAAATATTCCAGTGTTCCTTTGGGAACGCCACCAGCTGAAAGTGTATTCAGCTGCCAGAGAGTCCATGTTGTTCCAGGACTAGCAGATAATCCAAAAATCACCAAAATCAGCTGTTGTCAGCCATGGCAGCAAGCAACGGGATACCCTGACAGAAAAAACTCTTCCGTTTAGCCCTGCAGATAACTCTAGTTGAAAGCTTTCTGCTCTGCAGCCAAATATCCCAGACCCAACGGAGGAGCTTATTTCAGAGCAGGATTCGCCAGGGAGCACCCAACCTGCCAGCCCCTGCAGAGGGGCAGAGTCTGACCTTGGTCCAGGAGACGAGACCAACAAGGGCTGAACGCAGCAGACTGACAGCGCTGAGGTGGTTGCAGCAACGACTCCCTCTCCCACCTCCACTTACGCCTTTCACGATGAAAGGGAAGTGGAGGTGCCAGCACGGACAAACACTCAGGAGGCAGGCAGGAACGCAAGCCTTCCTTTTCTCAGAGGCGGGTTTGAAGTTACATCATTAAGCCAGAGCTGAAGGTGCTTTTTGATTTCTGTAGGTCCAAAGCCCCGTGAGCTTGGCTGCCGCTGTGCCCTCTAGTGGAACTCTCCAGGTTTTGAAGGGGAAGCTTTTCCTCCTCTGTCGGGTCGTTGTCTTTTAACTAATTCGTTCCTATAACGTATGTGCCATTTGGTTAGCTCATTCTGAAAAATAACAACTGTTAGAAAAGAGGCAATGTTAGGCTATTAAAAATTAGAAAGATCGCTCATGACACCTGAACAGTGACTATTTGAATTTTAGCAGAAATTTGCCCAAGAACGCAGAAGATATTTCTAATAGAGTGTTTCTGAAGACTGCTTGCTCTTGTGGAAGGAGAAATACTAGAAATTAAACCAGTTATACACTAATCCTTGGGTTAATTAGAGACAAAGCCATCACCTGAAATGCTGCAAAGAACACAAGCAGCTAAACAATCGCCAAAGGGCAAACACATCCAAAGTCCGTACATTTCTTGCAGTGCCTGCCTGTGTAGGCAGTTGATATTTTGAGTATGTTTTTCTCCTTCAATTATCTTCTAATCTCAGCTGCTGCGCGCAGTGCTATCGCTGGGGCTTTGCTAAAAGTAACTCTCGCTAATGAGAGCTGCAGACTGACAACCCGGGGAGACCAGGGTCCTTAGAGGAACGGGCAACACAGACAGACCCTCAGTTCAAGGCCTCCTGAAGAATTCTCTCAGCCGTGGGAGCAGAGGCTCGCCCGCCCACGGGAACAAGCCAAAACTAGGTCATTTCTGAAGTCAGCAGCAACGTATTATGCCCGTCCTGTCCAGACGTGTTAAACAGGTAAGTAAGAGCAGAGACTCTAACTGTTCAAGTCTGAGCTTACAATCCCGATGACGTGCAAGTACAGGCTAATATAATGCCCACTTTCAAGGCATACTTTGGATGCAAATGGATCGATATCCCTATATACAGCGTAGGGCTGCTGTTGTCAAACCTACATTCTCAGCATTTCAAGGCACAGTGACTTTGGCCTTTTGGGAGTCAGCCAGGTGTTCAGGAGCACTGCTGGAGCAGGGGAATGGGACAGGCCGAGGAAATAGCACGGTTATCCCATCACGCCATCAGCTTCCGTACCATCCTACTGGCTGTAGCAGGGCGGCAAAGAGTTGTGCATGCGAAAATTATATTCTCTGCCCCCTCAATTAATTATCAATTATGCTGACGAAGCAATGCTAAAGCCATTATTCTGTTAAATAAGTAGTTCAAGTGTCCTGCACGGTGCCACCGTTTAGGCAGGTTTTACAACAGTCTTCTATAGAAACATCACTCAGAAACCTTCAGCCCTGAAGGTGACACCCAAGCAGCACAGCAACTACAACTGAGATTTTTCCCCAAAGAGATTTGAACCTTTCATTACAGCCAAAAATTCTAACGAGGTGAAATTTGGCACTAAACAGAGAGAAAACAGTGATCCTGTTCTCACACAGAGATAAGTTTGTTTGCAAATTCTGGTCTTTGCGGAAAGGGATGAACTTTCCTCCCTAAGTCCGAGTCGTCTGCTGTGGCTTAGCGGCAGAGACCAGATCAAGAATAATCCTTGCACCTCCTTCTTCTGACAGCTAAAAACTTGTTCATCTAAAGGACTCTGGTAGCGGGTTGTTTCTTCACCAATTTATGTTGACAAATATAACTATACCTATGAAGTATAGATACATATTCTTTTCCTACTCAAAACCCACATTAAGAAAGCAACCGAGCAGCTCTCTCAACCACTGGTGTTCACCCTGGTACGTGGAAAGCCTCCCAGGGTTTGCGGACTGCCTTCCTTGTGCCCCTAGATTAAGCCAGAAAAGCTAGCCTGTTTTCAGACAGCACTCTGCTTTAAAACGCTGTGTGCCCAATCAGACAGTTTAAGGGGTCCACAAATTGATGTTAAAAAGAAACAAAACCTTGCTTTAAACTAATGCCAGGAATCTGCGTTACCATGAAACTCTGCAATATCGGCTACGAACAGTTAACTGCAGGCAAGAGTCCACTGCTGCTACTGATCTAGGAATGGATTAGCTTAAAATCAACACATCACTAAGAACAGTTCGAGAACTACAGCAGTATTAAGAGTAATGAGCAACAACTACCCGGGGACAAACAAAAGGCTCATCAAACCCAGCGTTCCAGCAGCCACTGGTTGACGCCCGAGGAACCTGCACAGGAAGGGAGGCAAACACGCGGCGGGCCTTCCTTAGGACACACATTCAAACAAGCTGAAGACATAACCCAAACCCAAAGCAGTAGTTTAGTCTAAAGAATGTGGACTAAGAAGGTAACACAAAAAACCAAAAATACCATTCACTTGATTTATTTTGTACATCAGGTTTATAAATTACTCCCATTAGGACAAGATCTGCTGTGAAAGCGATCAGAGGAAGAGTACTAGGCAGGCTGGGCAGTGAAGTTAAATTTGTTCACAACCAAGCGGTCACAACTGTTCATGGGAGAGAGGGGGGACACCACGACCTGTTGCAGAATCAGTACTGGGCATTTCAAGTTCATCTCAAAGCAGGGTCTCAGCGGATGGATGGCTCCAAAACACTCTATCCAGCAATACATTTCCTACAATAAACACAAAGCAGTCATTAACCAGTGCTTCCCGCAAAGTGCTACAGCAGCCAACACCACAGACAGATTTCAAAAGCCTCCAGTATCCAGGCAAGAAGTTTCTGGTACAGAAGCCGATACAGGCCCAGCAGAAGGCAGGCCTATAGTCTCTTTGGAAGGAATCACGGGCCTCCATAGAAACACCCTCTTTCTCTGTTCCTGTAGAGGAATATGCTCTTTCCAGATGATTTATGCACAATGACACGTCAAAGCTCTTGCTTCAAAACAGAGAACATACGCTGCGGTCTCACGAATGTATCCATGTTCCTACTACTGGCTAAGACAATTTTTAAGTAGAGAAAGCACTCACTAGGTAATTTAATTGCCTCTACATGGCTTGAGAGCTTTTCCCCTGACTTGTCCGTAAAATCTACGGTCACCTGAGATGCTACAAGTGCAGCTGACTTTTGTGAAAAGTTTCTTTCGTCCTTTGGTTACACCAAGGATCTGTGTGATAGGTATTTTGAAAACGGGGAAGACGCAGTAAATCGTTTAAACTGCAACAAGTACCTCTGGAAAAAGAGACTTACAGAAGTACTAATGATTTGCTCTGTTACTTCCAGACTCACTGATTTCTCTATAAAATACTGTGTAGCTTGAAGGCAAGTATCTTACTGTCATTTAGCAACATTTAAATGTAACTGTTATTCTGACCGGAAGAAACAAGTATTGAGATGTATATAGTTTCCTCTGGACCTTTTTACATCAGCATCCTTTAATGCAAGGCAAAAAATCTTCCTAACTCCCTTCCATCTGTGACAAGGAATAAAAAAGTTCTAAGCCTGCCGACTACCCAAATATGCATTTAGAGGCCCAACAAAAGGTATCGTTTAATTGCTGCTCCAACTTTACGGACGGTCAGTCTTACAGAGGATTCAGAACAGCACATTTCATATGCAATTAAAGAAGGAAAAAGAAAAAAAACTTGAGAAAGCAAATTTTCCCATGAATTCGTGGTACATAGTAACCAGCTCTGAACATTCAACTTACTTTTAATAACAGTTACAAGGAACAGAAAGGAGTCTGAATTTGCCTAGCAACAAAACTAGTCACGAGCTTGAAGCCATTCTACCTAGGATTAGAAGTAAACAGATCTGTCAAAACTTCCAAATTACCACAGAACACTCGATTTGACTTCTCAAGAACCACATTACATTGTGAAAAATCCACTGCTTGCAAAATAGTCCCTTGAAAAACATATTCTTATTAATATTTCATCCTTCTGGCACTTTGTGAAACCCTGTATTTAAAAAAAAAAAAGCCAAAAAAAAAAAAAGCCAAAAAAAAAAAAGCCAAAAAAAAAAAAGCCAAAAAAAAAAAAGCCAAAAAAAAAAAGCCAAAAAAAAAAAGCCAAAAAAAAAAAAAGCCAAAAAAAAAAAAAGCCAAAAAAAAAAAAAGCCAAAAAAAAAAAAAGCCAAAAAAAAAAAAAGCCAAAAAAAAAAAAAGCCAAAAAAAAAAAAAGCCAAAAAAAAAAGCCAAAAAAAACCAAAGCCAAAAAAAACCAAAGCCAAACAAAAAAAAAAGCCCTGATCAATCAAATTGAGCAGTTCTGTTTTGGACCAACACTATGATCGTGCCCTGGACAGGCAGGACACATCAACCGTCACACCAACGCAACACTACTACTTAAGCTAAGAGATGCACAAACAAAACTTACCATTAGAGGGAAGCTTAGTCTTCGGTTTTATACTTGCCACCGATGTAGGGAACATACTGAAGGACCAGCTTCCAGTCTGTGAACCATATTAAACCAGTACCAGCTACGCCACCCCATGTAACAAGGGTGGGAGTCCTAAAGAAGAGACACACACACGTGCAGGTAAACAACGTTAACTCCCCACTGCGAAAGGTCTGGCAAACGCTCCTGGGCTAAGGTACCCGGGAAAGTAATTTCAGTCAAGAAAAAAGCTCGGCAGAAATCTTGAGAGAATCCCACATACACAGAAAAGCGTTAGTCCCCCGGGCGGTGAAGATATTTTACAGTTTCCAGCTGAGATGCCTCTATTCAATAAGGGCATTACCGCGTTAAGACAAGACACGCTCAGTTGTTTAACCGCCCCGCCGCGACAGCTCGGCCCCCGCCATTCTGGCCCGCAGGCTGCTTCATTCTCCCTCGCGCAACGCTGCCAAGCGGCACCCGCTGGCACTGCCACAAACGTTTATCGCTCTCCAACGGTTCGAAGGCGGCCAGAGCAATCCGGCGGCCAAATCCACCCCAGCCAAACGGCCACCAGGCAGCCGCCGCCGCCCCCCCTGCCCCCGCCCCACCCCGCCCAGCCCTTCAAACCCGGCTCTAGCGCTGCTCCGCACCCGCGGGGCCGGCCCCAGCGGGGTCAGCGCACCTCACGCGGAACACAGAGCCGCGGAACGAAGCGGAGGGGAACGGGAAGGGCTCGGGAAGCCCTTCAGGCTCCTTAGGTGCGCGGTGGGGGCCGCGGCCTGTCCCGGCGTCCACCGTGAGGGAGGCGGAGCAGGCCGCGCGCCCCCTCACCCTGGACCCCGGGACCGGCCGCGGCCCGCCCCGCGCACCTAAGGCCCGCTGTGAAGGAGCCCCGGGGTCGGGCGGGCAGCCCCGGGCCGGGCCTCACCAGTTCTGGAGGAGCTGGACGTAGCGCGGCCCCACCAGCTTGCTCAGCATCCCGCCGCCAGCGCCGCCTTCAAAGTCACCCCCACTGCGCATGCGCGGGCGCGCCGCTGCGCCACAAAGGCCCCCGAGGCCCGCGCGTGCGTATTGAACGGGGCTGCCCGCGGCGCTGCCTGAGTCAAGCGGCGTTGTCATGGCAACACCCCCACCACCCCCACCACCCCGCTTCGGTCATTGTCCCTCATGGCGCCATGGCGCCGCGTCCCCGGCCCCGTCCGGAGAGGGGACACGAGCCCTGAGGGGGTGGGCCGGTCCCCACGCTGGAGAGGGGACACGAGCCCTGAGGGGGTGGGCCGGCCCCCACGCTGGAGAGGGGACACGAGCCCTGCGGGGATGAGTCTGTCCTTACACTGGAGATGGGCACGAGCCCTGAGGGGGTGGGCCGGCCCCCACGCTGGAGAGGGGACACGAGCCCTGCGGGCGTGGGACTGTCCTCGCACTGAGCTGGGGCTGCTTCTCATCCTCCGTGCTGGAGGAAAGCGGCCCCTTTCCAGAGCGGCGTCCCCAGGGCCCATCAGTGCCTCTGCAAACCCTCCTCCTCGCGGCCGCTCAGCCTCTCCCAGCAGGAGAGCGAGTTTCGAGCCCGATTTTTTCAGCAGAGGGTCCTAAACCCACCATCAGTTCCGTAACGTTCCCCAGGCTCCGCTCAAAGCCGGCTCAGCCTCTTGTGAACCTGCAGAAAGTCCTGGGGGACATCGGGGCCCGAAGTGCTCGTCCGCCCGAGACCTGCGGCTGGACTGCCAAAGCTTCGGGGCTGCAAACGCTTCCCACGCTCCCCCGCGCAAACCTGCAGTAACGGTGTCCGGCAGCGATGCCAGCAGCCGTCGTCCTCCCTCACACCCCGCGCTGGCTGCCGAGAGCCGAGATTCACAGAGCAGAGCCTGTTGCAAAAATCCAGCTCCTGTTTTTCCTCACCAGGACACGGAACAACTATTTTATCAGCCCTGTGCGTGACTGACTCAACACCACGTTTCATACTGATGGTTCGAGTGTTTCTCTGCCTGGGTGCCAGCAGGGCGACGCGGGTTACTGAACCATGCAGACTTTTGGGTTCATTTCTGCAAGCTGTTTCCCCGCTGCCCACGCACCAGCTGGTGCACGAGGAAGTCAGACGGGAGCTTCGTGGCACGCGTTCCTGCAGGAAACCGGTGCCTTCGCCACAGCCACCGCGTTACCAAGGGTACGGTGGGGGAAGCGAGCCTGGAGAACAGGCTCCGCGCAGGTTTTGCTTTTTTAATGTCTGTTTAGCTCCGTGGAGTCAAGCACGCGCAGGAGAATGTCAGCTTTCACTTTGCATTGAAAGTTTCCTAGATGCCCCCCCCAAAAAATTAATAACAAAGGCAAAATAACTCAAAACTCAAAAGGCAATGAAAAACAGCTCAATGTTTATCTTCAGAAAAGCCTTGGGGTTTTGAAGGCAGGTTGGGGGGGGGGGGGTGTATCCTACTGCTTTACCCCAGTCAAGGCAGACAGGGAAAGATCCAGTAATACTACCAATTTCCTGGTTGAAACAAAACAACGGCAATATTAGCAACTCATCCTTTCAATATATTTTGCTGTTATCTACAGTTCAAGCACTGTGCAAAGGGATTTGCGGTCTGCTCTGGACACCACGCTGCAATACGACGCTTGCTCCTTCCCTGCAGAAACTCCTTTTAGCTGCTGGGAGAATGTTCACACCACAACAGGGACAGCTACGCCTCCGAAGCCTGACTCCTGAAGGTGAGCTGCCACCGACGGTGAGGTTCGCTTTCTTCTCATGGTGACCTCTATGCCACAGGTGTCATTTTAGATTCCGAAGCGGAAAAGGAAGGGCAGTGAGCCTGGTTGTCCAGAGCTGCCTTAGGGACACCACGGTAAAGCACAAAGCTGTGTTCAGCCATTAGAACAAGCGATCTGCATCTCTCAGGCCACCAGAGCAAGTGGGGATGTCTCTGTTGATGCCTTGCGTCAAAAAAATAACTCCCCGTTTAAAGCAGTGAGGCGGAGTTTTCTGCTCCAAGAGAGCAGACGGCTCTGCGATAGCTTGTCCTTGCTTTAAGGACACTTCATGACCATGCCTGGCAGTGCCAGCACGACATGACGTTTGCCCGCAAGATCTGATAGTCTCATCCCACCTCTTGACTCATCTCCAGGGAGAAAATGCTTCTGAGCATTCACCCAGGAACCTCCAGCTCCGCATCATTTGGTGGCCACTACTTGGATCTTGGGCAAACTATTTGCTCTCGGCCGCTCCGCAGCAACTCCTGTGTGTTGCTCCTTGCTCCTGATCTCCCAGCCCAAGCCTGCTCTGGCCACCGGGGCTTGCCTGCTTTACCTTCAGCCTTGTGCATCTCCCAGCATCCATCTTCCAAGCTGCAGCCTTGCTCCCGAGCATGCAGTTCTCCCTTGTCTGGTTTCTTGGTCCTCCACCCTTCCTCGTCCTGATAGGGGTGGATGGCTCCACTCCTCACTCCGAGGATGCCCCTCACCCCTTGGCCTGGCGGCTCACATCTCAAATTTCTCAATAACCAAGGTGTTTGGTGTCTTTAAACGGTTTGGCTTCTCTGGGCCTGCCCTGGCTTTTAGCCAGCTCAAGGGAGAAGAGCAAACGGGCGCAGCACAGGCTCCGGCCACACGGCAGCACAACCCCCAAGGCTGAACTAGCTCTTCTACGTGAGAACATGCAGGGAACAACCCCGGTGAGGAGAGACCGAAGGCAGAGAGGATGAGGCGAGGCACATCAGTCCGGACAAGGAGACACAGAATTAAAAGGACCATCATTCGAGCCACTTGGTGCAGCTCGGGAAGGGCAGCGCACTACCTCAGAGCTTGCTCGCTGTTGAGAGGAGGGCAGCCAGGGCTCAATGAGATTTAACTAACTACTGCAAGGGCCGCTGCTCGGTTAATCTGAACTGTTTTTCCTGCTTGGCCCTATGTGGACAAGCCCTGAGCTGGAGCAGCGCAGCAGAAACACAGGCAGCAAACCTGAGAAAGGTTTGCTACCTGCTTTCAGGCAGCATCTCCTCTTTGGAACCAGGGTCTAGGAGAGGGTCGGCGAGGGCTCAGTGCTCCTGGATGCAGCTGCCGCAACTGTTTCCCCCAAAAGGTAGTCGCTAATGGGCCGAGCGAGCTGGTGGTAGAGGGCTAACCCAACCACTGAAACCACAAGGACTGAAGCGATGATGATTTGGGGAAATACCTGCTGATCGGGTTCGAAGATGCTGTGGCCGGGGCTGGGCCCTTGGTAGAGGGTGACAGAGAGAGATCCCACATGACTCAGCCTGGCCAGGGCATAGCCTCACCCCACGGACAAGGCTGGGGGGGGGTGAGAACCTACGAGGCTGGGCTGTCTCCCGGTACTGGATCCAGCCCATTCTTGCAGGGTTTAAGCCCTCTTGAACGCTCTGCCACGTTGTCTCCCCCATTACCAATCTGTGCTGGGCTCCTGGTATGGGCTGGGTGCGTTTGACCTGACTTCCAACCTGCACTCTGCCCGTACCGCCCTCACTGGGTGCTCCCCAGGGCAGGGCAGAGGCAAGGAAACAACAGCCGTGCTGCGACATCCCCTCCTTCCAGCCAGGCAGGGGCTGCATTCCCAACGCAAATCTTTCCAGCAATAAAAATGGAAGACGAGATCTCTGCCACGTGTAACCCGGGCTAAAATGCACACTGCCGCACGAGAACAGCACCCCGAGGGGTGGCGGAGGACCCCATCGACCGCTGTGCGGCAAAGCTGTGCTGCGACAGGGAGGCCCCAGCACCTACATGTCTGCCAAGGCGTTTCCGATGGCTGCTGGGGAAGGTGCCCAGATCCCATGGTGATGGGCACCGCTGGAAACCTTCACCGGAGGCCGCGTGCACCGGGTCAGAAGCACTCGCAGCGCACGAGTTCAGGCTGCACCACAGTGCCGATTCGGGTGGGTAGGACCCGTGCCCAGAGCACAGGAACAGAGAGCGAGTGGACAGTGTCTGAAAACCTGTCTTGTTTTGTCTTTTTTTTTTTTTTAGTACAAGGTAAAACCTTTATTACAACTTTTCATTCATAGGTATACAACATCTGAAAGACAGATATGGGGAAAAAAAGTAATATTGTTATAAAATGTCACATTTATTGCTACATTACTGTTATATACAGGACAGTTCTCAAAATCTACTTTAAAAAAGTTAGGATTATTTAAAAATTCCAAATAATCCAGCCAGCTGTTTTGACACTTGTATAAAATTATTTAAAAAAATGAAAACAATTCATATCTTGAGGCACTCAGAAACACAATTTTATCCTCCAATTGTGATTCATTTCAAAGAACAACGCATTTCCCCACCCCCAAATACTTTATTTTTTTTTTTTTTGCTGGGTTAGGCATATATATATATATATTTACTATATATATAGTTCAAAACTATAATGTGTATCTGATTTAAGAACAAGGATTTCAGCCACTTAAGTACATCTGGATTTACAGGTAGGCAGCATAAACATCAAAAGCAAGGACCATTTTTTTAAAGGCCAAAAACCAAAAACAAAAACAACCCAAAACTTTCTACGGGGTTAAAAATAAACAACTTCCGCAGGCATCTCCCATCTGCTCTCCCACCCCCCGTCCTACAAAAATATATAGAAAGAGCAACCCAGTAACGCTTTGTTCCCCCAACGAGCTGGAGCCCTCCATAGAAAATGGGTCATTTCCTGCAGACCGCGAGGTCCAAGCATGTGGTTGGGGTCATCCCTGCTCTGCTTCACCAGGTGCCTCTTCCTCCTCTCCCCTCTCCCGGCAAATTAACCACTGCTGGCAGGAGGGTGCACGGCTTCCCACGGCTCCTTCCCTCCCCGAGAGGCCCCCTGTTACAAGGTTTGCTCAAAAGCTGGTGGGTTTCAAGTGATTTGGGAAGACGTGGCACCGGGAAGGGGGAACCGCAGCGTCCCCAGCTCGCTGCTGTGGGAGCTGCTGCGGGGAGCTCCGTGGCTCCCCAGGGCACAGCCCAGGGATGCAGGGCACAGAGATGCTCTTCAGCAAGAGGCCTCGGTACCCAGGACACCCCATTTTGAAGCACAAACCCCTTTGCTCTCCCATACTGGTGCAGCTGCACTTTGCCAAGATGTAACAGGGCGCGAGTTTTATTTCCTCTCCTTCCAACATGGCGGGTGCTTGGCTGGACCAGGGTGGGTACTGCAAGACCTGAGGAGCAAAAGAGGTGTACAAAAGCAGAGGAACAGAAATACCGGCGTGAAGACCCATGGCAGGGCTGCCTCTTGCCCCCCGAGGGTGGGATGCAAGATGGACACAGAAGTCTTGGCAGAAAAGACGCCTGCGGCGTCACGCAGGCAAAGGCACCGCAGCTGCCGGCTCTCCAGAAGGGGTGAATTGCCCTGGAGATCAAACCTCTGCACAGAGCACCGGGTCCCCCCACACCTGCCCCAAGGGCAGCAGGGCAGGGAGAGGCAGCCGTGCCGCTGGACCGACCTGCGGCATCCACCTCCCAAATCCTCCCGCTTCCGCCCCAGCATATGGGCAGCTGGTGGCACGGTTCTCCCCCGCTGCGAAGAAACCCACGGTGGCTGTGCACGAAGGGAAACAGCTCGGAGGTGCTGGTTAGAGAGACTGGGGAGCGCAGGGAGAAGGAAAACACACCTCCAGGCTTTGAGGCGATTGAAGGAAGACCAGCCAAGCCAAGCCTGAGGCTCAGGCATTAACGGAGCAGCCCGTAGAGCCGGGCAGCAATGAGGTGGGACACAGCTTCTCCATTCAGGGGTACTGGGGGAGATGGTGCAAGATGAAGGATGCTGGCAGCGAGCTGCCAAGCATCGAGCAGAAGGCACAGGAAGGTGAAGGGTGTGTGGAAGAGCCCTAGGGCCAGGCCTTGCCCCCTCCAATTCAGTGCTCAGCTCCTGCAGCATGAGTTGGAAGGGGTGTTCCTGCGGTCTCACCCCTCATCTACCCCCCGCCAGCTCCAGGGCACAGGTCTTGAAATGCTTTTGGAGCTGCTAGAAATGAAGCTGGACCCTGAGAGCAGCAGGGAGCAGGAATTCAGAAGTCATGGACAAGAGCAGAGAGAATGGGCTGGGACGGGATCTGGAGAGCCCCGGGGGAGAGGAGAGGGGCTTGCATAGGATATAACAGGGCAAAGACCTTGTGCAAGCTTGTGGTACGGAAAACAGGTCTTGCTATTGCTGGTGTCAAGCAGGAACGGGGGAATCCAGGGGCCACGGCTTGCTCCAGGTTAGCCAGCACCGCACATCGGGGGCCGATGGCTTGTCCTGGCCCAACTCCAGTACTGGCTTTGCTTCACCTCCCCATTCTCAGCTCTTTTCTAAAACCCCAGTCAGGGGCTCGCTGAAACTGGAGCTGGCCCGGAGTCACCAGCATAGCACACAGCAGGGCCTGCAATAGGACCATGGGCTCCACTGGCACTGAAGCTGGCAGCCTCTCCATGGGAGCAAAGCTCAGGGATGGAGGGGATCGGGGGTTTCAAAAGCCTCCTGTTTCTCAAAGCCCCCCCCGCCTGCCGAGGGGGAGGATGTGCTGAATTGCCCAGCAAGGGCCCAGGGCCCAAAGGCTCTGCTGGCTTCAGTGGGTACACGCGTGAGACGCAAAGGACCTTTGAGAGCAGCTTCTGCACTGAACCTGAAATTGCAGACTCCTGGGGAAATCCCAGCCTGATTCTGTCCTTCCTGTTCAATCGCTACTGGGCAGCGAGTGCAAAACCTCTAGGAAACCAGCTCATCACCGACACACGGGCTAGGGGAAGAAGCCGTTCACTGAAGTCACAGCTGGGGAGGTTCCGTATCACACTTCTGTATTTGTCTGCTGGAGAAGGCAAAAACCCCAGCTGCAAAGCAGCCAGACCCCTGGCCCTGGAGTGACGGCACACAGGGAAGGGGCAGCAAGTTGACCCCACCGTACGGGGCTGGCATGGACCTGCTCCCGACAGCCAGATGCGGGATCTCGGGGTGCCCAGCTAACTCGACTGCCCTGATTCCTGCAAACCATCTGCCTAGGCGCTGCTGCGCCCCTTGCTCCCAGGCTGGAGCTCAGTGCAGACAGGAGGGGCACAGACTGGGATCCAGATGTCCCAGGTCCTGTCCCTCCTGCTAACACACCTCCGTAGGGTACCAGCGCAAGCTGTAAACGCAGGGGAGCAGAGAGCCAGAGGAGATGTTGGCAAAGAGCTGGAGCTGAACTCAAGCCAGGCAGTTGCTTGGCTCCGAGTAGGTCTGACTGGCGGGTCACAGGCAGGGGAGCGACTGCCAAACCAGAGGTTAGTTGGAATTTTGCTCCCTGGGGTGCGCTGGCAGCGGCTGCAGGGTTGTGAGCAGGAGCAGGCAGGCTGCTACCACCACCCGTCGATGTCGAGTGCCTCAGTAAGAGACCATAAAGGTGCTGTCTCGGGGAGGCTGCAGCTGTTTTGCTCTGGGGTGAAAGCAGGTGAAGAGGGTGAAAGAACAAAAATCTGCAATTTTTACTGTTAATAAACTGGATCCCAGACGCTCCCCAGCACCTGGTGGCATGCACAGCTCTCGGGTAGGATGTGCAGGGAAGCAGAGGGCTGCTTGAGGGGCAGGAAAGAGGAGGTCCCGTGGGCTAGAGATCCAGGGCCTGCACCCCAGCGGCTGGCCCTGCCACACAAGAAGTGTCCTATGGCAGCTGCGCGCCTGGGACCCCAGTTCTGCTGTTTGACCGCGATACAGCTGAGCTACTGCGGCCTGGGAAAAGAGAAACTAGAAAATGCACACAGGGGAAGGTGGCCTCTCCCCTGATTCCCTCTCTGACGAAGGAAGCTTTGCGGGGGCTCTCTGTCCCCCAGCGCTGAGGGGCACGCAACTCAGGAGAACCCACGCAGGCAAGGCTGAGAGAGGAAGCAGAAAACTGAATGCCACCCTGCAGCATGTCACCCATCCGTGACCCCTCTCTGTGCAGGACCACCGGCGCAAGGGACATGCAGACAGGCAGAGAAGCAAGTTTGGGGAGAGAAGGGATCTGTAAGATGGCACAGCTGAACGCCAGCAGAGCCGTGGGCTAGGGAGGGCACAGACCCTGGCCCTCTCTGACCATGACACCTGAAGACGAGAGTTTAATTGCAACAGGCTGATATTTTAGGACTGGCCTGGTGGTATTTTGGGGACAGCATGTGACTGCTCATTTTTAGAAAAGCCACTTTCCCTGGCAGGTTACAGACACCACGTTCACACTGAGCCAAACACACTGGCAAGCCAAAGTAATTGTTCCTTGCTGCACTCCGCAATTGCTCCCTACGCACCTGGAGAGCAGAGATGCCACCGAGGCTGCGCTGGGCTGGCGCAGGCAGCAAGCGTGATGGCACACAAAGCACCCTGCACCATCGAGGCAGCTCCCGGGCACAGCACCACCAGCCCCCGACATTGCGCTTCCATGCTGGAGGAACCAAGATCTCCTCCGAACCCTGGCACTGGGGGTTTATGCTCAAGGACCTTCATCCAAGCCTTGCCAAGGAAGTCCGCTGGTTTCGCTGCCAAGAAAACAGCTTAGGCCACCTAAATGCAGATTACAAGCCCCATCTCTGTTGCAATGCCTGGTGGTTTGGGGACGATGGGAAAGGCTCTGCCTCATCAGGAGTCCCCCCCGGCCTGCAGAGCATCAGCCAGGACTTGGAGGGGATGAAGGAGTTCAGCAAAATTTTGAACAAATCATAAATCTTCTCACATTTCCCATTTTGTTGAGCTTCTGGATTTTTCTTGACTACAATCTCTTTTCTTTAAATCCAGTTGTACGTGACTGCCACCTCAAATTCTTGTTGCAAAATCAAAGTGTTGGGGAAGCACTTTTTAATTTTTTTGTACGTTTTCAAGCTTGCCAGGGCTGGGACATTGCTGCATCCCTCCCCGGTCCTGGGGCAGTGGCACTGAGCCTGCAGAAAACCCCGAGCAGCGAGCGCCCCGCCAGCCCCAGCACCGTCCTGCCGACGGGGCAGAAACGCTCGCGGGATGAAGCAGCCTCTTACAGGCTGCAGAAAGCAGCTGACAAGTCCCTAATTCCTACCCCAGAGCATGAATCAGGGTTGTCTGAGCGTCCGGACCTGGCCGGCGGGTTACGGAGGGGCACTGCCCCCTCCCTGCCAGTTTTACCATCCCCAAACTGAACTTGCTCCAGCATCTGAAGCACAACCCAACCCGGCAGGATGCTTCAGGAAGACACAGCTTTTGCTGCAAGGGAGCTGCTCCACGAGGGCAAGGCTGTCACGCACAGAGGAAAACCTCATCCGTCTCGCGCTGCCCAGTGCTTAAGCAGGCAGAAAAACCCAAGGGAGGGAAGAGTGTCGTAACCTGACGAGCTAATTAGGCTGAAACATGTCTGTTGACACAGGCAAGAAGAACGCGTGTTCCTGGGCTGCAGGGACCACAGCCACTGACCTTTCCCGGCTTTCCTGGGGACAGAGCTGGAGGCTGCTGTGGTCTCAGGTCTCACCACACAGAAGCGATGGTGGGAGCAGCAGGCTGTGGGCAGGGAAAGCCAGGAGCACCCGAAAGCCTCAGAGCTATCGCTGGACCTTGCAGAGTCCCAGGGCAGTGCCAGTGCCAGGGGCAGGAGGGAGAGACAGTCTCATACTGTTCTGGCACTTGTAAGTGGCTCCTCTGAGATGCTAAAGGGGCTGAGCCCACGGTACCCAGGTGTAGGTTGGAAGTGAGCAATGTCCTGAGCATTTCCAGCAGGCTTTGCTGGACCACAAAGCATAGCTACAAGCACGGAAGAGCACCAGGAGGTTATGCTAAAGCCTGGGGTTGCTAGGAAGTGCCACAGGACATAATCCTGTTCGCCAGTCCTTCCCTTTCCCTGTGCCAAAGCAATACAGCTTCCCCGGGAGCACAGGCCAGAGAAGCAGAGGGGAGAGATGGACCCTGCTGCCGGGGGTCCTACCATACTCGCTGTCCCCACATCCCCCCCCAGGCCAGCACCTGTGCCCCATGAACTATCCTGCCCGATTGGGCTCTGCCAGGCAGATCTGGGCAGCAGCCGGCCCCAGTCCGAGAGCATTACAGACACTGCTGAGATGGGATTTAACATCCCCGTGGGGAGCTGACCCCGTCCGCCTGCAGAGCTGGGAAGAACTGGGCACATAGTATTTCAGAAGGGGAAGGAGAGGGAAGAAACAAGAATAAATTCCCAGTGGACGCTTTTCCATTGCCAACTCCAGAACGGCTGCCACAGCTCAGCACCACCGAGCACCCCTTTGTTTGCTCCCGCACCTCCGGGGCACCCTGCCATGCGGTGGGGCTGCCGGGGGTCTTCCTCCCGCTGAGCACACCGGAGCGGTCTGGAGTGACACTGGGAAGCCCTTGGAGCAAAGGCATCGTTGGCCCAGCTTGGCTGCTGGAGCATCTCACACAGGATGGGCGCTCGCTGCTCCCCTCCTTTCCAGCACAGAGAGGAGCCCACGTGCAGGTGACAGCGGCCACTCTGCATCCCCATGGCAAGCCGGGTGGCATGCTGAGCTGAGTTTGCCTCCAAGGATGCTTTGGAGATATGACAGCAAGTGAAGGTGGGGTGTGAAACCACCTCTCTCCCCAGGCCTGCAGCGTTTTGCACTTCTGATGGTGGTGGCTCCAGTGTGGGGAGAAGCTGCGCAGAGACAGGGATCCTGCTGCTGGTCCCGGCGTGCTGAGGGCTGGAGCGAGCACACGTGCCGGGCAGCTGCTCCTTTTCTTGCCACCTTGTGCTCTGCTGCCTGCCACCAGCATCCGCGGATCCGTCTGCTGCAAGGTCACCAAGCACGGTGTCCCGCTGCTGCCTTTGCTCCATCCGCCTCTGCCTCTTCCCAGTCCTCCAGCTTTGTTCAGTTCGTCTTTGTTCAGCGCTGCCCCTGGAAGCGCCTCTGACAGCGGGTGTTAGCTCAGACTCATGGGCAAGAGGCGCTTTCCTCTGCCCTGGGCTTTCGTCTTGCATCTGTGTTGCTTCTTTGCTTACCTTGAAAGCGCCCCAGTCCCTCGGTTCTCTTCGACCCCCCAAGGCCTGCTCTCTCCCAGCAGCTTGTCCTCCCCATCACGACGCTCTGGGACAGCTGCGAGGCACCTCCTCTCCCAGGCGGGACCACGGCCTCTGGGATCCTCCAGGAGTAAAGCAAATCTTGCAGAGACCCTTGATGGACCTCAGTCCCCTCCTGGGAGGAGCAGGAGCACCGCTGAGGGATACTGCTGCAACTTGCTTTGCAGTTTAACTTCCTTTTCCCAAATCAGAAGTGGCCAAAGCAAAGAGATGGTGAATTCAGCACATGAGTTTGTTTTTTTATAATGGAAGGTACAAGCCAGGCAAGTAAGAACATCCCCTCACTGTGGCTACATTCGCTTTTAGTGGCTTTCAGAGCCGAATCTGAGAATTCCTCTCTTTATATCCAGTCTCTCTTAATACAATTTTAATATTCTGGTTGATCCTAAAGATGCAACGTTAACTATAGAAACAGCAGCAGAAAAGCGTGGGGTACAAGACATTTTTTTATACAAAAAAAAATTTTCGTTGCTTACAAAACATATGCAAAAGAAGCTAAAAAAACCAAAAGGCATTGCTATTTGTTCTACATAAAAAATCTCATAACTAATGTTCTTTTTTTTTAAAAAAGAAATATTGAGCTTAGGCACAATTTTGCTGCTGGCTGCTTGTGAACAAGCCAAGAGAACACGCCACCCCCTCCTAACTGAGTGATATGTATTGACTGTTCTGCACTTTATACTTAAGGCAATTTTTTTGTTTTTGTTTTGTTTTTGACAAGGTGTTTTTTCCACCCCTTACGTCATGCCAGGATCCATCCACGTGTGTCAGTATTAGCAGTACTAAAGTTTATGGTTCGAGAAGGTTGCAGGTCACACCGAGGGTTTTCTTCCTACAGATCTCTCTATCCAGAGGAACAAAAAGATCTACAAATAAAAAAACCAAAAGCCTGAAGTGAGAGAAACTCAAATAAAACTCTGCTCTTTGCATGGGGGGGGGCGCAAGCCCCCCTGCTGCAGCCTTGTCTCTGCTGGAGAAGTCAGCCCCGACGTGGCTGCAGCAGAGCTGAGACACACGCTCGCTATTCTGCCAAGACACCGGCTTTGCCCTTTTTTTCTTTCAGGACAGCCCCAGGCACCCACCGGCGCAGGGGACGTCGGGGGACCATGGCCCCTCCATGCACTCCGGGGCATGCGGGTGCTACGGGCTGAGGCATTGCAGCCCCGCAGAGGGGGCTGACCCCCCTGACAGGGTCAGCCTCTGACCCACCGCTCCTGGATCTGCTCAATCCCCCACCGACATCCCTGCACTGCTCGGGCCAAACAGGCTCAGCTACTCCTGGCCAAGCACGGGGTTCCCTTAAAAACGGGGACAGCCCAGCAAAGCCTGCGCCTGCCACGGTCTCGCTGGAGGGATTTCACCTTCTGCGCCTCTGCTGGCATTTCTGGGACCTGCACACTCCCTCCCATAGGGCCACCAGGCAAAGGAGTTGCTGGTTTCCAGTAGCCAACTGGGGCAGGGCTGGAAGGCGCAGAGCAAGGCTGAGCTCGCTCAGGGTGGCGAGAGCACCAAAACTCTCTGTCCTGGCTACGGGGCTGCACCTCTCCTGCGGGGCAGAGGCTTTCGGTGTCCACGGACGAGCAAACGACAGGCACGTGCAAGTCATTTACTTAAGGTAAATTAAGAAGGACATTGGCTGGTGCTGAACGAGTGGGGCTGAGCAGCCAAAGCAGAGCAGCGTGCGTCGGCAGCGGGTTGGACCCGCAGCGGGGTGCTGGGATCACGGGGCGGGGGACGATACCTTTACATGTGTCCAACAGGGTTGTGACCATCTCCTAGACCAGGATGTGAAGCTGAAAGTGTCATCTGGGGATCTCCTACTACTCCGGACACTTTCTCCTCTTCCCGACGCTTCAAGCAGGCTGCTTTAGGGTTCAGATTGCGCTCTATGCCAAAAACAGCAAGGAAGGGAGGGAAGCAACCTCAGTTTGGGCAACAGCATCGCACACGGCAACAGCATCCGAAAGAGAGAGTGAAGACAGAGTCCCAGGACAGACACACGGGACCATGCGAGGAAAACAACCTCAGTGCAAGCTGCTCTTTGCCTGCCGCTCCTTGCAGTGGCTGCAGTAACTTGGCCGGACCCCTGCTAGAGCAAAACCCCATGCCCGGCTGAAACACCATGCCAATTTAAACATGTGCTTGCTTACAGAAAACCCCAAGTGCCTCAGCCAGCTCTCAGAGTTGAGGACTGAGTTTTCCAAAGCTGCTTAATGGGATCCAGGTGCCAAATTCCCATTAAGCGTGAGGGGAGACGGACAGAGCGGCCTCAAATCCACCCCAGGCCGGGGCTTTGGAAAGCTCAGCCTGCCGCGCAGTGCACCCGAGGGTGCTGCTGGCGATGCAAACACAGAACCTCGCACCGAAAGCAGGAGTCACAACAGAGATGCACGCACACACAGAGATGTGAGGGGAGAGAAAGGCCCCGAAATGCACCTGCCAGCTGTTACCATACCTCGTACTTGCTGCTCCAGGCCCAGAATGACCTGCACCGCTTGCTGTAGGATGATCAGTTTGGTCTGTGCTTTGTCCGTTTTTAAGTGCATCTGACACATGCGTCCCAGTTCTTTAAAGGCCTCGTTAATGTCCCGCACACGCACCCTTTCCCTGGCGTTATTGGCCATTCTCCTCTCCCGGTCCCTCAGATCTTTGTCCTCCAGTGACAAGGCCTCGTCTGTACTGCTGGGTTCATAGCACCACAGGGATTAGTCAGGGGGGTGGTACCAAGGGGGGGGCTATACGTTGCCGTGCTGGTAGTGCTTCTGGTGTCCACTGGAAACGGCTCAAACAGCCTCACTTTGCAAAGCCAATTCGTCTTGGGCACTTCCTGGAGCGGCCCAGGCTATTCAGGCTGTGTGTCACCTCTGCGAGCCACGTGAAGGTGCTGCCAGCACGGGGCCGGGCTCCCACGGGGCTGGAGGGTGCTGCCAGGGGTGAGGGCAGGCAGTAGATGCAGTATCGACACCGACACCTTCTCCCCTCTGCAAAATTTTGCCTTCCTGTTCGTTTTCGGCTGAAAACTAAAAGTTCAGGGGGGGTCTCAGCCAAAACCATCGGGTTCATCCCCAAAGAAAGACTTTTTGGCAGAAAGCAAATCCCTCTTTGCAAGATTTCCTTCAAAAATCCCATCTGCAGCAAAATCCTCCCAGTGAAGGTGTTTCGGGCAGCTGTGCCGCAGCAGCGTGAGGCAGCCTGGCCCGGCACCCTCTTATGGGTGGGGGGCAGCACCGGGGGTAGGAGCCAAGTGCCCTGGCTGCTGCTGAGGGTCAGTCTCGTATGCAGACACCGAACCTAGGTCTTTCAACACAGCCAAAATCACTCCAGAAGGGGGTGATTTTCTTTTCCAGGCACGGTCAGGAGCTTTGGGAGAGCCTCCACCACTGGCAGCACCCCGGGGGTGCCCGAAACAGGCAGGGACAGGGGGGAAGGCAGAGTCATGCTGGCAGCATCTTAAACTGTGGCCTTGCCTGCAGCCCGTCCCCTCCAAACTTCCAATTTACTGTACAGACGACCTTCTCCCCCAGAGCAAAAATTCTTGCAGGAAAGACGCCTATCTGAGGAGGGTCCTTGGGTGAGACCTGGCACTGGGACAGACTGTGGCCTTCAGCTCCAGGGAAGCCACGCGGGGATAAACCTTCACCGAAGAGGGACCACAGAGTCAGAGCCTTCCTGGGTGCACTGGGGGGTCTAAAGAGCCTCCAGACAGTGCCCGACCACGTGAAGGGGGAGCAAGGGCTGTCCAGGCAAGCATTTGCCTGTGTGGGACAGAGGGTTGCCCGCTGTCCCTGCCTACATCCTCTCCTTGCTGCCTTGTCCCTGCCCGTGTCCCCTCCTCACTGCCTCAGTGCCCCAGCCAGCACTGCCACCTTCTCTTCAGCACGCCCGGATGGCCGGGGGAAGCGGAGCCACCAGCCGCGCCGGCACCTGAGCCCACCCATGGCAGAAACCCAGCTCATTCCTCCGAACACATGCCGGCAGCCGTGGTTCCTGGCTGGTGGCTCCCCCCAGCAGGGACACAGCTCTGGCAGCGCCTTGCACGCCACAGCCGGGCAGGATGGAGCCGTCTCCCCACTGCCAGCAAGCGCTGCTGGCGGTTTGCACGGCCATGTGGGGTCCTCCGGGTTATAAGGACGAGCGGTGCCTTGGCTGTCCTGCGCCCTGCTCAAAGGGGGCACTGACCTGCCTGCCTGGCCCCCTGCAACGCCCCCCTATCTTCTCCGTTCCCTTCCTGCCCCGTTAGCTGCTGACGGCAGCAGGAGGATCCTGGCAGCCCCGGCTGGGCACGCAGGGACCCGATGGCCCCACTCCCATGGCAGCCCTGCAGGAGGGGATGTGGGGGTCGGCTTCTCTCCTGCAAAGCAGCCCAAAGGCCAAACCTGCCAGAGAAGGGACACCCTAGCTGCCTGCGCTAACGCCTGCCGACAGCAGCACGCGGGGCTCGGCTCGCTTCCCCAGCTGCATCCAAGAAGGGTTTAAAAAGGGACAAGCGTGGGAGACCAAAGTGAACACGGTGCCAACTCTGTCTAGCCCCTGCCCCCCACCGCCCCTCGGCTCCTGCCTCGATCCGCAAGCAGCAAGTACAAGGTAGAGAGTGGGACCACCGAGAGGTCACGGCTGGGGACTGTCTGTAGGAGATCGGAAAGAACAGAACCAAAAAAATAAAAACTCGAAATAAAAAATAAAAAGGAAGGGGAAATTAAAAAAGAGACAGGAAAAAATATACATGTTATGAAAGGCAAAAAATTACAAACTGAAGAGAGGCACAAAGGACTCCAACATCAATGCAACAGCAGAGGCCAGCAGAGAGGAGCACAGCCAGGCACAAACCACCGATGCGTGTTACAACAGCCTCTGCAGAGAGAAAGGGAGTTAACCTGCCACGGCACCCTGCGCAGCGGGGCCGGGGAGCGGGAGCATGCACTGCGGGATGCAGGAACAAAGCAGCAAAGTCCTCCGGAGCAGGAAGCCAAGCCCTCCGCTTCCCCTCCCACCGGGACGCGGCACCTGGGGCAAGCACGGGTGGCCGAGACGGGCGCACACATGCGTGGGAAGGGAGTGAGCGTGCCCCGGTGACGGGGAGAGCGTGCGCACGCTCGCCTGCAGCTCCAGGCTCTGTTAGGGATGCGCAGTGCTCCCAGCTTGCGTCGGAGACCAGTTTATACAGGCAGCAAGGGCTGCCCAACCCTGGGCTCAACGTCTCCATCCCGCTGCCCCTTGCACGGCTCCAGCAATCCCCAGGGATTTGCCGGGTGCCCGCAAACCCAGGGGCACAGTGGTGGGGACAGGAGCGCAGAGCCCTGCGCCGGGCGGGCAGGGAGGACGGGGCATCACTCACTGCTGCTGCGGCCACGGGCAGAGATGGGCTCTGTGCTTGGAGCAGCCCTCGGAGAGACGTCAGATCTGGGCCCCCTCTGGGAGTTTTGCTGTTTTTTGGGGTTTTTGCATTTTGCTGGCCAAGCAGCTGAGCAAAACACCTGGCTGCGGGAAAGCAAAGACGGCGCAGGTGCCCCCTTAGGGACCAGCATGCAGCACACGCAGTGGCAGTGGGGAACAAAAGAGAGAACAGCAGGGATGCAAAAAAGGAAAAAAAAAAAAAAAAGAAAAAAAAAAAGGACATCAACAGCCTTGGGAACCCAAGGCCACAGGGGAGAGAGACAGTGCGAGGCACCACAGCACGTGTCACAGGAGACAGACAGACAGACAGCCCCGTGCCGATCAGATACGTAAAATATCACCACTCCGGGACCCTCACTGACCTCTAACTTGTTGCTCCAGGTTCAGTATGACTGATACGGCCTGGTGTAGGATTAGCAGTTTGGTCTGCGGTTTTTCGCTGTTTAGGTGGAGTTGGCACATGCGTCCGAGCTCTTTAAAGGCCTCGTTGATGTCACGGACCCGCAGGCGCTCACGGGCATTATTGGCGACCCTCCTTTCTCTCTCTCTCTCGGCTTTTTGCTCTGGGGGAAGAAGATCGTCCTCCTCATCCTCATCTTGACTAATGGTTTAAAATAAGAACGAGACAGGGACATTCCTCGCGTGCACTCTCAGCACTGGTCAACTCACAGAAAAGAAACACACGTTGAGGCACCGAGACGCCAAGCCCCGCGCGTGGCCCCGCAAGCCGGGGCGCTGCACCCCGCGTGCCCCCGCCGGGACGTGCCGGCCCGGTGCCCCACGCTCAGACACGAGGACACGCAGTGACTTTGGAGAGAAGCAATTAAGGCTCTTCTTCTGCCTCTTTTTTTTGTTTTGTTTTTAAACAACAAAGAAAGAAACCACAACAACGCGATTAAGGCCTGAGCTTGTTGCCAGGAGGTTGCAGGGTGGCCCGGAGAAGGTGTGTGGGCCAACACTGGTGTCCCAAGCTGGTGTTTTGGGAAGACGCAGCCCTCTGCCTCCAGGGCAGGAGGTGGCTGCAGTCTGGCAGGAGCGGGGCTGGCGCTGCCCCTCCGGGCAGCATCACCCTGGCGAGGTCTCTGAGCCGATGGTGACGTTGCAGACAAGCCAGCACGCTGGAAGGACTCTACCTGATCTGCTGCCAGATCTGGCTGGATGTGTCAGAGGATACAGGAGCCCAAAGCAGACAGCGGAGACGACCCAAAGCAGGGAGGAGGTCAAAACCTTCCCTGCCCCGGCTGAGGGGAGCTGAGTGCTCGGTCCTTTCTGCACATGGCCACAAGCAACACCTCGAGCGACCACGCAGGCGGGTGCAGCTCGTGCGGACAAGGCGTGAGCCCCCTGCTTTATGAGCATGAGGAAGCCCTGTGGCCAGAGGGATGGGAGCCAGCCAGACAAGGCAGCAGGGACCCTTCCCCGGCACAGCCCAAAGCGGCTGGCCGCGGGGAAGCAGCGGGAGCCTGGGCTGTGCCGCCTCTGTGCGAGGACAGACAAGGCTCCTGTGGTGAGCAGAGGCCGGCGGGTCTGCGCCGCAGGACGACCCCCGGCCTCACCGGGCTGAGCCCAGCACCCAGTGGGTCACCGTGGCTGTACCCCAGCCCAAATGCCCCCAGCCTGGTAACAGAGTAAGTGAAGAGAGAGACCTGTTCAAAGAGCACCTTGTTCTGTTCCGGGAGGGTTTCAGCTCCTTCTTCTCCTCTTCTGAGTTATCTGCCACCGACGTGTTCTCTTCGTCCTCCTTCTCTTCCCTCTTTATTTCGCTGGTTCCTGAGGAGACGCTGCTTCGCCCCAGCCCCCCTGACAAGCCTGCTGAGGAAGCAGAGCCACACATGGAAGTTGGAGGGGCCTGACCCACATGGAGGGCTGGGGGATCCCCAGGTCCTGCTCCTGCCATGCTGCATCGCCAGCGTGCGGCATCCCAGACTCATCCTGCATCTCCAGTCCGCAGCAAGAGGAGCTGGAGGGGTGCCAGCTCTGCCCTGCCACCACTCCCTGTTCATCTCCCCCCACCTCCCAGGCCCTCCAGAGTCAGAGCCCAACCTCCCCCAGCAGAGCAGGGCCCGGGGGCATTGTGCACCCACAGCTGGTAGGAGGGACAGGAACATGTAGGTCAAACCTCTAGAAAAGGCTCAAGGTAGAAACTGCCCTGTGGATGCTGCAAGGAAGCCCCGGCCTTGCAAGAGCATCCATCTCCCCCCAGGTTGCTGCTGCACAGGGCTGGACCTAATGGGTGACCCGAATCACACCTGCGGCAGGCGAGCCTCAAGCGTGCACGCGTGCAGAGCTGCCTTACCGCTGTACGTGTCTTGCTGCCTGTTGAGGTCAGGGAGTGAGCTGGGCTGTGATGGAAGTGTGACATGGTTGTGGAGCATGCTGGGGTTGCTGGACAACCCGTCTTCGGGGTGACCTCCTCCCACCTACAGCAGAACAAGCAGAGCAAGCCTTGAGGGGGGAAGTGTCACGGCCAGTGGGCATGGGCACAGTCACCCCGAGCACAGCCACGGGGCTCTGCAAACCAGGCTGAGGTGCAGCCGCATGCTCTCCTCGCACACTCCCACCACCCAGAGCGCGGGCACGCAGGAGGGAAGAGCCAACCCGCTCCAGCACCAGCTCTCTCTGGGGGACCGTGGCGGGGGCACTGCAAAAAGCAGCTCCGTGCCCTGCACATCAGCTGGACCAAGCAGAAAGCCCTCATCAGTGCTGTCTCCCCCCGCCATGGAAAAGCGTCTCTCTGCCTGGATACAAGGCTGGCACACTGGAGAGGACACCCTGCCTGGGCCGCACGTGCCCTGTCTCCATCAAGCATCAGGGTTTCTGCCACCTCCCCAGCACCACCAGAGCAGGGGACATCCCAGCAGCATGAACTTTGGTCCGAAGGGCCTGGACACAAAGGACGAGGGTCAGGCAGCCTTTCTGAGCCTGCCCCCCCCCGAGGCTGCGCTACGCTGGCCAGGGACCGGCAGGACAGAGCCAGCCCTGCTGCAAACACTCTCATTTCTGCAGCTGGCAGCAGTTTGCAACAGAGGGGACACATATGATTCATCGCTTAGTAGCAGAGTCTGGGGAGCTCGGAAGGGAAGCACGTCTGGTTCTCTAGAGACCGGAGACGTGTTACTGTTTGCTGCAGCAGGCAACCAGCTCTGCCAAAAACGTGCTCCTGTGGTCACCAGCCTCTGGACAAGGGGGGGACCCTGGTGACCCAGCATGGGACCCCAGCATCCACATGCTCAGGGCACTCGGGACCTGTCGCGCTCCCTGGAGCCTGAATGAGCCATCACACACATCAGCGCTCCCCACGTGTACGGGAGGACACGGTGCCTGCCCAAACGGTTCGCAGCAGAGAAGTCCTGGTGATACCTGGCTCTCTATACCCGCGGTCCTGCCCTGCACCGGATCCCTTTCCTCCTTCTCCCTGCGTCCCCCGGGGATGGCTTAAAGCTGTTTTGAGGGATTTCCATCCATGTTGCAGGGAAAGAAGAGCAGCTTTCACCACCTCTGCCTGCCCCGAAAAGGGGTATGAGCGAACTACATGCAGGGCTTGTGCCCGAGAGCCACCACTGTGCTGAGTGCGGATTCAACCCCCCCGCACGAAGACGGCAAGCCACTGCACTTCTGCGCACAGCACCCGTTCAAAGCTGTCAACAGCTGACCCAAGCTGGACCACACTGAGCTATTCTCACGCCAAAGGCAACGTCCCTCTGGGTGCCAGGGGACCCCGTGACACGGGTCCCCGGCATGTCCCCGCCAGCTGCTGCGATGCTTCCACACTTACCAGACTCGGGTGCCTGTTCCCCAGGGACATGACCGAGGCGGGGAAGGCCTGGCCCAGGCTGCCCACGGTGGCACTGTGGGCTGGCGCTGAGCCCAGGAGCCCGTGCATGTCCCCGTGGTTGCTTGGCATGGCAGCTGTCTGGCCCACGGCGTGATTCCTCAGCACATGAATGGCTTCGTCCAACCTGTCTTCCATTTTGTTTTGCTTGAAGGACAGGACAGAGAAATAGGTCTGTGTTAATGCCTGTAAAGCCAGCAGCCCGCTGCGGCTCCCTGCATTAAAGAATGGCTGGCGGCAATCATGCACTCAGCTACCGCAAGGCAGGTACAGGGAGAAATAACGCCCCGACCCCATCAGTGCCATCCCCTAAAGGCACAAGGGGTCACACAAGCAGAACCACTCAGGAAAGGGAGGCAGAAACCAGACGCAAATCTGTTGGGCTGGGCCAGACCCACAGGGATGTGAATGAGTCCTAAACAGGGGCAGGGTGCAAGGCTGCACCTCTGCCAGCCACGCTCTGGGCTCAGGG
This sequence comes from Aptenodytes patagonicus, assembly GCF_965638725.1. Classification (NCBI taxonomy): domain Eukaryota; kingdom Metazoa; phylum Chordata; class Aves; order Sphenisciformes; family Spheniscidae; genus Aptenodytes; species Aptenodytes patagonicus. The sequence goes on from NC_134973.1 coordinate 1,234,748, forward strand.
AAGCAGGTGCCCAACTCTGCTCAGCTGTTTCCAACCAAACGTCCATCTATCAACTAACCATCTTCCTTCAGGCCCCAGGCATTTGCGGGAGAGGACTTCACCCAAAAGCCCTTTACCGCCAGGCGCACGAGGGATGGAAGAGAAAAGGAGAAGGCAGATCTTTCGGCGACACTTACTAAAGTGTGGAGGCTCCCTTCGTAGCTGGGAGATAAGGCACCCTGTCCGCTCGCTCGCGACCACTGGGATGTGCCTGCGAACAAACAGGGAGAGCTTGGGACCGGGCACGGCTGCCACTAGATGGGGCTGGAAGCTGGGCCACCACGCTGTGCACAGGCCACCATGCCACGCACGGCACCGTACCGGCCACCGCGGCACCACACAGGCCACCATGGCACTGCACGGGGCTGGTCACACCGCACATACAAAGCCAGCCACGCCACACACGGGCACAGGTCTTTCCCCTGCTCCCCGTCACTGCTCTGCGAGGCAGCAGGGTGCCCACAGAGGCGTTTCATCTCAGAGCAGGTGCTAGCCTTATCTCGCAGCAATGCCGTGAGAGGTCACAGTCTGATCCCATGTGCCTCCCGTGGAAATCTCTGTTCAGCCCCTGCTAAGGGCTCGCCTCTGCTCTGCCTCAGCAGGAAACTGAGCTCAAGCCTTCAGACCTCGAGAGGTTTTTAAATTGATATCATCTCAGTGAGCAGGCAGCGAGCACACACGCTGTGCTCGCTCCGACCCCAGGGGAGCAGCAGGCTGGCACATGTACCCTGGGCACCGAGGGGCCTCAGTGCCAGCTCTGCTGAGCAGAAACGAGACCTCTCCCGCCGGACGGGAGCAGAGACGGGCTTTCGTCAGGCACTGAAAATGGTTTTTAACTAGTTGGCTGCTTCCCAGTTCCCACTGCACTCCTCCCACGGGAGACAAAACCAGGGACAAACTCTCCCAGCCTCACCAAGATAGGATGCTCAGGGACAGGGTCTGTCTGAAGCGGGTCCCAGGGAGTGGCAGCGATGATTTTAACTCAAGCATGCGGTGGTGCTACCATGTGGGCCAGGCTCGCGCCTCCAGCAGAGCTGCCTGCTAAAATTCCTCTGCAGGGGCAAAGCCAGGCGCAGGCAGAGCCGTTCCCTCACGCGTGCGGCTTTTACCCCACCCGGGCACTGCTCAGCTCCAACCGGGGGAAAAGCTACAACCAATTAAAGCAGACGGACATGCAATTTCACAGGAGACATTTAAAAATTATCTTCAAGTTTGCTTGTCCTTCCTCTTCACTCTCCTGCTTTTAAAAATAAATGGGATTTGGCGAGATTGCCAAAAACGTCTTTAATGAGGGGCTGATCTGGGAAGTACACTGCCTTGGACCTCCTGAAAGCACACTTGACATCCCCCTTTACACAAAAAGCAACATTTTTCACCTACCTGCAAGCCCCTGAGGGGAGCCGACCGGTGTAGAGGGGTTTGACGAGAAGTTATTGCTAGAGTGATCGGGGGAATAAATCTGGAGCGAGAGAAGCAGGGCACGGTCAGCAGCGCCCACCCCTGCGACGGCTCTCCCCGTCCCCAGCAGCACCAGCAAGCCCAGGTGCAGCGAGGACCACCCCATGGCACCTCCCTTCCCATACCAACACCAGCTCCCAGCCAGCGTGACGGGCCAGCCCGCTCATCACCCCGCAGCTCCCCCATTAACACTGGGGTCTCTCTCTGTCCCCACTGCCGCCGTCTCTGCAGCTACAGCCTCCATCCTTCAGGTCCCACCTCGGAGGGAAGCGAGAGCCCCAAGAAATTATTGCAGGGTGCAGTGCTGAGCACCCCTCTGCCACCATGCAGAAGCAAAGGTCCCTGCACTGAACGGGACAGATGAAACCTCAAGCTCCGACAGCCCAGTGGGACCAGTGCCCTCCAGTTTGAACCAGCACATGCAGGGCCAGGAATACTGGGACCTGAAAGTCCTGCTATGAGGGCTGCACAGGGTCGTCTTGCCAGACCAGCACCAGGCTGGGCGGCCGCAGAGCTGGGTCATGGACATGGGTCTGTGGGGCCACCATAACGTCCATTGCCTCAGTTTCCCTGTCTGCCAAAAGGTGCTTTTGCACAGTGCCAGGACTCAGGATGGCAGCACACAGAGGGGGGGAAAACCCTCCCCTCAGAGGCTGCCACGTTTTTGGGGTGCATTCACCCAAACTTCTCAATGTGTCCGTCTTCCCTGCTGCTTAGAGGGTCCCTATTATAGAGAGCAGGTCCAACGCTGCGACAGGACAGGGACCGGGTCAAGGATCTGCAGAAACTCTTACTGAAGCTAGTGCCTTCCCGAGTGCGTCTCCCGAGCTCCCAGCTGTGGTTCCTCTGTTACCTGCTGAGAAAGGACACAGACATCAGTGCCAGGGAGCCAGAAACCCAGCAGGACAAGGCACCCGTACAAGACCTTCTCTGGGGTCGCCTGCTCTGAGATTGAAATTTCTCGCTTACTGCTTTGCTTGAAAATTAAGTGGATGCCCAGCTCGGAGCAGCCCGGATGAAGGCACACACACCCCGGCAGCTTTCATGGGGCTGTGGGAATGTCTTTATAAGACACTGGGTCGAAGGTGTCATGCCATCAACAGCAATCAAATGTCTCTGCTGCAGCGCAGCCCATTTTCATGGGGCATCTTAAGCCCCTACAATCCCAAACTTGCTTCCCCTCCTCTAAACAAGGGTTTTTCTATGAATCAGGGTCAGGATCCTCATTTCCTGGGGAACACGAGTTCATTTCAGTAACCGGTTTTGTAACAGGTTCAGCAGGGTTAGAGATTAAAGCACTCAAGGGTTTAACGTGGTATCCAAATGCAGCACAAACATTCCTATTCTGGATTTAGACGAACGGCTTCACACATACCCCCACCTTCCCTCAACGCAAGTGCAAATCCTTCCCGCCACGGCACCTCCACGAGATAATGTCACAGATCTTGGTCTCCTCCCAGATCCACCAAGCGAGCTGTAAACCCCCAAGCCAGCACCCCGTCCCCCTGCTGTAGCCTGCCCAGGTATCCAGCAGCAATAACCTCGCTGTGCCTCTTCCTCACGCAGTAACTCCATGCACGGGTGACACACAACGGATAAAAAGTGGCCGGGTACATCAGACGCAGATATCACAGCCTCGGGCATCAGAGGTTTGCACGAGACTTTGATTTTCCAGTTAAGCCTCTGCGTGGCAGTGGAGCGAGGGGGGTCATGCTGGGGACCACTGCGCACCCGGGGGCCATACGTACCCATCATGCTGTCCGTCCCGCTGATCGGGGGCGTGTGACTGGAGACACCGTACGGCGTGGAGGCAGAGGAAAAGCCAGACACAGAAGGGAGTCCGCCGTTAACCTCTCCTGAATGAAGCTGGTAGTTCTAGCAGAGAGGGGGAGAGGGGTGAGAGGTGCCCTCGAAAGGCTGCCGGGCTTCAGCGTCCGGGCCAGGACCCAGGCCCTCCCTGTCGGCAGCTGCCCCAAGCCAACAGCTACGGGACGAGGTGACGCGCCACCACCACCAGCTGGCTGAGCAGAGCCCCCCAGCCCGCCCGCGGGGCAGCGCGGGGACGCATTACCATGCGTTCATGCTGATGTAAACTGTTGAAGCCGCTGGACTGCGGGAGCGGGGAGGAGGAGCTGCCCAGCATGGCACCGTAACTCGACTGGCTCATGGCACCCGGTGAACTCCACAGGTCTGGCGAGTTATGGAGCCCGTCTGGAAGGAAAACCAGAGCTGAGCGGGGCAGAGACGCCAGCATGTGTCCCACAGCCCACACGGCGGCAAGTCAGCCCAGGCTGAGGGGCTGTGTCTGTCCCCATCGCGTCCTGCCTACGCTGAGCATCACCCGCTGTGCAAATCGGAGCCACTTCAGGGCTGCTTTGTGTCTCATGCACTCCTGCCCCGAGCTCCCTCCATCTCATGGGCTGTGCAATTCCTCCCATCGTCCGTAATGGGCCAGGCAGCCCCTGCTCTGGCCAGCTCGCAGGATGCCAGAGTTGTTAATAACTCACCTGCCATATAAAAGGCTCCGGGATACACAGTGCTGGGAGGTTTCGAGGGAGTATATCCAGCTGGATCCCTGCTGTAGTCATCACCTGAGTTGGATGGATACACCTGTGGGGCAGGAAAGGGGTTGAAGAGAAGTGCTTGTCCACCCCACGGTCCCACATCCTCCCCATGGGTCACCCCACCCTGCGCAGCTTCGCTTTTATTCATCACAGCAGATGACAGAGTCGGTCCCACAGCAAAGCCAGGGAGGGAACCGAAGCAGCTCAGCTGAAGTCACGGCGGCGGTACCGAACGGCGTAGCTCTGCTGGGGGGCGGCGCAGGGGACGGGACCATCGCGCAGAGACGTCCCCGTCTGCCTTCCCGTAACAGCGCAGATCCCCGCAGCCCCCTCCTGCAGAAGGCGCCGGTGCTGGCAGAAGTTTCAACTCTCCGCTCTAGTTCCTTTTTCTGCGGTTATAACTTTTTATGGGTAACCACAAAAGCAATCATTTCTGCGTGCTAACCCCGCACCCAAGGGTGCGGGCTGGGCGGTGGTGACAGGGACCGGTGAGGCTTCCGGACCTGCTCACCCCTGCGCCGACCCTGCCGTACGCTGGGCTGCAGCACCGCACTGGGAGCAGCCGCTCCTGAACACGGCCTGTGCTCAAACCCTGCATGGAAATCAGCCTGTCCCGCTCGAGGGGAAACTGAGGCATGGGGGAAGCATTGAGCTGAGGGCTGCGCAGTCCCTCAAAAGGGATGTCACACGGGAGGGGACGGCTCTCGGACAGCTTTCGGCCAGATTTCTGCAGCACCGTTCAGCTACATTATTTACAGCATATTATGCAAAAGAAAAGGCTTTTTTTTTTTATTTTCTTCTAAATTAACCAAACCCATCCCAGAAAGCCCTTACAGAAAAACATCTTGTGCCAGTGCAAAAACATACTTTTTTTTTTTTTAAAGCAGAAATTCAACACGCAAAGAAACTGAAATGCCACTCAAAATTACGTGAGAACCTTTGTTACAGCCTATTTTCATCCCCATTGATTCATTCTGAAACCGCTAATAATTTTTTTTTTAAATACACACGAAAGCAGAGGCGGGTGCAGGGGCTGGCCAGGCACACTCAGCCAGCTCTGCCTGGAAGACACAGCTCTCTTTGGAAAGGAAACCTGCCCTGAGTTTCTCTGTCCCCCCACCCGGCCAGTTCCCTCCGACCCCAGGTCCTCACCCAGCAAGAAGGGGCAAAATTGTTTCTGTGTTTCTGTAACTGCCCAGAACACCAAGAATTTCTTCTTTTTTTTGGGGGGGGGGGGTAATAGAAAATAAGGGTCTTTTCTTTTTGAAAAAAAAAAAGCTCTGAAAAGCACCAGTGACTGCACTTAAATATATTGCTTCATTTTCCCCTGGCAGCCCAGGTTCCTGCTTCTCGGAGCAGCTTCCCTCAAAGCTGGGCAAGTTCAGAGCCCCGGGGGCAGCCCCGGCCCCTCGCCGCCAGTCAGCCGTTGGGCAGCGGGCGGACGGACCCTGCGGGGCAACGGGGAGCTGAAAGCAACTTGCGGGCATCGGTGCCACAGACTGAGACTGGGGAACTTGTAAAATAAAGAAAAGAAAAGAAAAAAAAAAAAAGAAATAAAAATAAAATAAAGAGAGGGGGAAGGGAAAAACCTGACAGACGCTGGCAGCTGCCCTCCGTCCCTCACTCAAAAAAGAAAATTCACGGCGCTTCGCCTTTGTGTGGCATCGCAGGACAGCGTCGGGGCGAAGCGGGCGTGCAGAGCCGCGCGTGGGCAGCGCGTGCGGCCGGGGAGAGCGGGGGAATGGAGGAGGCTGCAAAGAACAAGAATCCAGTAAATTGACTTTTCCTATAATTTGATTAAATAGCGGGAGCTGGGACAGGGAATCGAATGAAGCACGTCTAATAGCCCCGCGCCATCTGCCAGGGGCTGGCACCTGGCCAGCGCGCGAGGCAGCTGTGCGGCAGCAGAGCGGGCGCGGGGGGGCCGCAGCGAGCTGCAACATCCATTTAATAAATCCAGAGCGAAAATAAGAAGAATAAAATAGCAGGGATGAGCGGACCAGGCTTGCAAAGAGGGGGGAGTTTGTCTTGCTGCGTATCTGCCCTGCTCTGCCATCCCCGACCCCCCATCTCCTGTTGCACCCCAGCGGGCCAGGTTTCACCCCAGGAGTGGCACTGGCCCCTCCAAATCTTTCATTTCCCTGCTCAGTGCAGGGGAGGCTGTGAAAAGCCAACTCCGCTCTTCCCCGCACCGGCCAAGCGAGGAGCATCCCAGCCCCGCCGCGTGCGGGGGAGCCAGCCCAGCCGGCGGCCGCCGGCCAAGCGCCGCAGGAAACAGTAAATCAGCGCCAGGTCCCTGCTCCCCACCCCGCGGCCCCAGCCCTCGCGTCGGCAGCTCCGGCGGCAGCCTCGGGGACCTCCAGGTGAGGTCATTTCCTCCGGTTGAAATTGCCAGCGCGGCGAGAGAGCCGCTTGAAAAGCCCCAGCGCTGGGATTTGCAGGGCTTTGTGGTGGTGGTTTTTTTTTTTTTCCCCCTCCCTGTTTTTCTTGCTTAAATGCATGAACCGGGGTGGGACTTCAGGCAGACTAAAGCTAAACAGAGCGGTGACCAGACTGCGAATTCACAGGCTGAAACGGCTCCCAGCCACCACACTCACTGCGGCAACAAAACCCTGAAGGTTTGTTGCACAAAAATGCCTCCCCGGCTTCCTCCGGCAAAGCCGGCCAACGTGCAGCAGGGGTTCGGGGGGCCTCATCCAGCCCCGGGTCCTGTGCCTGGACACGCCAGCCCGCGGGGGAGTGCAGGAGCAAGCACTAACCCTGCTTTCCAGCTCCACGTCGCAGGGAGGCTCAAAGGGGCTCCGTGCTCCGGGGGCAGCCCCAGCACGAGCCGCTGCCCCAGGCCAGCACCTATTTCACAAGAACTAACCCCAAAGGGACGTGGGTTACAAGCACAGATACCTCGGCGCCCGTCCGCAGTCAGAGCCGCCGCCCCTGCCCGGCATCGCCTTCCACATCCCTCTCTAACCATCTCACACCGCCAGTGCCTCTTGGTGCCTTTGGCGGAATCACTCCCCTTTCAGCCACCCTCAACTATTCCAGCCGCTGACCTCTCCGAGTTTTCAAAGCAGCTAGGGAATTACAGATTAAAGCACTTTATTTTAATAAGGTGCTGATTAACCTGTTTATTTTGCACGGGGTCCAGCGATAACACGGGGTGGGCTCCTCCGCAGGCAAGTCAGACAAGAAAGACCCTTTGATCCGCTGCCTTTGAGGCCGGCGACTCCTTTTGCTCCACGCTTCTCTCGCCGCCTCGGTGCCAATTTCTCTCCCCAGGTGTGGAAGTTCAAAAACAAACCAAGAAGCCGGAGGTCACGGCAAAGAGAGGGCAGCGGAAAGAGGCAGCACCGGCCCGTACAGCAAAAACTGGAGCTTTGAGGTCAAGGGGCAGCCAGTGCTTTCTGGGCTGGAAAAGCCTGTGTGCAGGTGTCGGCTCAGACACAGGGAAGGGGCTGAGTCTTGGTAAACGCTGAGCGGCTCTTCCTGTGGGAATCGGGGCCCTTTAGGCACCGCCAGCACGACGGGCAGCAAGCCCCGTCACCTTTGAAATCCGAGGCCAATAAAGGGCCATTTGTCGGGAACGATGTTTTCCCCACATGTCGACTGGGGTTTAAAAGCTCCGAATTTCACACAAACTCGACGCAGCGATAGGGATTCTGCCTCGAGCAGGTTTTCCCTGTTAAAACACAGACTCTTGGAGCAACTCAGCACTGCTGACTGGAGCTGGTTTCTGCATGATGTGGGTCCGCAGGGACCCCCCCAACACCCTCCGGTCTGCGAGCCCAATCCGGCAAGCCCTTGGTGCCTTCCTCTCTCCCTCCATCCTCCCAACTTCAGCATCTCAGGGTCCGCTTCCAAAGGCAGAGCCCGTGGTGGAGGTTACAGACCAAGCTTTGCGCTAGCAGTGAAGGAACGCCACAGCACGAGATTTCCCCCATGGGTGGACGCACACAGGTGTTCCCCGGTGAATGGGGGAGTGGGCACCCGCTTCACGTCGCATCAGCATCAGCTTTGGCAGCGAGCGGCACGACACGCTCGGGCAAGGGCCCGTCTCCAGCGCAGCCCCAGCCTGAGCTCCAGCTCGCCTGCAGGACAGAGCCCGCCCGTCCCCCTGCAAGCACGCAAACGCTCCGGCGAGGAATGCAGCCGCGGCCGCCACACAGCCAGACAGCTCCCATATTCCTGCAGGAACCCTCCAGCCCGCTCCAATTAGCTTTCCTGGAGATCCCATTACTTCTAGCCACAAAGACATTGTTCAGTTTATGCCCCTGTAACAGCCGCGGGAGCACGGCTAACGTATTCCTACAGGCTGCTCGGCTTTCTTATAAAACAGCCCAGGCAGCGCACACACCTGGAGCAGCCCCAGCTGCCTGCCCGCATTACAACTGGTTTGGTTTCCCTTCTGGAGTGAAATCCAATCACACCAAATATTACATTTCACTCGGGCACTCGCGACATAACGTCAAACAGACGAGAGCCAGCAAGGGCAGGAAGCGATGGGTCCGGGCTCCGGCCGGGGAGGTGCCACCACCGGCTGCTCTGCAAGGGGAGCACTGCAGTTCCTTCTCTCCGATTAGTGCCCCAGCACTGCAGCCTTCCCCATTTCGCCTGTGTAGGAAGCTGTAGCTGGGAAAACCCTTCCTCGTCCTGCTAAAATCCAAGCCCTCGATGTTTGGGGTGGCCGGACCCGTAGGGCCGGCAGCTCTCGCGGCAGAGGGAGCAGGGACGCCCAGAGGATGGAGGAACTGGGAGGGGATACCTGCAGGGAAAACACTCCTGCCACTTACCGAGGAGGGGAGTCCAGGAGGCACCTTCCGAACCTTTTTGGGCTGTCCATCTGCTTTAAAGAAAAGAAGAGAGGATCTAACTTTTGAAGGGGGTTAGCGGGAGGGAAAACAACAAGCTATAGCTAAAAGCATCCGAGGATGTAAGATGCAGGTACAAATAGGGCTCAGATCCCAAATGCCCCGTAGCCAAAGAAGTGTCAATAGTAAAAATGTCTGAGGATGAACCTCTCCTCCCCATCTCATCTGCACCCTTTGAGGGCGGGTTTCACCCACAGAGTTCACAGGGCAGTCTCTCTCCTGAAACACCGTGATGAGAGGTGCTCACCACACAGAGAACGGCTGCGCTTGCTCTTTGGGAGAGACTGAGCCCATAAATAACCCCTCGTTGTTTGGGTTTTTTGGTTTTTTTTTTTTGAAACAATTTAACTTGAAGTGGGTTTGCAGAGAGAGGATGCAGAAAGAGGACAAATGCAGGGATGGGGCTGTATTTTCATTTGCTCCTTATACAGCAATATACTTGGGAAAGCTTCACCGCTGCAGGAAGGCAGGGACAACGCTTGCCCCAGGCCGGTCCCTCCCCAGCCCATCTCTCCAGGTCCAGCTCCGAGGGGGGAGGACACGGTGTCCTGGGGGAAGGGAGACAATTCAGGGAGGTGGTGGGGGAAACATCCCAAGAAGTGGCTCAAGGGGAAGCACTGCTTAAAAATCTGGGTTTTTTTTTTAGTTCACAATTAAGGAAAGCCCCAGCTGGGGGGGTGCAGGATGCTAACACAGCAAGTCTGCCAAGCCAGGGACTCTGCCGGGTTGTAGCTCAGGAGGAGAAATTCATCACACAGAGTGACCCGATGCAAAAGAATCATTTTCCAGGCTGACAGCATAAACCAGTAACGTTTTAAAGTGGCAATATCAAAGTGGATGCCTTTTTCTGAAAAGAACTGGAAAAAATACATGTAACACTGGGTCGCTTCTGGTTTCGTTTGTTGGGGAAAGTCCAAAATAGCAGCAAGAATGTGACTTTGGAGGGTGCGGGGGGAACTATGACAAGAAACACAAGTTCTGGAGAACTGGGGCTTGTCTTCACTCGAAAGTTAAATTCACACCCAACCTTAGCCTTCGTTAAAAGCAAAATGGCTTATTCCCAGGTAGATCCAGGTGTGGGCAACTCCTGCTCTGGAACATCGAAGCAGGCAGGCGGGCAGGGAGAGGTCCCGGAGCAAACATCGCCTGCATCCCAGGGCACAGCTCCCATGCCCCAGCAGAGCACCCGGACCTCACACCGCTTCTTAGCGACTTGTTCCTGGCAGTCCTGTTTGCTTGCAGCAGGACAAGGGCTCCAAGGAGGCCCATCGGCCATAAAAACAGCCTCGAAGGCAGCCCAAGGTTTTCCAGGAACGACTACTGATGTGCAGTGTGGCTGAAGGCATTTTTAGAAGAACAACCTCAAGCCATTTGCTGCTTTCACTTAATCTGACATTTTCCAGAAAGAAGGAAATTCTGCATGACTGAGCCCAAACCCCCTTTTCAAAAAATTATATATATATATATATATATATATTTCCCCCTTCCCCTAAAAAAAGCCAATGCCAAATTCACACCTGTGTCACCCCGAGGGTGACATGAAGCGACTTACCTATGTTGCTCTCAGCACCTCTTCTGCGAGGATTGTTGGGGTAAGAAAAATACTGAGACCCCCCTTTCACCCCGGTGGGGGAAAGCGTGCTCGGACTCGCGATTCCCATTTCACTGGGCAGGAAACCAGTCTGCAAACAAGGAGACAGAAAAGCCCTTCCATGTAATTACGCTGGAAAACCACCGCGCTCGCTGGGAGAGAACAGAGCCGCCTTGAGCTGCCTTCGCACAAGTTCAGCCAGGGGGCGGGGGGGAAGGGGCTGGGAATAAGACAAGCCGACAGGCCAGAAGGAAAACACAAATACGTAAACATGGGGGTAGCTATAGGGGAATACACGTGCAATAAGAAAAGGGTCTTTCAAGCTGTGTTTTCTCGCTGGATCCCAGCAAGGAAGCTCTCTACAAACCAAGGATGCAAACGAGCACGTGCCATCGTGGGGAGCATCGTGGTCCCACGCTCACCTTGCTGCCCACGAGGGCAGGATGAGACCCTGCCGATGGTTTTATCGGCCCAGCCTGCTGAAGGTAAAGGGGAGGTGACAGTCAGGCCGAGAGGTTTGTCAGGCAGTGCTCCCCACCTGTCTTGCCAGCCTGCCCGCAAACCAAAGGGGTCGGAAGCATCTGCTGGAGGCAGCAAGCTCTGCCCACACGGAGGCAAACAGACTTACTCGGGACAAAACTCTTCCCTCACCGCCTCCGAGGTTTTACGGCAAGGGATTACAGTTTCTGATGCGATCAGTGCTTTGGTGCCTGCGGGGGACACACCTGATGGGCACTGTGTGTCCACCCGTCCTCAAAAGGCACATCCGACCGAACGGCCCCATGCTGCCCCTGACCCCTGCGACGCCGTCGGGGACCCGGCCAGGGCAGAGGACAGATACAGCGCTCACCCACTGGCAAACCCGGGAGCCCCCAGGCTGTCACATCTCTAACATGCCTAAACCGACCGCAAGAGACAGGAGAGGTTACACAGCCGGCAGCCCATCTGACTGTGCCTCTCCCAGTCCCCCCCAGCCGTAAAACCCAGCCTGGGGTGCCGGCACTGACAAGTTTCTCTCCCATCCCCAGCGCCGCACAGCCGGACCCATCATGGACGATGCAAAGGAGCCTGCAACGCCTCTGCTGGGGATGGTTTTCTCTTGCATTTTATCAGGGAAAAGTCAAATCCCCCTTTCTAAAAAGAGGAAACTCCTCCCTCGTGTTTGTCCCAGCTGACCTTGGGCACTCTGGGAAGCAGCGTGAAGCTGGCAGGAGCCGGAGCTCAGGGTGCTCGCTGGCTCCCAGGATGGAGCAAGTGTGCCTTTGCTCCAGGAGCGCAGCCCGCCGGCATTGCTCCTTTCACCTTGGGAGAAAGTTAAATGTATTTACATGGAATTTAAGAGGGCTGGCAAAGGGCCTTTAAGTAACAAAAGCTTAGCTTTGACCCATCTTCCGAGGGCAACACGTTGAAGTAAAGGAGGATTTCAGGCTTTTGAGAAACTGGAAAGAAAAACCCACTGCTTTAAAACTCCGTCTCCTCCAGAAAGGGGTCGGGGAGGGAAAGAGGAGCTCATGTATTCACAGCTGGTGAAATTCCTGCAATCTGTTCCACCGGTCATATTACCTTTGCACTGAAACCGCTACGCGCCACGGAGCAGCCCAGCCAAGAAAAGCAAGTGGCATAGCACCCTGGAGGAGATCCTGGAGGGCTGAGTTGCTGCTGCCCAGCTCCTCCAGTGGGTACCTCCAGAGAGGCACTGAGAATTTAAGGCAATTTCCCAGAGAAAGGGATTTTCTTCCCCTTCCCTCTCCCTGGGGATGCCTCCAGAGGTGGTTAAGGGTTAAACGATGGGGGAGGCACAGCTCTGCCCTGGAGGAGGGTGTTCTGGGGAGGAACGTGCTCCCCATCCAGGGCATCTGCCACTGGACAATTTTCCAGCGCTTTTCAAAAAGAAAAAAACCAGGTCAAACTCCCCCCCAAAACCGGAGCCAGAAGCAACAACTGTTCTGGGGGCCACAGCGAGCGTGCAGACGGCCCCGCTCGCCTCCCGCCGCCCCGCACAAGAGGGGTTTTGTCTCCCCTCCACATCAAACGGGCTCCGTCTCCTGCTCTGCCACCCGATCCGGACCCGTGCGCCCGCGCCAGGGCCTCTCCCAGCCCACAGCACCATTTGCCCACCCTGTTTCTGTTACCTTATATCTCCCCCTCCTCCATGAAACCCCAGCAAAACCGTAACATTAAAAAGCAAGGCTTGGCGTCTGTCCCATTTTTATTTTAGCAGCTTCAGTGGTAAATTAAATCCACTCTGGCACAGACAGCCAGCACAGCTGTTTCAGCAAAGGAAACATCCTCAGTTCAGAGAAGAGGAAATTATGACAAATTTGTGTAAAATTAAAACATGTAATATGTGTGTGTATACATGTATAAAATAAAAAGCTGTCCAGTCAAAAGCTGCTCCCTTGAATAAAATGGTGGGACTGTTTCCCCGGGGCCATGCTCGGGCACTGACGGGGCAGTTGCAGCAACACATCAAAGCGGAGGTGCTTGCTCCTTCCCGAAAAACTATTTCTGGATGCCGGTGGCAGCAGGCTAGATTATCTCAGGGCTGGTCGACTGCGTTCCCGGGCTCTGATTTACGCCTCTGGTATTCCCCACGGGAAGCAACTTTTTCCCCACGGCACAGCCCTGGTCCTCCCGTCGGGGTTCACATGGGGTGACCCAACAGGGCAGGGCTGTTGCTGCAAGAGGCAGCTCTCCCATGCCATGTCCCTCCCTGATTGTGCAGATGAGCATCTGCTGCAGGTCCTGCATTGACAGAACCACCATAAAACCAAAACACCGCCCAATATCCTTCAAAATGATGCTACAACAGCACAGAAACCATCTCGCAGACTCTCCCTCCCCTTAACTGGTGAGTGGGGGGACACGGGAATGCTGGCCAGGGCACAGGGGGATGCTGGTCGGGGAGGGAGAGCATGCAGCACCAGGCACGGTGCTTGAGAGCCCCAAGGCAGGCAGCCGGAGGGAGAAGGTGCCTCCCGGAGCCCTCCTCTGCCCGCGGCCACCCTGTCACAAGGAAAGGTGTCGCTTGGATCCAACTCACTGAAACTCCCTCCGAGGGCAGTGTTGGCTAGGTCATGTCTGATTAAACACAAATCAGTTAGAAACAGGATTAACAATAAAATAAGTGAGTCTGAAGAGGTTTTGAAAAGAACTGAGAAGCTGCTACAACCCCATTTTCTAAACTCTGACAACTCTTCTGAGCCAGCAACACACACTCGTATAAACTCCTGACACTCAACAGACGTTTCTGAGCAGAGCAGAGGCTTTCCAGGACCTTGTGCAGAGAGGCGAGATGCAAACCACCAGGTTCCTTTTCATTCCCAGGCTCTCACTCCTAGCAGCTTAGCCAGTAAATGAAGCAAAAAATCTCAATGCATTTTATCGTTACCTGGTTTAGTCCTGGCATCCCTGTGTCTCTTCCGAATGTGGAGTACGAGGCTCTTTCACTGCTCTTCCCTACAGCGGAGAAAAGAAAAGACAAGGTTGTGTGTAAGAGGGAAGGGGAGGTTTTGCATATGCACCCCCGTGCACCCGCCCTCCCGGGGCGTCCCGCCGAGGTGAGAAGCCCGCTCTCGTAACGCAGCTTCCTCCACCCTTCTGCAGAGGTGACTGCCTCCTGTAATAGCTTGTTGCTAAAAAAGGAGCTCTTAAGTTCATGGACAGCAGGGCTCGGCTGGTCCATAAACAGCAAAACCCCAAAACTGCAGCAATGCAGGGAAGTGCTTGTGGCCATGGAAACTGGCAGTGTCAGACCAGAGCAAAAAAATCCCTCCAGACGTATTAAAAAAAGCCAGCCAAATTTGGCAGAGGCAGTGACAGAGCAAACCAAAAGCCAGGCATGAGTGACCAGACTCTGCGGGCGCTTTCCATACAATAGGAAATACAATTCCAGCGCACGCTGAGCAGCAGTGTGCGGAGCTGCGCTCCTGCTCCTTATGGCACAGGGATTACCTTCTTCCCCTTTCCTGGTGGAGATTCAACTTTCCAAAAACCCATCCAGATCTAAAGAGCAGGCATTCAATAGAAAAGCGTTTCCTTCCTTTCCAAGCCCTCTCCGTTAGGTCCCACCGGCCAGGCTCCTCCCAGACTGCGGGGCTCCTTGCAGCCAGAGCATCCCCGCCGACCGGGATGCTGCGCGGGAGCAGCCCTGTGTGAGCCGAGCCCACGTGCCCCAGTGCTGCCGAGTGAACTCTAGCACCCAGTGATGGCTTTTATCGAACATGCTCAACCTCACCCTGCCCACACACTGCTGAAAATAGTGTTTTCGGGGTGGGGTGGGGGAGAGCAGGGAAGAAACCCAACACACATGGTGAAATGTTTCCATTCTGAAATGTCCTTGCAGTCTCTTCCCTTGCAGTCACCACCCTGGAGCACACCATGGGCCCTGGGCAAGCAGCACCCATGGGTGCCAGGGCAGCGTTGCAGCCCCGGGGAAGGACCCCAGGCCAGGGAGAGAGGGAATAGCTCTACACTGTGCCTGGGGCAGCCAGCAGCACAACAGTCTGCTTTGGGGTTCCCCCCCGCAAAGTGAAATTAGACATTTTTCTAGTGGGGAACAGGCACTTTTTCATTAAAAAAAAAAAAAAAAAAAAGAAAAACTGGACTGAAAATATATGAGGAATTTTTCCCTGCTGTTAATTACAGCCTAATAACGGTGCCACCAGGGAAAAGGGGGAGGGAAGAGGGAAACGGCAGATGATGATCAAAAAGGCTTTGAACCCAGGGCAGGATGGCCCCGCTCCGGCAGCTGCCCCATGCCGGCGCAGGGGACTCTGCCCGTGATACGGCCAGGAGGCGTCGGGCTCTGCCAGCCCCCCTCCTCCCCCCCCCCCCAGCAAAAGCCCTTCCCCGAAAAGGGGCGATCGCATCCTGCCTCCAGTCTGGCTTAGTAAGCAAAATTGGGAGGGGGAGGATTTTGCCAATCTGCTTAACCTAAAGCCATCACCGAAGCCTGCTAAGATGCAGGTTAATGCACTGGGGCGACGTTTGGGCTGGCAGGCAGCTGCACACATGGTTAAGAGGTTTTGGGGAGCAGATGAAGAGAGGTGGGGAGCAAATTTCCCCAAACCAGCCCCCCTGAAGCACAGGGCAGGGAGATGGGAAGAGAGAGGAGGCTGCTTGGTTTTGTAACCTTAGCCAGGGGGCCTTGAAGTCAAGCCAAAATTTCAGAGTGGCTTCCCCCACTACAACCCCCAAACCCGAGACATCCCCCCACTTCCCGACGGTGCCGGGGGTCACAGCGTGGCACGCCAGCATCCTGCCACCCCTCACCTCCAGTGACAGCCAGACGCACTGGGCGCCGCTGCCGTTTCGTTTCAGAGGCTTAAATGTTAAGTAAACAAAGGTCAAAATGTCAGAGGACGGATTTCCTAAATGACCTAATTTTTAAAAGAGCTTAGCAGCTCTATTTGCCACAGCGCCGGCAACGTTACACAAATAACTCAACAGGTTGTGGCATCGGGCGGATCGCAATTACTCCTAAACCAGAGGAAAACCAGGGTAGCGCCATGCATTATCTGGTCAGCAACAGCCAGGCCTCCCGTCTGATAATATACTGCCGCTTCCACGCGTGGCTTGAGTGGTGAAGCGCCAAGCCAAACGCCTCTGCCGTCACCAGATAACCTCGGAACCACAGGGCTCTTGGCACGCGCGCAGGAAGACGAAGGGCAACCCAGTGCCAACTCTGCACCGTATTGCTCCAAATCCCGCTACCTTCACCTGATGGTCTTTCATGCCTCGCTCGGTTCGTGTGGGACAGCAAGCGCGCCTGGTACCAGCAATCTGCTGCACGCTTGGATCAGTGGGCGTCTCGCGGGATGGGGGAAATTGGGAAAGGGAGGGCAGCCCCCCAGGCCAGCCCCAGCGCCCTTCTTCTTCATCACATAAAAAGGAGAAAAAGCAGCAAAAACCTCAGCAGTAGAAATTTTACATGTAATTGTCCAGGAAAACAAGGCAGAAGGAAGAACGGCAAACTTTTCTGGATCGGAATGTATCTAGCCTGTTGAAAAAGTCCACAAGCTGGGCAAGAAAAAGCTGAACTTGCCAGCAGAAGGTGCTGTTTCTGCTGCCGGGGAGATGCCAGCCAGCACATGTGGCAAACCCGGTTGCGCTGGGACTCGCAAGAGTCGCCCCTTCGCAGCCACAGCCCCAGGGCACCGACCAGAAAAGGTGGCGAAACCCCAGGACCACGGCAAAGACTGGGACTGAGGCAGGTCTTGGCAGAAAACGCCAGGAATCTCCCCAAACACCATGTCGCTCCTGACCTAATTACTGAAATCCTGCAGACAGGTGTTAAGGGATCTTGGGGGGCGGGGGGGGAATATCAGAAGATACTGGGAATAAATCCCTTGAATGGGAAAGGGGTTTCCCTTGGAAATCCTATCTGTTGGATTTACCTCTGCAAATTTTAGCATGCAAAGGTGAAGCACGGCAGAGGGCACCTTGAGCAAGGCGCATCCAGAAACTGGCTGGGAGCATTTAGTATTTCCAGCTCTTCATGGCATTGCTTCACTGCGAGTCCTGGCATCCCCCTTCTGCCTTTTCCACCCCCGCCAGCTCTTTCCCCTGCCCCTTGCCTGCCCACGCCGCCTTCAACCCTGCTTAATAAGTGATTTCCCAACCTCTCTCCTCTCCCCAGCATGTTCTCTCTTGCAGGATCCGGCTGTGCCAGGCTCAGACGAAGCCTCCTCAGGACCTGCCTTCACCCTTTTGCAGAGAAACCCCTGCGCACCGTTTGCACTCTCTCCTCCCAAAGGCAGATTTGCTCCCAGGCTCGGAGACAAGGTGACAGAATAAAAACTCCTCTTTCCCGAGGTGGCCGCCAGCTCCAGCAGCGGCAGGGTTTGGCTTTGGTGCCCGGGACGATGGCAGCATCTCACCTCCACCAGAGCAAACCACGCTTTTAAGTAAACTTGTGGTTTTGCCATTTCTCTCCTCAAGACAAGCCCCGCTCGCAAATAAGCCAAGAAAAGGCGATTCAACGCTGCCTACGGGTTTTGCCAGCGCCTGCCAGGAGGAAGGCAGGTACTTTGCTGAGGTGCAGTGCCCCACGCTCCTGCCAGCCCATGGGGAGTTCACACCAGTGTCCTCGCATCACCCCGTCCCCGCGCTCCGAAATGGAGCCCCGGTGCAGCCCCGGTGCAGCCCCTGGCGCCCACCGCCCCGGCGGCCATGGCACAGCCACCCACCGCACGCCTCCCCCTAGCCCCGCGCCGGTAATTCCATTAGAGTTACTGCCTGGGGAAAAAGGGGAGGAAAAACACAGCTGGGGATTAAAAGGGGGGAGAAAAAAAAAATGTTAAAAACCAAGGAGCAGCGACAAACCCTGTCCGTGGGCAGATTAAAACCATTGTCCAGGAAGAACCCATTCCACAACAGCTCACAATACACACAAGATTAGAAACACTCCTCTGAAAAGAAGCTAATTACTAGAAATAATTACTAGAAAGAAATCTGTTATGGCTTATCAGTTTCCCCACTGTTTAAGCAATCTCCCCCGCCTGTCCCCACTGAAGATGAATGGTAAAAGAGTGGCAGATTTTGAAGATTGGTGACTTAAAACAAACAGAAAAGCCCTCCTCACCCTCTGGGATGAGCCGGTTCGTCACCACGCTGTGTCCTGGCACCACCCCGGGCAGCCAGGGATGGTCCCCGTCACCTCTCCCCACTCGAGGCTGTGATGCTCAGACCTTGCCAGGACGTCACCCGTCCTCCAGGGAGAAGCACCAAGGGCTCAAAGACTGAAAACTTGGGAGGAGGGAGTGATGGAGCTCGCAGGCATTGCTACTGCACCCTGCTCATCGGGTTCACCGACCCCCACCTGGCAGCCTTGGGTGATTTTCATTCAAAGCACTGACGGTATTTCCATTCAGGGACTGACTTACTTTTTTTTTTCTTTTTTTAAATTTAGGTTATCCCATCCAGCGCAACACAGGCCAGAGCTCCCTGCCCAGTTAGTCTTGCAGACAGCTCTGGTTTTCCCTATCACCTTATGGAGCTGAAGCTGTGGCAGGGAGGGAACCTGGGCTTTGGAAAGCATCTGACTGAACATTGCCCTCCCACCATCCCCTTCAGAAAGTGCATGAGTGGCGTCACCCACAGCTCTCGGGGAGCCCAGAGGGCAGGGGAAGGCCAGCTCTGGGAGCAGCACCCACAGGTCCTGCTGTCAGTGCAGCCCCTCTCCTGCTCTGTGCTCAAGGTGCCTCCCAAAGCCAAGCTCCCATCGTGCCAGGCGCTGTATGTTCATCTAAAGAACATCCATAAGCCCCAAATACCACATCTGTGTGTCCCAGCTGAATAGAAATCAGCACTTTCCCTTTCAAAGTATGCTATGTGAATTCAAACCCGTTATGGACTAGGCGTGCACCCTGGGATCTGCAGGGCCATCATCCCAAGAGGGGGTTGGACCGGGGCTGCCCGCGGATGAGCAGGCAGGCAACCATCACTCCAGCCACCAGCGCCGGCGACTCCCGCTGCCGGGACTGCTGCCTGCTTGCAGGAAACAACAGGCATGCTGTCCTTCTGGGATTAAATCTGTCCGGTACTTTGCACCAGAGCTTTCTGCTCCCCCAGCATGGGCTGTTGAAGCATCTTCCTCCTCCCCAGAAGCTGAGCAGCTCCCTCCACACCGCACTTGGGAGGGGGACCATGGGCAGGGGACGAGGGCGCAGGCTGGTGTGATGGTGCAAGGGACCTGCCTGGACAGGCAGGCAGGAACAAGAGGCAGGGATTCAGCGGAGGTTTCGGGGATGTGCTGGCAGTGCCCTGCTCCCCCTGAACTCAGACCCACTTTCCTTCCGTCCTGGGCCATACAAATCCCTCCAGCTCTGCTCTTCTCGTGGAGTTTGCTGTCCTGGCACTGCCCTCCTCAATTTTCTGCCCCCCTACCTAAATACACCTGAGACCAATGCTCTGCGCTGCTTCCGTGCGCAATCACCGCTGCCCACAAGCCAGACCCACCTGCAGCCAGAGCTTCCCTGGCCAGCCCTGCAAAGCCAGCTCCCAGCGCAGGGACACGCCAGGAAGAAGTTTGGATGAACCAGGAAGAAGTTTGGATGAACAAGCTTGCACGTTCCACTGCTCCTTTATCCAAACGGCCACTACACCCTGCAGTTCCCAAATCTCTCTCCTCACACCCCTGCTCACGTCAGATCAGTTTGTGAGTGGCGAAATGGCTCATGTGGGAAGGGGAGCACCCGGCTGCACCCCTGCTCCTCCTCCTGCACACCATGGCCCCAAAACGTCGTCAGCCTTCAGGAGCAGGTGAAGTCTCCACCCTTGAAAGGACACGACTGCTGCTTCAAAGCTCAGGCTGGCAGGAGTTCCCCAGCCCACCGAATGCTGGTGAGAGTGGAGCCTCCTTTCCATTTGCCAGATGCATGTGGAAAATCACAAAAGAAAAAAAAAACAATCACAGTTTAGCTCCATTTCTCCACTGCTGCCTGGCCAGCAGCGTCCCTTCACTGTGGGAAGGGCGCTCGTTGTCCCTAATGCCCATTGTTAGAGGACGGCTGGCTGAAGGCTGCCTCTGGGACGCTGCACTGACTCAAGAAACACAAAAGCTGGAGGACACGGGTTCCGGGGGGGGGCCAGCACCACCCCAACCGAGCAGCAGCCGGCAGAGACCAGCGCTCAGAGCCCGTGCCAACGGGGGATGCCAACGTGCACGTTTTCTTTTTCTTTGTGGGATCCTTTCAGCTCAGCCTCCCTCTCTATCTGGCCAAGCCCGTCATTTCCAACACAGATCATGTTCTTCCTGAAATGTTTCTTCCAGCAGTTTCTGATCCTGCTTGAAGAAATAGAGGTCGAGTGGGAAAGAGATACAAATTCTGATTTTGGAGAAGGGCTTAGGCGATAGTCTCAAGCACCTTTTGTCCATCCAGTACCACTGGACATGTCCATCCTAATCTGCTCCTTCCTTCTCCTCACATTTTAAAATTCATCGGTTCCACTCAATTGCCCCACTACCACGAGCTTGCCTGGCCCACTGCCCCCAGGGGGGACCTTGCTGGAAACCAGGGACTGGCAGCTGAAGTAACACATCTCCAAAACTCACCTTTCCCTCCCACTTTGCCACTGCTTTTACACTATTGTATGCAAAAGCATTATTTTTTTTCTGCTCTCCTTTCTCTCCCCTTCCACTTATCATTTTGCCACTTGAAAAGTTTTCAGAAGCAGCTTGGTGAAGAGGAAGAGAAAATCCCACCCGTGATCTTCCTCCAGTCCATCCTTCTCAGCATGCGAGCACAGAGGCAAAGCAAAACTTATGTATTTTGGAACCTGCTCCAGGAATTGATGTTTTCTACTTTAACCACATTGAATTTTAGGAACAAAAGTGACTTTGAAATGTGAGGAGCCCCCTGCCCCTCCTGGCTGCTCTCTCCTGGCCTCCCCAGCTCCTGTTTCAGCAGCGGAGCTCCTGGTGCTGCAGCCGACTGCCCAGGCCAGCAGCCGAGACCTTGCGCCGGTGTGGGGAGACGCAGCCCCGGCGGGCACTCGAGCCCTGGGCACGGTGCATGGCCGCCGTCCTGCCGGCCACAAGGCCGCAGCTCGCCCTCCACTGCTGAGGCAGCCGGTGGAAATCACCCGCTGGGGCAGCAGAGGCTCCGGCTCCACGTGCTGGGGACCAGTTGGGCTCACAGCCTTGCTGGGGAGTGCCGCGGCGCTTGCCAAAGACTGGGAGCCCTGTCTTTGAGAAGAAGCCAAATGCGTCTTCCCTGCACACATCAAAGGGGAAACCTCCGTGTTCCTCCCCAGGCAGCTCCTTCTTGGCTAGAAGCTCTCAAGGCTGCCTTGGCCCCAGGCGTGGGACAGGTTGGGATGGGTCCCCCCCACGCACACCCCCAAGAAACCCTGCTGAACTGCATCAAGGCTCCCCCGTCTTATTAAGAAACATCTCTTCTGCTTTGCTCACATCCTCCTGGGGCAGGAAATGAGAAGGAATAACCACCCTTGCAGAGGGACAGGGGGGAGCTGCTTGGAAACGCTCTTCCACTCCTGCGCAGGACCCCCGAGGGGCAATTAAACATCGTCCCCCCTGACCGTAAGAGGAGCGAAAGGGGGGAGCATTGCCGAGAGTGAGCCCCTTGCCCCAGACACGAGCCAGGAGGAGCAAACGCGTGGCTGCTCGCTTCCCAGCACGACCCCGCTCCTCTCTTCCCCTTTCCTACCAGCTCCGCAGGAGGAACCTCCTATCATGGTGGGGATTTTCTGTTTCAAACACAATTCCTTCTTCTAACCCCACCCTTCAAACCACGAGCAAACACCGCTAGCTGCGGGGCCCTGTCCCAACACTGCTTCTTCCACACTCGCTGGAGGGTTTTAACCACCACTGCGTGGGCAAAGGTGGGGAGGACTAACCCCAATTCCTGACCTAATGTCATTAGAGCTCTCTAAGCCCTTCAGGATGGATATTTTCCGCTCTTAATCTCTCCTCCCACCCCTGAGCTGGGAGAGGTAACTGGGTAAATTGTCGCACGCATCCAGTCACGCATGATCACCGTCTCCGGCACAGCAGGTGGGGCCGGGACTGCACAGCACTCGCCGGCCCCCGCGAGCTCCTCATGCTGCCCAGTTGCAGCAGGGGATGGAGGAGCCAGGTGGGGCTGCCGGAGCCTTGCAGGACACAAGAAGAGGCCCTCCAAACCCCACTGCAGCGAGGGGGAGCACCTCCAGCTCTCTGCGGAGATTGCACCACCCTGGGGCTGCAAGGCTGGAAAGCAAAGCGGCCACGAGCCTGTTGCAAGACCTTAACGATGAGCTGTGCCTTTTCTCCCCCACTCTCCTGGTGCTTTTCCACCCTTGATTACCAGCTCCCAAGAGTCAATTCAGCCCACCCCATGCCAGCATGGCGGGCATCAATCTCCGCTATTGCCTCTGGGTGCTACTGTAAAGCATGGAAAAATAATCACGCACATAAAATACGGCGGCTGTCATGAACGTCAGGCACTGATGAGACTCTCTGGACAGCAGCTCCTTTAACAACAGCTTTGAGAACACCTCTGGAGCAGGTCTGACATGGGGAACAGCAACGCCGGCCAGTGCAAACGCTCCCACCACCATGTGCCATTCTGCGTTAGATTTCCCCTGTTTTGACCACAAACCCGCCAGGCAGCTGAAAGGCACTTACCCACTAGTCCAGCTCCCAGGAATGGTGATGAAGATATGCTGTTGTGAGATGGCAGGTCCCTGTGCTCGCCGTAGTGGGGGCCTTCGCCATAGCTCTGCTGAAGCAACACAGGAGAGTTACTGCTAGGCGTGTGGGGATGCCGAGTCAAATGCCAAAACGCAAGGCTGTCAAGAGCTCAGTCTCTCCCATAGCAGGAATGGTCAAAGTCAAAGGCTCCTTGTAAAAACGGCACAGAAATGATCGTATCCTCACGGGAAGGGAGAGCAGGGCAGTGCAGCCACGAGGCTGTGGCACTGGGAGGGGATACAGCACCAAAGCAGGGACATACGGGGGGTTTGCCCCATGCTGGCAGCTCTCAGGCAGTTTCTGCCTTTGCCCAGCAGCTCGACACCCACCAGGTGAGAACCAGGCAGCCTCCTCCCCGAGCCAGAGGGGCGAAGGGGCAAGGAGAAGGCCTATAAAAATGAGAAATGACACCACAGCACCTGCTCCGCCACTGACCTACGGGAAGGGAAAGGTGCCATTGCAAAAACGAATCACACAAACCCATTAAAATGAGCATCTGTCAAAATAACACCATTTCAATTAAGTTAATGTCTTTCCTCTCTTCCCCTCCTCAGGCCTCAGTTACGCGCTGTCGCAGCCTCGACTCCTTCCCTGCGAAACCCTTCCCGTGCTCTCCATCCCCGCCGAGGGCACCTCGGCCAGCTGACGTGGTAGATTCCCCCCAAAGCAAGCCCCAGTCGGCCCCTCGGGCTCCCAAAGCCGTGCATGGCGGGTGCTCAGCAAGCTTTGCCAAAAGCACAGACCATCAGGTTGAGATCCCTCAACCCACTCAGCCGCGACCCTCTTTGGGGACTCTCCCACCCCGTGGCCAGGAGCCCCCCTATCTCCATGCCAAAGTTGAGCGCAGGAAGGGGAGAGGCCTGAGCAGCCGTGGGGAGCCCAGACGGGATGCGGGCCTAGGGCAGGTTTTTGGAGGAGAAGCCTTCGCCAGGGCGATCTCAAGGCAGCAAAGCCTGGAGAGATGGGGACGGGGGGGCCCCTCTCCCTGCTGTCACCCCCACAGGGTTAACAGAACCAACGTCCAAAATGGGGCAAG
This sequence comes from Aptenodytes patagonicus, assembly GCF_965638725.1. Classification (NCBI taxonomy): domain Eukaryota; kingdom Metazoa; phylum Chordata; class Aves; order Sphenisciformes; family Spheniscidae; genus Aptenodytes; species Aptenodytes patagonicus. The sequence continues at coordinate 1,258,497 of NC_134973.1, forward strand.
AAAAGCTGTTCCAGGGTTAGACCCAACCTGGGCACAAACGCACACGCTGAGAAGCCATGGTAAAGCCCCCGTTTATTTTGGTTGGAGCTCGGTGTTTGTGCTTTGTCCTTACCCTTCCTTGGTCAAATGTGGAGCTGTTTTGATCTCCCGTTCCCCAGGAACCTGATCCCGGTCTTTCATCCAAACCTACCGAAAAACAGGAAGAACAAAGGTTACTCTTGCTTTATCAGCAAAACCTCAAAGGTGTTCTCGCAAAATTAACTCTTCCTTCTACAAACAAAACAATATTTTCATTAATAAACCACTTCCACTTGGCGTGACTGATCCTCCCCTCTCCCTCCTCACCTTCCCACTCCAGCTGGGAGTTTATTCCACAAACTTCAAAGCAAATCCCACCACAGCCTGGAAACGCTTCAAAACACGCGACAGTGGGAAGAGGAGAAACAAGTATTTTAACTTGCTTTATTCCAGAGAGCATCCATGAACCTCTTCTCCCCGGAGACCGATGGTGAAGAGGATTATGAATTAAAAACTCATTGCGCCCATCCCGATGCTCCCGATTTTTGCCTATGGTGCTGCTAGGTCACAGGCCAAACTCTGTTCTTCATTGCACCCCAGCAGATTAAAAGAGTGCCCAGACCTGAAAGAGCCTCAGATGGGAATTGCTGGGGGTACAACATTACCTGTGGCTTAGTCACACTTGTTCAAGGGCATTTGTTATTTAAGCCCCCTCATGCTCCCGCAGGGGAAGGTGCGCTGTCAACACAGGGCCGATCAGAGCACGCTCCCATCCATCTCGTTTTTAGCCCTCCCAAGCATATCCTTGACAAAGGGGATCCGACCCAAAATGGCAAAGGACCAAACAGGAGTGTTTTGCAATGTCCCTGCACACAGACTGCGGTAGGAAATCATCTCCTTTCATCGTCTGCCAGGTCCACCCAGGCTGCGTCTCTTGGGCTACCAGCACACTAGGCACCCAGGGGAGATGGCGAACGTCCACCGGGACAAAAAAAGCCCGGGGAGTCGCATCAGCAAAGCTCTCGCAGTTCAAGCTGGCACCATGACTGCACAGAAGAAACCTTTCCTGGCAGCTGAGCCTCGACTCGGCAGCAGGATTTCCGACTGTACTGATCCATCTCCTCTGCTCCGGTGGGTGACCAGGGGTCGGTCAGCGGCAGTTGCCATCTCCCCATTCAAAGGCTCATGGGGGCAAAGCTGGGGATTTGAGAGGGGGCTGTGCAGGGCGGGGGCATCGTTCTGCCCTGCAGCTGGGGTTTGGAGACGCTACGCAGATAGCGCGAGCTCAGCCGGGGTGGACAGGGAGAAATCCCGGATCTGCAGGAGGCTGAGCAGCGCGGATGGCACCGGCCAGAGCCATCTCTCTGCCTCGTCCCATGGAAACCCCAACCCCACTGCGGGGGGTATACGGCCACACTTGCCACAGGGCGGCACAAGACACCTCTTGCAGCGGCTCCCAGCAGCGTCCAGCATCACTCTGTGCCACCCCCAGTGCCAGGCGCCCCGGGGGCTCTCTGGGGACCCCCTCCACACCGGCTCTTCCAACGATAGCGAACTGCCCACAGACGAGGTGCCGGCAGGGCCTTACGGGAGATTTTCTTTTAGGAGCAGAGACCTGCTCGCAGCAGCAGTGACAGCAGAGGCGCAGGACAGTGGCAGGGACGGGGGTGCGTGTGGGAGCAAGGACATAGCGGGGCAGGGTTGCAGGGCACACTCCAATTTCGTTTTAGCAAAGCTGATTATTATGGCAAACACGCCGTGTATTTGTCTCCTCCGCTCCCCTTACTGTTCATTTAACCAGAAACTTCTTTCAAATTACATCCTTCTATTTCTGTGCCTTTGTGTTAATCATTTCCCCAGAGAATTGGTGTTTAATTGCTGTCTAATTTGCATAATTATGCATATTAATCTCTACACCTAATGAATATTCATAATTCTCATTTAGATTTTGTTTTCTAATCAAAAATTTCCAATGTGATTACTGTGCAGAGCAGGGATAAGCCTCTAATAATACCTTGGATACTAGGGAGAATTACTGCCAATTCTCCCACCTCCTACTTCCTAGAATAAACTTTTGCTTTGCTAATGTGTTTTTCTAAAGCAATTCATCTGCATACCCTGCAAACACCAACGGAGATCAGGAGGCAGAAATGCTCCTTCTATTCATTTTGCTTTCGTGGGTATTTTTCAAGCTCCCCAACGGTCAGGGTGAAGACACGAGCAAGAACCGCAGCCTCAGACATTCTTGGCAAACTCGCCCCTTTGCGCTGGAAGGACAAGGACCGCGGCACCAACCAGGCTTCGGCTGCGGCCGGTGCCCCCGCGAGGCGCCTTGGGAGCCCCAGAGCCAGAGGGGAAGCCAAGGCACCGGAGTCTCGACTCCCACGCCCACCCCTACACCGTGCAGGACGGGCGTTCGCAGGTCCCGGGTCACCCTGCCCTCCCGCAAAGCCACCCCGTCCTGCCTCTAACCCGCCCGATGGCAAAGGAACATCCCCAGGCCAGGATGTGCCGGGAGAAGATGCTCAGTGAGCAGGCCGGGGGGGCTCTGGAGGCAGCTCGGGTGCCTGGAAGCCCAGGATGAATTTTTTGCCAAAATTCCTGGGGAGAAGAAAAAAAAAAAAAAAAAAAAAAAAATCACTGCCAGACCTCCCCAAGGAAGGAGGGAAGAGGGGGCAGCAGGCGGTACGGGTGACAAAAGCTGAGGCCAAGAGGCTAACGCGACCCCTAGACATGGAGAAACCCTCACACGAGCTACTTCCATGCTGTGGTGCCACCCGCGTGCCCCAAAGAAGGGTCAAAACCACACCGGGTGCTCCGATGGCACGCACGCACCGCAGCAGGCTGCGGAGGACGAGCCACTCTCCCAGAGCATGTGCGAGCCCTGGGCACCCCTCCTTCCCCTTCACTGCTCTTGGGGAGACATGGAGCTGGGGGCAAGCAGCCCCCCACCGCCCTCCCCGCGCCAGCCGAGCAGGAGCCAGGAGGGAAACCCTGACCTCCTCCCATCAGCTCTGCAGCACGCAACCGGGCTGCAGGCACAGCGGTGGCCAGATCCTGCAACAACAAACCAACCCCCAGGGAAACCCAAAAGGCCTTTTTTTCCCTCCAGGTGCTGGTGTTCACGTGGTCGCATGGCTGCCAAGGTGAAGTGAGGTTATCACTCTCCCACCCGAGCGGCAAAGAAAGTGGCACACGCCTCTGGAAGCAGCCCCAAAGGCTCAGCCGCCTCCGAACGTGCCCGTGCCGGCATGCCGCTGTGGAGCCAGCCCACTGTCCGATGCCTGCTGGAAAAAAAGGTCTCATGCCTTCCCCAAGCTGTAGTCACCAGCATGAAAGGTGCCAGCAAAAACCTCCCATTTTCAGCCCGCAGGTGTTTCAAGGATTCAGGGATTTCTGGGATGAAGCCAGGAAAAAACAGACTGCCCTCTTTCGACTTCTGGCATCTGTCCTACATTCAATGCCAACCTGCTCTTCCCTCCCTTCGTATTGGAGTAAGGGTCTGAAATTTGGCAGCAAATGCCCTCTGCCAATCCTGCGAAAACCCAAAGTTTGGCCAAAGGCAGGCGCTTCTGGAACAGCTCCCATCAGCAGGGTTTTGCTCCACTCACACCATAAAAGCCCCGAAGACAGTGCCACCACCAAACGCGGTCACATTTTCCCCAGTCCGCAGCACTCACCGACGGTGCCCTTGAGCCCAGCCTTCCCGCTGGCACCGCCTGGTACCGAGCAGCGGGGCTCGACCCGAATTGAGGAAGAGGAAGGGGAAGGAGCAGAAGACAGGGAAGCCTGGGGTAAGAAGGACACCGCTCGGGCAGCCCCACGCTGGCATCCCCGGGGCTCTCCCCGAGTGCTCGCCCAAGGGCGCCCAAGCACCCCACCCCGGGCCCTTTTGTCCCAGCGGCTCGGGAGGCGAGGCCAGGCACCCGGGGGACGGTCAGAAGGACCTGGCGATGTGTTTCCTGCCTACGGGTGTTGCTCACATGCTGCCGGGCTCCTCCAGGTGAGACGGAGATCCCGCAGGCATCTCCCTTGCCCCCCAACTCTGCCTCGCCCCGGGGCACAGATTTCCTGCGTTAAAGCACGCACAGTCCCGGGCAAAAAAAAAACCCATAAATCCAAGTCACCAACCGAGATCGTGTCAAAACTCACGTGGCACGGAGCTGAATTACGTTTGCACAAGCGAGCTTAATTCTGGCATATCCCAGCTTTTGAGTGCTTGGCTGTGCAACATTTACAACCCTCTTCCAGCGCAGGGCGTGTGTGCAGTTTTAAAGACGCCCACATGTGCACGCAGCTGTTGGGAGCCAACTTTATTTTAAAATAAACCCATTTTCCAACTAACCAAGTTAAGGCACACTTTCCAATTCAGAAAAGACAAAAATAGGAACTACCTCCTCTCTCCATTAATACAGTTATTAAAAAGCGCACAGATTAATTGTGCATTTTAATAACCCTGATCATGAATATTCATAACACATTTCTTGCTCATGTTCTAATTAAAACATACTAATAGAATAAGATGTAGCTGTCAGACAGTAATTTTTTTTTTCTCTTACGATTTTTGTGCCGCAGCTAAGAAGAGCTGATAGACAAGAACCGTCCTAAGCTCTCAGCATGGATAAAAATAATTTGTCCACATTTAGTCTCAGCAAAAAAGCCCTTCACCTGATAACGAGCCACAGTAAAAAGCTCCGCACAACTGGCCAGCAACACAGGGCACCAGGAGTCGTTCCCCACCCAGGAGGAACGAAACCACTTTAAACACACAACTCTCAAACAAGAAAAGGCACTAAGGAGGGTGTAGGGTTTTCTGCCCATCCCCACATCCCAGCAGCCACTTAGGTCCCTCCTGCTCAGTTCCCGGTCTGTGGCTTCCAGCCCTCACCCATGGGGTCCCCGGAGCCGAAAATGCCGCACCAACAGATGCTGCTCTGGTTTCAATAACCCGAGCCCTGAAAGCTACACAAGCCCTCAAGCCAGCCATGAGCCCCAAGGTGTTTTGTAGCTCTGAAACCCCCGATCTGAGCACATGGGACATGGCTTGGGAGGGAGTGTGGCTTTGGTGCCAGCCCCTGCTCTGCCCACCCGGAGACGGCCAAGAAGGACTCCCCAACGTATGGCGTTTGCATTCAGGCCAAGGTCTCTCAAAACAAGCTCAATCCCTAATGATTCCTTTGCAAGCAAAGCTCAAGGGGTGGGCAGCCATCCCTCTGGACCTGGAAGAGAACACGCACTGCCACAAAGCTGCGGTCCAGCAGGCTCAAATGACTCAAAGGCGCCTAGTTTTCAGTGTCAGGAGGAGGATGCAGCGAGGGGACCGTCACGGCAGCCCCACGGGTGACAGTGGGGGACACCACGGGGTATGCTGCGCTGCTCGAGCTGCGGCTGAGCGCTTCCCTCCCCAAGGCCGCCCCTGCCTCCACAATCTGCCAGCATCAAAGCACCCTCCTTAATCTGATTCCCATCAAAATGACTAGGCTAGGCTTTTTTTTTTTTTCCCTAAAGTCAATTAAAAATATTTAGGCCAAGCCCTTTGTGCGGCTGGACAAGGTTCGGGAGCAGCCGCAGCTGCCACGAAGACGGCATCTTCCATTTTCAAGGGTCTACCGACCACAAGGTGCCCACAGCGAGGCTTTGAAAGCCGGACGGCAAATTCAGCTCTGCAGCCAGAGCAGTGCCCATGGGCTGGAGCAGGACGGGGATGCGATGGCAGCTGGGAATAAAAACGCCGCAGCCAGCAGCCCACCATGCTTATGTTATGAATACAGGTAACCTCTGCTAGCCCCCAAGCCGCCCCGGGAGAAACATGGGGGACCCCGCTCCCCGCCTGCCTCCATCGGAGGCGGGACAGCACGAGCCGCCATGGATAGAGACACCGGTGCCACCGTAATTTGATTTGAAACAGAGGTGACAGAAGGCTGCTTGATAAACACTTCCAAATTAAGCGGCTTTGTGTCCTAATCGCTCTGGCGATCAGCCTCACAGCAAAATCTCTGCTAAAAGGGATTTGAAATCAATAAAATTAGTCGACTAGTAATTAGCTTTAGTCCCAGTCAAACTAGCAAAGTTGTTTTCCTGGTGAGAGTTGGTTCCCCGGACCCACGCAGCACCGCTCGGCGAGGAAAAACCCACCGACCCATCTCGGCACCCAGGAATCCCCGGGAAAGGCCCCCGGGTGCAGGCAGAGCCCCTGCAAGGGGAAAAGCGGGTGCTGGGAGCGGCCGCCAGCTCTGCCTGTTTATTTACCAGCCCTGTCCAACCCCGAATAGGAAAAAACAGCTGTGAATGGAAGGCAGCCGGTAGCTGTTTACAGGACGTCGACTGTGGATGGGACTATACAATTTGTTCACTTCCTTTTCCCGGCACACGACAAAACAATTAAAAAAAAAAAAGAAAAAAGAAAAAAGAAAAAAAGGCAAAATAAATCCCCCAAAAGCAAGTGGTGCCGACCACCTGGCGGGCAGCACGGGGTCCCCGGCAATGACACCTTGGTGGCCTCTGCTCATGGGGCAGACTGGGAGTCCTCGCCCCAGGTAGGGAAGCTCCATTTCATTCCCTCCACTGCCTCGAAATTTGAGGTTGGACCAAAGCTGGCTGGCCGAGAGAGCAAGGCTCAGCTTTTCTGCTGCCTGGGGAGAAAGAAAGTATTTTGGTGGATCTGGCTTGAGAGTGGGCGGTTTCGTGCCTTGACCGCACAGCCCGTGCTGCGCTGCTGGTAGCCGCAGTCCGGCCAGTCCTGGGGGAGGGACGCAGCGTGGCCGGACGCAGGATGGGACAGCTCAAATAAAGACAGCCGCTTGCCGGGATGTGCTTCCCCAAGCCCACAGTTTGAGGGGCATGGGGATGATCCCTGAGGATGAGTACCGCTGCGTAACTGCCCCCCAGACAGCAAGGTGCCAGCCCTGACCGGAGGTACCCAAAGCCACTGTGTCGTGCCCCAGGAAGGGGATGGAGCCATGCTGTCCAAGAAGCTCACAGCTCCCCAGGACCCAGCTTGGTCCCGTCCCCTGTCCCTCCGTGCTGCTGCTTCCCGACCCGTCCAAGAGGAGCAAGTGGGCCAGGCAGCACAAGTGGATGCTCTGGACCACGACAGCCCGGGGAAGTGGAGGGCAGCGATGCCATCCCCCAGATCAGGCACCAAGTGGGGACACGTACAACTGCACCGACACGTTAAACAAACAGGTCATCTCGAAGCCCGCTAACACAGATCCCTACAATATTTATGGGGCAGCCTCTGCCCATTTATCTTTGTGATGATGAATGTACCGAGAATTCAAAACCAAGACATGCACATCCACCCTGCACGGGCCCCCGCGCCCCTGCCCCCAGGGAAGCACCCGCTGCTGCCTCCCCCCTCCCCAAATGTGCACTCGGGGATAATTTTTGACTTAAAAAGAGCTGATGCCACCACTTCGGTGATCATTAATTCCTCTGCTTAGCATCTGCTCTGGCATCTCCTGCGCCGTATTCTGGTTCAGTGGTTTCTGCACAGTCCACACTCGGAGCTGGGTTTTAGGAAATGTTTGGGGCTGGGGAAAGATGGGAGCGGTACCAGGCAGAGAGTGGGGAAAAATGATCCCTTCCCCAATGGCTTTGGAGAAGGGATGAGTATGGAGAGAAATTAAACCTACAGCCAACACCAAAAAAAAGCCAGAAAGAGTGGAAAAAGAGCCAAAGTAGTACTTTAGTTACTCCTGGTGTTTTTGGAAGATGGTCTGGGAGATGATGCACATGGCGTTTCAAAACAAAGCTGCATTCACAGCTTCTGCTGTGGGTCAGGACACTGCTTCGCTCGAATGTCACAGCCCGTGGGCAGCTGCAACTGCTCTCAAAGGACGGGGCAGGCTCCAAGGCAGCTCCCAGGCTGTTTTCAGGGGTGCTGGGGTGACATCCCAGAAATGCCCCAGAAGAGAAAAGCAAGTGTACAAAACAGTGCCCAGCATAGGGGTGAGGGAGGGTGGGGGGGTGGGGGGGGTGGGGGAGGGAGAGGGGGGGAAGAAAACCCAACAAGCAAATTCAACCACGTTTCACTTTAAAAACAAGTGCTATTTGCAAACCCTACAGGAAGATCCCCACTGCGTTTTGGGGGGTGGCTTTTTGGTAATCAAAATGAGACTTTGCCCGCTTAAAGTCACAATTAAGGAAATAAATCACCCGGACCAGCCCAAACCTCATCAAGGCCTTGCAAAACAACTGCACACACTGCCAGCGGTGGGACAACGCTGCACCGTGGCACGGCCACCACCACCGGTGTCCGCAGCGCAGCCAAGGACCGGACCCAGAGTCCCACGGTTCGTGCCAGCACCGAATTGCTGGGCTACCCTCTCCCTGGAGGATAGGCCAAACTGGACAGGATTTATTGAACTAACAAAAAGCCAGTGAGACCAAGTGAAGGCAGCGGGGCCATCAGGCCTCCCAAGCGCGGGGAAGAAGCCAGCTCCCTCCAGCAGGAAGGCACGGAGAGCAGAGACGGTCCTACCTCCCAGCCCCTAGGAAAGCCAGCAAGATGCCACAGGGAGAGAGAAAACAAACCTGTGACGACAACCAGAGGGAAGAAAATAAACTTTAAAGCTCAAAACACTTCCCCCAGCTGTAAAAACAAAGGCACAGCAATGACCAAACAAGAGCACAAAGGAGCAGCATGAAAAGGGGCCGGAGGATAACACGGGGCTCGACCAGTCGGTGCTTTCAAAAGGTCAGCAGCCTGCGGGACGAACCCACCACGTCCCTTGTCCCCAGCCTCTCTGGGACTAACCTACCCATGTCCCTTGTCCCCAGCCTCCATCCAAGCCCAACAGCCCATCCACTCTCTACAAGAAGTGGGATATCAAGGAGGGCCTAAGGGACAAAAGCACAGGGAAATGGGCCAAGAATTACATTGGTTTGAGTCAGACCAGTAACAGGTGTCAGAGAATTCGCTTTGTCTTTGCTAGCACTTTGGATCAACATGTATTTCGGAGGAGCACCTCTGCTACCCTCCTCGTGGATGGAAACAGAGACCCAACGCGAGGCGACAGCGGGAACCCCACTGCCACCAGCCAGGCGGCCCTGCGGTCCCATTGCACCATGACATGGCAAAGCAGGGCTGAAGAGACCACGGAGGGTGGGAGAAGCATGAGGGGCTGCTCCCAGCCCCGGGGATGATCCCACGTCTGGAGATGAGCCCACGTCTGGAGATGAGCCACTCGCAGCTGATGGTAGCAGCTCACGATAAAACCAACCCTGCAGAAGAGCAAGGAGGTGGCTCAGACCTGACCCCGCAGGACCCCCTTACCAGAAGGGTGCCACAAAGCACCTCGGCCCTCCCCAAACTGCTTTTCGACAGGAGGCTGGGGAACACACCCACGCATCGAAAGCAGGCTCCAACTCAGGGCTGCTAAAACTCAGCACAAAGAAACGCAGCACTGGACACCAGCGAGTGCCGCCCCGTCACCTCCCCAGCAGTCCTTCAACCCAAGCTTACCGAACGCTGCCAACACGCTGCTCCTCACGACTTCCAGGCATGCAACCTGAAAATGTTTAATTCTATTAACTAAATATTAAAACCCGTGGAGCTACGAGGAGTTACATCCTTGACCCGAACACCAGACTCGTGCCACTCAGGAGCTCCCGGCTTGAAGCCCATACGCGTGTCTACAGGACCTCTGAGGGCTCCTGGGAACTGCAGTCCTGCAAGCAACCCGAAACACGAAGACAGCCCTGTAGAGAACTTTTCCTCATGTTCTGCATCACATGCATTCAACAACATCAACATGTTTGCTACCACAAAACAACTTAAATTCAGTAGCTACAGGCTTATTCACAAAGCAAGGGGTTATATTCCATTAAACAGAAAGCTTTGGGGAGAAGAGTGAGAGTAAATCCACATCCTGTTTTTTCCAGCTCATTTATTTTACCACAAAGTTGCACACTCATGAAAGATGCAGACACTCGACACTAACGCACGTATTGTTGCCCAAAGAACGAATTCATTTTGCTGAGCGCGCACAGCAGCCCAATGCTAGCAAGGAATGAAATACGACGGCTGCGGGTCCCCTGAGACGCTACGTATTGACCTTTCGTATTTCGCAGGCAATTGTGTATTTTGCACATACACGCAGATGCACGGAATAGGCACATACAGCCCCACTACTTTATTTAGAAGCACATACCTCTATTTCCACTCTGATTTGCATCTTTCCAAGAATTGTTTAATTTGCAATGTAAAATAAAATTACGGTATCAGAGATGCAACCAGAACACTGTCCTTTTGCTGGGGAATAGAAATCTTTTCCCACTTGGTTTCCATTACTCACCAAGCAAGAAAATAGGGGACAAAAACCTGTTTACTTATACCTGACGAAAAAAACCCCAAAAGTTTGCAAAAGAGACATTTCAGATCAAACAAAAAGGCTTTCCTTGGAGGCTTCCCCGGGCTGCGGCCAGAGAACAGTGCCAGCCATGCGTACGTGAGCCCTCCCAGCCCACCACCGCACTCCGAAGCCAGCAGGTAGGGAGGCCAGAGGCAGTTAAAAATTAGTCAAATTAAAGACCGTTTCCAAATAGTGTGGAAATTACGTGGGGAAACGGCCAAACACACGCACACACAGTCACAGTGGCCTTGGTAGTTTATTTGTAAGTCTTCTCTTATCAGGGAGAGGGATGGTGGTTAATGACTTGTATGCTTTATTGCTAACGAGCCAGCACTTACTCTGCAAACTTCCCTGGAGCGAGGGGAAAAAACAGATCCCAAAGAGGAGAGGAAGGCTGAAGCAAACGCACATCCAGGAGCGTTTATTCTAACCGAAAATGCAGGGGCTGCAATCCTGCAGGGTACTGGGCAGCCCTGCGCAGGATGCCCCGGACCACACAGGATGCGGCCGCAGGGCTGGCTAGGATAGCTAACGTGTTCGCTGAGACGATGATTCAGCCCACAGGAAGGATCATCTAAGAAGAATTGTTCGACACAATGAGAAAAACTTTCCCAAACAAAGTGTTCTCAACACCACCTGCCTGCCTCCCTCCGCGGGGCTGGGGCAAGCCCTCAACTCTAGCTTTTGTTTGCATGTAACTTCAAGACTATGGTCGCCACAACAAAGGTTAGTCTTTTTGCCTTCTCCTTTCCCAAGGCGAGCATCGCCGAGCGCACAGCGGGCTCACGGCTGCCATCCTGTCCCCCGAGAACAAGCTGGTGGGCAACACAGAAGCTATCAACACCTGTCTGCTGCCGAAACCCCGGCCAGGCCCAGTTACAGTGCTGTAACTGCAGGATTGCAAACTTCAGCAGCTGAATATGCCCAAAATATACAAGCTAGGCTTACTGAGGCATCCCTAAAGCAAAACCAAGTGCCAGTAGCATACAAGGTAGAGTTTTGGGGATAACTGCACATACAGCCAAGGAGTTTTCCCTCCCAGGCACCAGCTCTTACAGAATTTGGTCAACATGACACAGCACGGTGAGATATTTACCTTGAGAACAGTTTAAGGACAGATGTGACCTATTTAGAGCTCTGCCAAATATTTCTGTAATTGAATATACCATCGATTATTTAAATTGCATTAAAAAGGGCTGTATTCGATCTACTTGCTACTAAGAAGCACCATTTCCAAGAACCACAACTCTTTTTTTTCCTTGTTAAATATAAACACTTCAAGATGTTCACTTGTCCCTTCCCCTGCTAAGAATCCACATCTTTGCATAACCATACTCGAGGGCCCAAATTTCCCTTGTACCCCGCTAAAGCCAAAAGGACAAGTCACAGGAAGAGCTTACCTGAAAAAAAATATAAAGTCATCAGCTTTAAGGTCTACAGATGCTTATGGTGTAGACAGCGTAGAGCTCATCAGGCAAGGACTCAGCCAGCCTCTTGACCTCAGTAGAAATCAATGATGCATCGCACCGTGGGTTTAGGCTGTCAATCAGCCTCTGAGACCCTGTTTCTAATCACACGTTGGCCAGGGGACACCAAAAAGTTGCTCCAGCCCCTTTGTGCCCTTGTTCCCCTTGTCCGGAAAACCAGATCACAATACCCGTCTCCAAGCAGCGCATTAGCCCAAACGCTGGCGAAGAGATTAAGGGACCGAGCTGGTGGTGGTGGGTTGTTTTTTTTTTAAAAATCTAGATCTGTCACCTGGTCTGGTTCAGTATGTAGACAAGTATCTGGGGCCAGCTGAAGGGAGGGGACAGGAACAGAGGGTGGCATGGCTTCTGCCAACAGCAACATGGATGCATCACACGTTAAATCAGTCATGGAGGTACGGTATGAAGCATCCAGCTCAGGCTGGGATGCGTCAGCCTCAGCAGATACCTACTTCTGGGCTGCACTGGGTGGGACTACAACTTGCTTGGACAAGGACATCGCTGAATGAGTGGAGGGGAAGCCCATCCTTACCATCCCTTCGTCAACAGGCTGAGCACACCGAGCCCTCCCTCCTTAAGCCCCACGGTGGGTCCCGTGCTGCTGACCTTCACGACAGCTCTCCCTCTGCCTGGGGAAACATGTCAATACCATGGATGAGGTGCCAGTAGATGGCACTCAACGTGTAGCACGGCTCCTCTGTTTTCTAGGACTAACCAACACTTTTTTCCTGCGTGCACATTTCAAACCATTTCCTGGGTGCAACGTTAGCTAATCACTTAACGATGGCTGGCAGGAGCTGGTCCTCCTTGGTCTGATCTCTCATGCTGAACAACAAAAAAAGCCCTGAGAAAAACCCTCCGCACAGTTCCTAGGAAGCGCCACGAAGATCTCATGCAAGCAGGTTTTATTCTTCTGACTGTTACAACACTAAGGAGCAACATTTGACCTCATTTACATCTTTCACATTACCCGGGCATCAGTCAGGCTGCGGACAGGTGATGCAGCGCTGCTGGGAAGGGTGGGAGTCGGTTTTCTCCCCCTGCTCTGCAGCCAGCGTGGTGAACCCCTGCGAGCATCCAGCCTGGCTGAGCATCCAGCCTGGCTTCACGCACTGCGTCCGAGCCCTTTAAATGCTCTTCACATCAGTGCTGTGCGCTATTCAGAGGAACAAGTTGGAGACAAAAGAGACCTATTAGATTATCTTGTCTGTGTCTCCTCTACATGATGGTTCGTTTTCTGGTGCTTTTGTCTAGACAAGCAGTTAACACTTCTTATCAGGAATGCCAATATAACTGTCTAGTAAAACTGACCATTAAGAAGTTTCTCTGATATTTTGCTTAAAGCTTGCCTTCTCTTAACTACAAAAAGCTCAAAGGAATTTTTTTCCTCCATAAACAAAAAAAGCTGCATCAGTGCCCAACCCGTAAGTGCAGAAGCTCTGGTTGTCTGAAGGGGGTTAAAAACCTGGAGCTCCACAGTTTGTTGGGACGGTGAGAGCCAAGCCACGTGGCTCCCGGCAGGCCTGGGTGAAAAGGATGAGAAGCTGCTGCCCCCCAGAAAAGCGGTTGCATTTTCAAATGCAGCTTTGGAAAGAACATATACGTATAAAAATGAGGAGGGGAGAAAAAAAGAAAAAGCCACTCCTAGCCTCAGTGCTGCAAGGAAAACAGGAAGGACCAAAGTCATCACCGAACGACCGGACTGCCTCCAGCACGCAAACTCTGCCAGCAGCTCCCACCTCCGCACCTGGGGAGACCCTGGGCCACCCTGGCTGGGGACCAAGCTCCCTCCGGTTCCTCGCTGCACTGGGTTCATGAGGTGGTTCAAGGCATTGCAGCACTCGCTGCTCTGGAAGGAAAGGGCCCTTCGCGCCCCGTATTTATCTTGAGCAAGTTCTGGGGCTCACTGGACTTTCCAGGGGCTGCTGAACATGTAAGACAGCAGGAAACTGAACGAAAATCAGTTCCCTATTTGGAGCACAACGTGCCCCAGAAGCCCCCAAGATGGGGCAGGCCAGGGATGACGGGAAGAGGAAGACCTTAGCCAGCAGCAAGCGACCGTCAGCTCAGCTGTTTGCAAAACCACAGCTCCACACCTCTTGCCTTTCAGGCAACGCGAGAGACCCATTTGCTTCTGCCACCGCAGCGGAGGGAGCAGGTCAGAGGCTGGAGGGGACAATCGCCTCTGTGCAAGCTGCCTCAGCTGCTCCACTGGACCCCCTCAACCCCAGACAGAATCGAGGGGAAAACAAGCCGGTCGTAAACCTCTGGTGCCCAGGATCCATCGCACTCGAGGGTCTGGCTGTCCAGCTCCTGCCCACACTGCTCTGATCAGGACAAGGAGCACAAATCTACCTCTGGTGACCTTGGGCACGAAGGTTTAACTCTCTCATGGGAAGCTAATTCTGCGCTTGCATGGTTTTGTCCATCCTGCACATTCCCCCTTATGTCAGCAGCATCCCAAAGCCTCAGCTGCTCCCCGGCATCCCAGGGAGAACCCTGTCCACTACGAAGCACACAGCATACTGCCTCACTTAAACACAAGCCCACGTTTATTTAAAACTAAGAGGTGTAGGTCTCCCAACCAGAGCAAGAGCCCCTGTAGCACATCTCATTTCAAAGCAGGCACCATTCGTAGCGATTCAGATAAACTGGTCCCTCTCAAGTTAAAACTAGATAAGCAGGAGCCACTTGAATTAAAGCAAGACCATCTCCAGAGAGCTGGGCATTGGTTCGATTCATTTCTAAAATCAGCTGAAATGAAAACCATCCCACAAGCCCCCTGTAGAGGAATGAAACCCTGCATCCAAGTCATGTTACCCACCCAGCTACAGCAGTTAACCATGCCAGCTACCGGCTCGCAGCACAGGGACCACAGGTCACCACCTCACTCAAGAAACCCTCGACCAGCAATTAACTTCGTTGTGTGCTGGAGCCAGACTCCAGATACATACCCTTCTCCTCTTCTTGCCGTGCCACTCGCCGCAGCCTGCTTTAATAGGTTTTAAGGGACTTATGTATACGTTACGGGGGAAGGCAGGGAAGCAGCAGAAAAAGATGAGCTATCCTCGCAGAGGCATGAATCTTGCTCCCAAAACAGGACCGTGCCCCCTCAAGCAGCATTAACGCTCTCTGCTCCTACCCAAAAGTGGAACCGTACTGAAAGGCAGATACTCAAGAGAGTGGGGAGGAGGAGAGAAGGATCCCTGCAGATTTCCAGCCTGATACTCCAGCCCACCTGCCTCCAAATCCCTCAAAAGCAGAATTCCCAACTGATCCGCTAAAAATTATTCCTTCGCACTCCATCCTCCCACCCTCTGCCAAAAAAACCCAGTGTCGCCAGATGTCTGGCAGGAAGACCTACCCCATAACAGCTTGTTCTGGGATGCCATGTCCATTGAGTAGCTGGCAGCCGAGGAGCCCAGCACCCCTGTGCCGAGCGGTCCGAGCCCCAGCGCGCTCCTCCCACCTACCCGGGAGCACCGGGGAGGAGCGCAGCTCCCAGTTCCTCCGTCCCTGCCCACTCCTGCCTGCCTTTGTTTGGGGGACTATAAAGGAGTTCACTCTAAGGACAGGCAAAGGCAGTTAAAAGAAAGTTAACGAGGTTTATGGAGTGGATTAAGTTTACCAGGGGATTTTATGACGCACTGCCCAGAGAGCAAAGAGCAACTCAGCAGCATCTCTTCCAGACCAGGTTCGCTCCCAGGGAGCCCTGGGACAGCCTGAGAGCACCCCGGGCAATGGGAAGTGCAGGGAAAAACTCATCTATGTGCCTCAATAGTGCTCTTATCCACAGATGTTATCTCCTTAACACAAGCCCTTTTAAAGCCCAGAGTCGGGGCTTAGCTGGACCCCTCCTGCTAGCAGGGCTCCCAACCAAGTCTGCAGCAGTGGCTTCTGGAGCAGTTGTTTGCCCTCTAACAAAAGCCACCTCCACCCAATCCTGCGTGGCTCTGTTGTGGTGATACAGGGTATTTCTTTGGCACAGCCCTGGTCGCTGTTTATTGTCTTGCTTTCCTTTATCTGCAGATCTCAAAGCATTTTATAAATGTTAAACCTCAAAGCCTCTCCAGGGAACAAAACTGTTTCTAGCTATTGTACATATGGAGAGACTTGCCCAAAAATTAGGGCAGAGCTGGAAATGCAGCAGCAGAGACCAGAGCTGAGACAGCCTCTCTTGGCACAATATAAAGTGACACAGATTATCCCTTAAATACCTGCGTGGACAGACACATCTCCAGCTATTAACCCACATGTTGTCGAGCCACCTCTTGGAACAAGCACTCGCGCTCACCAGGTCTGAAAACCTTGCACGCTGGAACGCACAAAAATCTTTACAACTGGGAATCCAAACCACAACGTCTCACTAATCTTTCAGTTTTCTTCTTTGGGTAAAAAAGCACCAGTCCTACAGTTTCAACTTTTTAGAAAATTATTTAAAGAAAACAGAACAAAAAACCACAATGCTTTTAAAAATACAAAGTAAGCTGGGGGAGAAGTTCTGTTCTCTATTTTTGAGCTGACACAGAAGGGCTGGAAGAGGCAGCGTGCTGTAGGAGATGCTCACGCCTGGCTCTCCTTGCCATGTGGCGCATGTCCTGCTGTCAGAGGTCCTAAGCTGCAGTGGTTTCACAGTGGAGAGCGTAAGTCGCAGCTCCTCATCTTTTTACTTGGCTTTATTTTCCATACACTTCAGTTGAAAGGAACCTGAGGAGCAGCAGGAAGCAGGAATGCAGTGCCGTCCAGGCTCGGCTTTTCCCACCGCTCCAGGGAAATGCTGCGGTGAGCCAGATGGTACGGGAATCGTACCAGCGCTTTACTTGGGAGATCACTGCCTGTAGACTCCAGCTAGGGGAGAAAACTGAAATTACCAAGCGTCTGGGATGGGAAGGAGCCAGCACAGGGGTGCCCGAGCTAGGGGAACAGCAGCTTGAAAACCTCATAGGGACAAGAACAAGCACCAGCGGGAGGCAGCCTAGCAGCTGGCACAAGCATCCTCGTGGATGCACGAGCTCCTGTGCGACCTGAAACCGCTCCGCTTGGGCTGTAAAGGCTTTGGGACCAGCTCTTACAAGAAGTCAGTTCAGTGCCTCGCCCAAAGGACCTCCACTTTTGACTGCAACAAGCAATCTAAAGAGGATCCCAGAAGTTTGCTGTGAGCTCATGGCTCTGGACATCAGTTCCCTGAGATGCCTCAATTCCCAGGCCCTTCTCAGAGCATCATCTCTCCCCCAAGCCCAGGATCTCATGCGACGCTCCTCTGGCTTGTGACCCATACCTAGTGCTCTGCACCATACCTAGTGCTCTGCACCACAAGAAACCTGGAAAAGCAAAACCGGCTACAAAGAGTATGTAAAAACCCCAGAGGACAGAATTCAGGACTCATTTTCCACTCCAAGCTGCTCACATCCAAGTGGTGTTTCCAGCACGGCAGAGCTGGATCAACTTCACGCTTCCCTGCAGAGCCGGGCAGTTCCTGGAAAGTCAGCACAGGGAGAGCAACACCTCTGTGCTGCTAGCCCTGAAAAGTGGGAGAACCGGAGACAGGCCGGGCAACTGCCAGCCCCTTCCACTGCTTCCGTGCAGCCCCGCTCGGGAAGGGTCCAGAGCCAGAGGGGCTACGAGGCAGCTTTTACCAATGGGGAGAGGACAAGCAAGGGCTTGTAGGCACCTCGGCTAGAAACAGCAGCTTAAAAATAAACGAGCACTCAGTTTTGAGTTCTGAACTAATAGAAACCGAGAGGACTTCTGCAGGATCTCCGCTGACCACAAGGCAGCAAAGACTTCTTCCTCTTCAGCTGTTTCGCCCCCAGGTCGCTTTTGCAGGTTGTGGCTGCAGCCGCTCTAACCTCAGAGGCTGCTCGTTACATCACGGACAAGAAGCAGCTAACGAAGGAAACGCAGCCGGGACGGGCGCCACCGAGGCTCCACGTCAGAGCATCCCACTCGGCCAGAAGGAGAATTCGACTAAACCAAACCCAAAGCGGGAGTCTTATGCCCCAATTTCAAACAAGAAGATCCAAAGCAGACCTGGGCTGTTTGGGCAAGGAGGACCTGCAGACGGCAGCCGTCGGGGCCCTGGGTGTTGCTCCCCAGGGAAGCTCGACCTGCAGGTCCCTCCCAAAGGTTCAGGCTGGCTCAGTTCACCCACCACCCATCACTTTGCACACCTTTATTACCCACTGATTTCCAGGCAAGGGCTTAATTAAAACCATGATGACTGCTGGGTCTTGCAATATCAACAGTGAATTAACTGCAGGCAGATGGACAAAGAGGAGGAGGACAAGAACCAGGAGAGCTCCAGGGTTTAGGGCGAACACTGCCCAGATGGGACCACTGCCACTGGGCGAGTGGCCTCACGCACAAGGACAGGAGCTCAGGACCTACTTCTTCCATACCCACCACTGCCACGTCCCCAGGGCTGGATGCGCTGCTTCCGCCAGCACAGAAATGGCTTTCGCCCCGTGCAGCCCCAGGCTCAGGGGACACCTTTGGATTGCCCCAATTAACACGTTCAGAGGGGCGGCAACAAAAAGGCTGAACCAGAGCGCAAAGGTGCAATCCTGAGCTGGTGGCCTGGACCGGACCAACCCTGCGCCTGGGTTGCACAGCATCCCGAGGCGTCCATGGCACAAGGTAACGCCTGCAAGTGCACAGGCGCTCGCCCTCCCGTTAACGGCACTGCCGGAGCCTTGTGCCTTGGTCCTCAGCACCTGCGAGGCCGGCTCCAGGCCCGGTGAGAGCCACTCACGCCATTCGAAGGTGCCCCAGCCCTCCCGGGGCACAGACCCCGGCTTTTCCTGGGAGAGTTTTTAGAGTTAAAGCAACACCGGTAGTGGGATTGTCAGCAGCACAAATGCACAATCAGGAGGGGAAGATGTGGGGGGAAAGCATCCAACTGGCGAATATAATACTTGGAAGGAAAAGCAGATTTAAAAAAAAATAAAAAATGAGGGGGTGGTAAAAAAAAAATCTCAGGAAGTCATCTAGTCATTCCTGCTCTTTGCTGAAACAATAGACTCGGGATGCTGGCTAAGTTATAAATAATCCTGCTGGCTACACAACACAAATACAAGACAGGAGCAGGGTAACTATCGGCTCGATGGAAAGTGACTCATTACCTTCTTTACAGCATACCCAAAGAAGGGCAAACGCCGCGGCCCCACTCCCCCGGCTCCACGCTCGGCAGGCCTGTGCCGGTGTGGGGGCTCCGCCAGCCGGTACCTCCGTCCCGGGAGGGGAGGAGCAGCTCGGTGCTTCAGGAAGCCAAAGCCTGCGCAGGTCCGAGACACAGGCACCCTGCGCCACAGTGTGCTTTTGCAGCGGCAAGGCTGTCTCCAAACCAAAGCAGACCACACAGCCTGACACTGGGGGACCGATGGCAAGAAAGTGCTCAAATTGGGGAAAATAATGGGAAGCCACTAACTCCGCAACATCCTTCTCTTTTTAGAAAGGAAGTTGCCATTGCGAGACTATTTGGCTGAGCTGTTTTCCAGATCGCTCCTCCGAAATCTGAGAGTGAGCACAGAGATGAGCAAAGCCAACACACCTCGAGATGCTGGTGAAACTGCCCCAGGGAAGGGCATGCGCGCAAGGGTCTCTGCCCCAAACGCAGCACTGGGGGACATACATGGCCCCTTTGGACTGGCAGCTCTCATGGGGAAGGGAAGACCCATCTTTTTGGGCACCCAGGACAACCTCGTGGTTGCTCCAGGTCCGTGGCCGACCACGGCACAGAGCACAAAGTGCAGCAGCCCTTACGCCAGGACCGGGGTGCCGCGCGCATGGCCACAGTAGCAAGGAGCCCTCGTGCCAAGAGTAACTGAGAAAGGGAAAGATCTTCACAACTGGAGACTTGGATAATTTGGAAGTGACATAAATTCTCCTTTTTAAAAAAAAAAAAAAAAAAGGGGAAAAAAAAGAGCTTCCTGACTTGTTATTCCATTACCCAAATCTGGAAATGTAATCATATTAGTTCAGCTGCATTAACACAACAAAAAGCCCCAACAAAAACTGTCTTGAAGATTGAACTGATCTCCAAGGGGCCAAGAGAAAGGAGAACAAAAGTCAGAAACCTGTGGCAACCAGCTCCCCCTGCGAGCACCACGGCCAGCCCGGCACCCAAGCGATCCTCCGAAGACAGATTCGCAGAGACAGAGGATGTGAAATAATCAGGATATGAAATGATTTTTAAGGGTTTTTTTTGCCAGGTAGGTGAGGTAAAAGGTCACTAAGAGCCGTGTGAGCACACACAGCCCAGCAACATAATGCGCTTGTTACAGAGCTTAACTCAGTTTAAACATACCTCAGACGAGGAGAAAAATCCAGCCTCCAGCCAAGTGGAAAGTCCAGGCAGCTCTGAGACTGTGAGAATGCGCTGCCACAGACCCAGCCACCATACGGCTCCTAAAACAGCTCTTCTTCCAGCAGTGCAAGCAGCAGCGAGATGCCACCGCTCCTGTTTTACAGCAGCCGTGGAACGCTGCCCCACGCTGCCGGAGAAGCAACGGCCACAGAGAAACCATGGCCCCATCTGGGAAGGGGCTTGGAGCTGCCACCGCTCCAACAAACTAAAAATAAAAAGCCAAAAAGCTTCAGCCCCCAGCTAGGAAGCTGTGGCCGGTGCACTTTTAGCAAAGCCCTGCATGCCACGAGGTGCTCGTGCACAAACCCCCTCCGACGGCAGGCTGGGAAAATGAAGCGAATAACCCTCACCACGCTCCTGCCGCGGAGGCAAAGGCGACTCAAGAGCCTGCATGGCCGGGCCATCGACTCGCCTTTGAAAGAAAAGGCACCTGTCGATACCAAAGTCTTTTTTTAAGTCAGCAAAGGAGATTACAAAACTACGAGGACAGAGCAGTCACGGCTGAAACCCACAAGTGCGGGGAGGCTCGGCAGCAGGCTCATCTCCTCGGCCATGAGCGGAGCTGCCACCGAAAACATGTTGCTTAAGAGTAAATCTAATCCCTCTCCTTCGGGGGGCTGGAGCCTTCAGAGGACGCAGGAATGACCACCCAGCCAGACAAGTTCACTTAAGGTTTTAGAGGAAAGGTGCAAGCAGTTTGAACCACGGTACAAGAAATAAAGGAACCTTACAGGAACCTTGCTTTAAAAAGGAAAAAAAAACACCACATGTGATAGGGAGGCACATCCACCTTCCCACAGCCTCTCGTGCCATTCATCATTTGGATAAAATCCAGTTTCACATTGAAATTCAGCTGGACCTTCAAATGCAAATACGAGGAGAAGAGCAACATATGGTAGAGGTTAGTATGTATTTTTCCTAATTAAATGGCATACTGCTGGTTTGTATAACAATGCTAATGGGGCATTAAGAAGCCTTTGGAAGAGAGACCACCTCACTTTAAAAAAAAAAAAAAAAAGAGTCCCAGAAAGCAGAAGGGGCCCAGGACCTCCCTGCTCTCCGAGTAGTGGTCACACGCTCACCACCGCAAGGACGGGTTTCGTCACTTGTCACAACCAAGCCACCTGTCCCCCCCGGGTTGTGCAGGACGAGGCAGAAAGGTAAGAAACGTGATTGGCAACACCAGCGTCCTCCAAGACTTGTCCTGCAGGAGTTTGGCTGGGTCTTCTTCCAGGTCCAGGGCCATGATGGGTTGTCCCCTGGGGCACTCTTGGATGTCACCATGTCTGCAACCAAAGAGCACCACGACGGAGACCCGGGAGGGCTTTTGGAGGGCGAAAAACCTTGCTGATTCCTCGTCCCCAGGGGCCAGGGATGAAGGACAGGCAGAGGAGGCTTCAAAACTCTTTGAGAAGGAGAGGAACAACTCTGCCTCGAGTGGTGGCCAGCGAGCTCCAGGCGGGCGCCACCAAACCTGCTGCCCACCAGTTCCCAGGAGAGGCAAGTGCTGCTGCTGCTGGAGACCCCACGGCTCGCTGGTGGCCCCCAGTGCCCTGCAGACAGGACACAGAGAGCACCACCCACTTTCCTGGAAGGTTCTTCCCGTTTAGGATGGGCCAAGATTTTGTAGATGACTGTCCTTTGCCCTGCTTGGTATGAAAAAAACCACCTCCACACACATACTGGGGTGCTGGGGGCTGCCCTTCCTCCCGGCCTCATCCCCAGATGCTCTGAAACGAGGCCCGTTTATTTCTTTTTGGTCCCTATCTAACCATGAAGACTCCCCTGCTAGAAAAAGCTTATGCCACATTAACTTCACCTCCCTCTTGCTTGTGACGCAATCTCCAGCTAAATTTAGAGGGAGATGTTGCCTTACGTCACTTTGGAGGTGGGGATGCGCTTCTCAGGGTTAACAGGCAGATGGACAGTATTTTTTAAAATTTTTCTCCCTGCTGGCTTTGGAGCTGAGCTACCTGGAGAGTTAATTGAAAAATTCAAAGTAAAAACCAAAAAGGTGGCAGATGTCCTGGGCTGCCTCTTTCCCTCCTTTAGTGGGAGAGCAAGGCGCTGTGAAGGCATCCTCCCTCCAGAAACATTAATCACGGCAGCGAGAAGAGCATCAAAACAGCCGCTACAAAAATTCTCAAAAGCTGAATCGAGAAATCTTCACTCACAGTTTAGCTTTTTCCTCTTCTGATGTTTCTTCATATGTATTTCCACCCTGCAAGGCCACCCGGGACAGACAAACCCAGAATCCCTATAACCAGATGGCAAAACTTCCCCCATCCTACCCCAAACCCAGGTCGAATCGGTTTCAAGACGGCAAAGACACAAAGGCCACAGCGGCTGCTCCTGCTGCATCCCGGAGAGGACATACCCCAGGGAGCCGCAGGCGCGAGTCTTGTCCGGCTGTTTGACTCCGGTGGTTGGATCCTCCGGCAAAAAAACAGCGACAAATCCTTGGGCGCAACAGCGTCTTCAGACGCCGTTTCCACTTTGGGTGGGGAGGTTAGCCCGGTCCTAACTCCCCCGGGGAGTGCTGCTGGGGCGCGTGTCCCCCCCAGATCAGCTCGCTGCTGCCGGCTGAAAGCCCAGCTGCGCCGCCGCTGCCAAATGCACACGTTTTGGTGCCACAAGAGCTCTGTGCCCCAGCTTGCCTCAGGTGATCTCCTATCCTCAGCACTCGCTGTGCTCCCAGTCCCCCGTACAATTACGCATTCAGCACCACAATATATTTCACACTGTATTTCATGCCTCATTTGGCAACAAAATTAATTAAACTTTAAGTCAACACTGAAGGAGTGCAGTACCTTTCTTCCCTCTGTGGCATATATAACTCAATTTGTTTAAGCTAACGCGCTAATCAAGACTTGCAAAGTATTTGGGAACCTTCTGGCAGAAGGGCCTCCGAAGGGTGCAGCGAGACGCGCTCTGCACTGGCTGGTCTCCACTCGGAGGTCCGGCAGGGGTACAAGCATCAAGCCCCTGATGACAGACTGTCTGCAGCCACCCTGTGGAAAAGCCCCACTTTCTTAAAATGCAATCCCTCCCCCAACAGCGCCGGTCACCAACAGGTGCCTGCGTTCAGGCCGCCACATTGTCTTAGGGTTTTTTGCAGCCTCCAAGCTGCCCACTAGCTGGGAAGTGTGACATCAAGCAGGTCACTGCCCATCCTCGCCTCCCAGGTTGATCAGGTTCAGACAACTGCACGTATCCAGCGGGGCTGGTGGCCTGGGGATGTGCCGGGGAAACCCGACGCTGCCCAGGTCCCTCGTCCTTGCCACACGGGGACAGGCGAGCAAGACGGTGCTCCTCCTCGGAGCCTGCGGGCTGCCACCCCCTTGTCGTGCTCCTGGGATTTCTCAGCTATTTGGAGGCGCTGGGAGAGGGCAGGATAATCCCAACCCACGCGGCTGGGAATCCAAGAGGCAGATGTGGGCAAACTTTTTGGCATAACTGAGACAGCTGCATCGGACGCACATCCACCACTGGCCCACCGCTCGGCAGCCCTCCATGTGATGGAGAGGGCGCTGGGCAGCCGCCAGCACTCGGGCAGGCGAACCCCTCCACTCCTGCGCCCAGAGCAGGTCAAACAGGCTGAGCAGAAGCAGCGAGAAGCCTCGCCGGGGAGCGAGTGCCAAGACAAAAGAGAAACAACAGCCAGCAATCAGCGACCCGGGGTTTACCTGCACCGCGATCCCTGCACCGCGGGGGAGAGGTACCAAGCCCGCTCCCAGGAGCGCAGCGTGTTTTTCAGGCACAGCCTGGCTCACGCCGCTCCCAGGGCAGGTTTCCAGCTGATGCAGCCAGATCACCCCCACTCCCGCAGTTAGCTAATCATGCCACGTTGCTGCCAACGGGCAGATCAGCCCAGTTCAGACAATCATCTCGCATCAGCCTCATCTATGAGGGGACGTGGTGTCTCCCGAGAGGGCTTCACCTGCCCATCGAGTTTAGCCGATGGTCTCTTCTCGTGCTCTCGGGTCTGCGGCTCAAAGCACTCAGGAAACAGAGACACTCACGACTTCACTCCGATGACCACGGGGAGGCTTGTGTCAACATTTCCTTCTTCCAGCTAAAGTGGTAGATCCCCATGGTCTTCCTACTTGTGAAAATGTCGCTTGCGAATAACATCATTATCCGGCTGCGTTCAGAGTCTGCTCTTGTCTTAGAAGAGCATCGAAAATACCACCTTTACCAGTGATTTTGGGCGCTAGTGAGCAGAGAAGATGCATTTATAGCATCCTTCAGCCGTGTTAACACTGGAGAATGTAGTGCCAGGTTAGAGATGAGGCCATCCAGAGTAACAAAATAGCACTACGCATTAAATCCATCCCTTAAGACGCCCATGTGCTGTCTCAAACAAAAAAAAAAAAAAAAAAGAAAAGTAATTCCAATTTGAGTTTCACTGCATATAAACATTAACAGCGGAGATGCAATAGGCGGAGTAACTGGTCACACGCGGGACACGTGCTGGAGTAGGGCACCCTACAGAGCATGCAGAATTTGAAATTAGCAGCAGCGAGGTCCAGCAGAAATGCTTGCCAGACCTGCTGGGCCCCTTCCAAAGCCATCTCTCCCCTTTGGAAAGGGCACAACAAGCGTGCAAGGCCTCGAGCTGGGATGCCGAGCCAAAGGCTCAGCCCCGCACCGACACGTGCCGCTCAGGCAGTCCTGCATGAGCAGCATTTGAGGTGGGCTGAGGCAGAGCTGCTGCATCCCAGCACCAAACCCCAGGCGTGCTGCCCTCCAGAAGATCATTTGTGATGAGACCCTGGCCCTTGCGACTGAGAAGACAGCAGCGTGAACAAGGCAACGACATTAGGCATGCAATTAATACACAACCAGCTCCTCTTATTAGAAGGAAAGCAGGTGCTTGAGCTTGTACACGTTCTTTTGAAACACAGAAGGTTCACTCCTAGCCCAGCTTCACGACAGCCTTAATCCAAGCAAGGCACGTGATTTTTACATAAGATACACTCATCTCGTCATAACCCCTCGAGCAGGCACAGTTACACTAGTACTGAATTGCCTCATCTAGAGAAGGAAAAAGCTCTGCCGGCAGGAGATGGCTGTATTGCTTTAGCTCTGCTGGCAAAGTTAAAACTGTGTGCTTAAACAAGGTCTGTGTCAAATTTTCAGTTTCTAAACAAAAGCTGTCACTTATCTCCGTACAGCTTCGGCTCTCTGGCACCCCTGACATTCTCCGTGCTCTTTCCTAGTTCAAAATCTCAGATCCAGCCAGAAGGACTCTTCCATGGGGTGGGAGAAGGGGGGGAAAAAAACAACCCCTCCCCTGAAAACATGCACCCTTCCACCCCCTGAAGTTAAACACACACCAAGACGGGGACTGGCAATAAGTGAGATTTCTCAACTGCAACTACAGAGCCGCTGGCGTGACCGGGTTATATTTGCCTCTCTCCAACTGCTGGAGAAGCGCTGAGCTGCTGTCAGAGCATCCCCACTGCCCCAACAGCATGGTCGCCCTTTTCCTGCTCTCCCAAGGCTTGCTCCTCACGTGCCCCTCAAAAACTGGCTGCGCCTCTGGCAGGACCCCCTCGCCCTCAGCCTCCCCTGAAAATTCGAGGCGAAAAAAATAAATTTGAAGAGAGGTAACACAGAGAGAGAGGGAGGGAGAGGGAGGGAGGGAGGGAGAGGGAGGGAGGCCTTCACGTTTCAACCTCACTGCAAAGGCGCAGGAGAAACAGCTGCCCAGGTGGGGAAGCCCTGGGAGCAGGGACACGCACCCCAGGACACGAGGATCAGAGTCGCAAGTGGGGTGTGACGCTGAACGAAGGGAGACGGGCGTGAAGATCTTCCCCTGCCATTTGTTCCCCCACACTCGCTATTTCCTGCTGACCCGCATTCCCTGCCCCCAGCTTTCGGGCCCTCCAAGCCTTTTCTTCCAAACCCTGCTTTCTGTATCCTGGTTAACGGGACCCAACCCACGGGAAAAACAGGGAGCAGAAAGGGGAGAGGAAGGAGAACAGGACCTTCCCGAAGGCAGAGACAAAACCAAAGCAGAAAGCCGTTTAACATACCTGACTAGCACGTGGGAGACAAACTTCACTGAAAGTCCTCCAGGCTTTGTTACTGACAAGGTTGGGACTGCGGCACCCTGGGTGTTTCCCTGCAATGCCCTCAGCACGCCGGCAGCACCCTCCTACACCCCAGGAGCGGGCTCTGCCGGCAGCAGGAATGGAAATGCTCCAGAGGTGTGGAGAGCAGCAGAGGGCTGCAGGGATTGTTTCTTTCCAGGCTAACAAGACCTCACAGCTTTGCAAGCTTGACTTGTCCATGGCAAGGCCTTTTTTTTTTTTTTTTACCTTTGATAATGACTAAAAAGTAATTTTTACTTCGAAAGAAACGGTCACGCCAGTAGGCAGGCAAGTAAATTTTTCTGCTTTGACTTTTTTTGTTGTGGTGGCTTTGTGTTTAGTGACAGTTTTGCAAGCCTGCTGTATGGGCACGCACGCAACCGCAACATAAACAAGCAGCCTGAAGTACGTACTTTAACGGAAAGTGCCAGTTTTAAATATCAAGTCACATATTGCGTACCTCATGTCTGCCTTTCATCATCTATCAAAATAGCAAGCAAAGCCCATCACTCCCACTTCAGCATAAGCAAAACATGTGGGAACTAGAGGCAGTTAGGAGCTTTTATTAGTAAGGATGTATCACGTTTTCCTACTGTTTTCCTCACTGTGGTAAATAGCTGCAAACGCTATTCTGCAGCCTGAAACGCAATTGCTGACAGCACGGCAACAGAAACGCTGCGCTTAGCTCTTTGCAACTCTCTAACTTAGATGCTTTTACTGCAAACTACCCAGCCTGCCGCTCCGCAAGCGAAGCGGAGCCCAGCGCCGCTCCCGTGTTTGCAGAGCTGCCGGGGCAGGCACTGCACTCCCAGCCGGCGCACCAGACCCTCCCCTCCCCACCTCGGAGCTTCCTAATACAGGGCTGCGTGCACACACAAAATAATTAAATCTTCAAACAGCTCACCCATAGCACCAATTAAAGAGACAACCTCATCTTTCATAGAATTTATTACTTTCAGTGCTGTTGCCACAGGTATCCAAGTTTGAACGTTGTTTAAAGCAGGCTTTCAAAGGGGATCCAGACTCACCTACCTTCAGGGAGAATGCATTTACTTTGTTCAGTAGACTATAACTTAAAATTTGTTACATGCACCAGCTTGTAACTCTTTGAAAAGCTCCCCAGTTAGCCAGCTTCAAATGTATTTTATGAACTTGCCCCGATCAAAGCAATTCCCTCAACAATGAGCCTCATCTCACTACCAAGAAAGCACTGAACAAATTTTGGGGGTGGAAATCACAGCACAGACCAGGAGGGGACTCTCCCTTCCAAACCCACCTAAGAGATCCCAAGCAAGGGAGCTCCCTTCAGCACAAAGCAAGAAGGAAAAGACATTTAATGGTGAATTCACTTACTCAAGAGGGGAGGGGGGGGGGGGGGGGGGAAAGCTGTATTTTTAGCAGAGCTTTTATTTGTTGCGAGCAGAATCATCTGTCAGGAGGAGACCGCCTGGGCTCCTGTTTCAATAGGACACAAACATCGCGCACCATTTCTGATGCGAAGGGGAGATGGTTGCACACTCTCCGTATTAACCACGGACGCAAAGCACTGCTGATGAGCTGCTCTGGGAGACGCATTACCTCGCACAACCATTTGCCTCGGTTTTATTTCCCTGCTCCACAGAACCCAAACTCATTTGCTGAAGCAAAGGCGCAGCTGGCATGCACCGACCCAGCCGAAAACTCAGCAGCCACGAGGTGACAGCCCTGGCACGGCCCCATGCCGTGGTGGCAATGCCACGGCCTGGGCTGGGAAGAGACAATGAAACTTCTTTGCCTCCTGCAACTCCTACTGTCTTAATGTCAATTAAAAATGGTTATTTCCATGTGAAATTTAGCACGCACAGTTTCCTGCTAGAGGCACAGTTTAATTAAGCGCGCTGGGAGGGAGCTCATTTCTGATCAGATTAGTCATTTATGAACTATGACATGGGGGGGGGACGGGGACAGAAGACATGGTTTTAAATGTTTTGCTACTACAAATAATAAACAAGCAGTTTGGCGAGGGGATGACGAAACCGCAGCCTTCTAGGACCAGGACAATAGGCATACGCTGAGCGTCCCGGCTAAAATAAAATAGCAGCAAATGACACTGCTTACGCTGGAAAACACTAGTTGCAGCTCAAAGCCCCAGGAAGACCAACTTCCCCGCGGTGACCTATATGTGCTATAAATGCTGCAGACACGGTCTGCATGACGTAAGCCCCATCCTAGTGGCAATTGTTGGGTTTCGCCTTGCCAAGAAAACGCAAAGCGGAGGTGCTGAATTGTCCATGCGGTGAGGTAGCTAAACCAGTTCCTCCCTGGTGCATTTAAGGACAGAAATGAGGGAAACAGTGGCAGAGCTTAAAATAAAACCAAGAGACAAATATAAAAGCAAAGGGATCTCAAAGCTGGAAGGCTTGCATTAAGACTTTGAATTTTCCTGGCCCAGGAGAGAGAAACAGGTTCCTCTTTGCAAAGGGGCCACCCGCACAAGCACCAGCAGCTTGGCCAGGGCAATTATTAACTGGGATTTGAAAAGGATTTTAATTTGGGGCAATTTTATCACTGTAATGACTGTGCTACCTTATTCACCAGCTGGGCTTTGGAAGCAAGAACCTCATCTTGGCAAGTGGGGCATTTTGGACGGGAGTCATCAGAGTCACTGCCTTGCTCCCTTCGCTCCCAACTTCCCCTGGGGAGGAAAGAGCCTCGAGTTAACAGCTCCTCCAGAGGGGAAAAAAATAAAAGCTACATACTGCCCCAGGATTTCCCCGAGGAGGAGGGAGATGAAAAGTGGAAGGCCACAAATTCACATGTCCAAGGGTGGGCAGAAGCATGAAACACCAATTTCTCTAGCACATAAAACGGCATCAGTTTATTATCTTGGGGTTACCACAATAACCCCAAATAATGAGATACTGGCACTATGGTGCACGCTACTGAGCTAAGACTTAAGCGAATTGGTGTTTGCTTCTCCTTTCCAGGCAGAGGGATGGCAGCGGAGGGGAAACGCTGCGCTATCTTCATCAGGGGTACGGGATACCGATTGAACAGGAGTGTTTGAAAAACATGAGACACGTTAAAGATGGAGCCTAGGCCTTCCTGCAAGGCAAGAAGATTTAGGGGGCTTATCTCCAGGTCCAGATTATGGCGTGGCTGCAAGGCGCTCTGCTCCCTCAGCAAGTCCAGGTCCCCAAATCCAAGGACCATCTGCTCTTCACCCTCTGACCACATCAGGGTTGGTGATGATTCGACTTCAAATCAAATTCTGAGCCGGGTGGCTGGCTATGCCTTTGTGGATGAACTAGTATCTGATTGTACCTTGCTGTCAATTAGCGAATTAAGCTAAACCAACATCAACAAACCACGAAAACAACCACTTGCCACTATCTAGGACCTAGTTTAGACACCTTGGATCCTTCTAACAGACACAGTGCATCCCTGTGCAAGGCACAGCTCGTTAACGTCTTACTGCAGTTATTCACCCCACCAGCAAAAATCAATCATCAAACATTCAGGACCAGAGACAAGTCACAAAGCCAACACACAAATGAAACATGCCCCCGCTCTCCAAAGGTGACGCAAAGGATGACTGGCCGAGGGATAACTCCACTGCTGGAGCAAAAGGCTTCCCCTAAACCAAGCCCCAAGCTGCATTTCAAACCTGGGATGCCCACGGCAGGATGAAATAGCCGCCGCAGAGCCCCGACAGCGGGACAGCAGCGATTGTGCAACTGCCTTCAGTGCAGTTGTATAACATCAGTCCTCTGTTTTTATGAACTGCTCACAGCCAGACTTAAAAAGCAGCAGCCCAGAGGAAGGGTGGTGTCAACATTACCTTTCACTCACCCGAAAGAAAAGAAGGCGGGGGGAATAAAAGATTTTGTGTCTTTTCGGCTGCTGCACAGCCAAGCAGAGGGGGGTCCGGTCGCTGCGCCGGCTGTACCGCAGAGCCCTGCTCACAGCCTCTCCTTGCTGGCCAGCACTATAAACCCGGCAGCCAAGCCAGCCTCCGAGCAGGAAACAAATTAATGTGAGCTTGCTCCATTACTATTCTCTCACTAGCGTGTAGTGCGTCTTTTGTGGATTATTTTAACAGCAAAAGTCACACACAGGAACACTCGCTGGAGAGATCAGCTTCCATCTGGGTTAACCCAAGAGTTTTTTCCCCTCAAATTTCCTCCAGCGGCCACTCAACAGCTTCCCTCCCTGTAAAAATGTTTGCTCAAAACCATTTGACATGCAGCTAAACAGCCCAATCTGAACGCATCAAATTTCCCTGGTCAAAAAGGGCAGGAGCAGGGCAGGGCTTAGTACACACTTCCTATCCTGCTTCTGCAGATTTCCCCAAGAGCTGCCCCACAGCGCGCTGCGGCATCAGAGCTGCTATCCAGAAATCTCACCCCGGTCTCTGGGATGCCTCCCGGTGTCGGGGCACGGCCGTTCCATGTGGCCAGGAGTTTCCCTGGACAGCTTGAGCCGGCCCAGGGTAGAGAAGGTCAAGCTTCAACCATCCACAAAGCATCAAGCGTGTTTCAGCAAGAAGGGCAAATTAACCGAACTTCCTGCATGCCAGGGGCTGCAGCGAGCCCGGCACAGAGCAGCTTCCCCGGGCATCAAAAGCCTGGCACGGCACCGCGCCATCCACCCGGCCGGGGAATTCTCCGCTTCAGCCTCAAATTAACCACCGCTGTGTTTCCCAATCAGACATCTAAAGCTACGCGCCCTTCAGAGAGTCTCCTATCACAGCCGGATCGCCAGCCCGCTCCTCCCTGCAGACACCCTGCTCCCAAAGCTCTTTGATGTTGGCACCCCTGGCCCCTCCTTGGCAGCCGGGCTGGCAGAGGTGCAGCCACTCAGCACTTCTGGGGAGCAGGGCCAGCTGCTGACTTTGGGGACATTGTGGCAAGGCAGGACAGGCAAAGCTCTGCTCGACAGCACCCCAAAACCGCAGCAGTGTCCAGCTCGGAGGCTGGTGAAACGGCTCGAGCCACCCTTGCTGCCCACCTCCCCGGGGCAGCTGTGCTGCCTGGAGACATCTGGCCAGGAGGGCTTCACAAAGGTCCCTTTGGGAATGCCAAGATCCCACCCAACAGCAGGGAGCTGCTGGAGGGGCTGAATGGAGCAGACACCCAAACTGCACCAGAGTCTCCCTTTGGGCAGCTGAGCCCCAGGAATAAACCACCACCAACGTGTCTTCTCAGTGACGTACAGCAAAAGCCTTCCAGGGCGTACGTCTGCAGACACACATTCGTCTAAGCAGCTTAAGAGAACAGCATTGACTGTCTGCTCTCAGGCTGCTTCAATCGGAGCAGCAAGACAACAACCTTCAGCTCAGGTAGTGACTTCTTAATTGGAGACAGATCAGCAAAAGCGGCTTTGACTACCCGGAGACACGTGCAGCAACAAGAAAATCATCCAGAGAAATAGTAGCAGACTACCACCAGAAAAATACATAACACAAAACTACAGAAACCCCTCCTTTTGGGTCTCTGGAAGCAAACACAATTTATTGCAAGAAACATTACGGTGTTAAGAAAAAGAAATTGAGATGACAGTACCTGATCCTCCAAACTGAGTGCTTGCTAGGGTCGTGGGTCTGTTTTTTCCATTAGCCACTGGCAGGGGAAACATCTAGAAAAACAAGAAGATGAGAGGGAAGGGAAGAGAAAAGAGATTTCAGTATGTTAGTTTTACTGTGCTGCTGCAAAGGGGGTCAGATTGGGCAGGAGGGGGGGAGGAAAGGGGGAAGAGAAGCACTTTATTGATGCAAAAAACTTTCCTCTCCTTGTGTCCCTGCTACATAGATCAGCTGCAGGAGGGACAGGAGAGCAGCGCAGCTGTGCGCTAATATACACACACATTCCTACGTGCATAAACTTCTCCTGTGTACACAGCGTGTCTGGTTCCTTAGGTGCAACTGAAAACCATCCAAGAAGCATCATTGCTGTGGTCAAAAGCAACAGTTTCTTCCCTAACTTATTCACCGAGGCCCAGACGAGAGTGTGCCCATGGGGCCATGGAGAAAGGCCGATGCCATTCATAAAAGGAGGAGAACGACAGCACCCCACCGAGACTGCAGCACCCAGCAAAGCTCGTTTTATCCCTCAACACCCCAGCACCCGCAGTGGTCTGGGTCTCATCCCACGTCTCCCACACTCCCAGGCCCGTCTCCAGCAACGTGCAGTGCCTGGGGAAGACATGGGCTGCCCGCAGGCTCCAGCTGGCACAGGCAGAGATGACTAAGCCACACGGTCCGGCGATGCTCGACCTCGGCGCGGGAAGCCTTACGCCAGCTCTCAGAGGGACAAACCCTCCAGCCTCGTGGAGCAGCTCCCACCCCTGGTCCTTTGGGGGCTTCAGCAGCGCTGTGAGCTAACACAGCCCTGGGGTCCGGTGGCAGAAGCTGCGCCAAGGGCAAAGGTATTTAACTCACGATCAGAAAGATTAACGTATTGTACAGTATCGGTCATTCTGGCTACTTGTTTGCTATACTGCTGCTGCTTCAGTATCACAGCTAATCTTCTCCTGCCAGGGAGCTTCCTCAAAAATACTGCATACCTCGTCAGCTAACCTGTATAAATATTTTTAATATAAGTTGGGAGGGTTTCAGAAGTTGTTATTTAAAAATTTATATGCACCTGCGTGCAGCAGAAAAGAAAACTAATTCTCCTCCACACAAATGGAGCTGCAGCCAATAAAACAACTGGTGGGAAAACGCTTAGTGAATTAACATTTTAATACCTTTTTACTACTCAACTCAAGATACTTTCACCACCAAGTCATTTGAATTTTTATTATTTTTAGCTTTGCAATGTCTGAGTAACTCAAAAGTTTAATGCTTTGAAGATTAAACAATGTAATGGCACAAGAGCCTACAGAAATGCAGCATTTCATGCCCTGACATAGCTGATGTCTGGCTGTGGTCAGAAACATTCCTTTGCACAAAACCGTCTGCCCAGCTTTGTTTTTACAAATGCTGGGGAGGAAAAAAAAAAAAAAAAGTTAAATGTGGTAGAGATGCAAAGAGAGCAGTTAAGAAACCAACTGCCATTCAAAAAAAGAACACAAATTTGGGATCATATATATATATATGCACACACGCACATCACGTATATGTTATATACATGTATTTAAATAAAGGTGTAAACAGTATTTAAGTATGCAGCCCGCGTGTGGACAACCACTCCTGCCAGCAGCCAGCCTGCAGACACCTGCCTTCCTACGGCTTCGCCCCCGGCCGTAACCCCACTCTCCCTACACCCTCCTACATGCAGCCTTGCCGTGAGAACCGCTGGACGTGCACCACTGGGGGGGCTCCCGCTGCAACCCCCCCAGGCGGCTGCTGCCCACCCAGGGTGGGCTCCAGAGTCACTTGGGGTGGGCCGGCAGCCCCACCATCGAATACGCCTTGTTTCCTCAGGAAGTCGGGCTAGAAAACAAAAACAAACCCTAATGACACCAAAGACTTGCAGCCTACCTTCCTCTGCAATGCTATGGGTTTTTCCTGCCCCCCCCACCCCCCGCCCCTTGCACGGCAGTGTTGTTTTCTGCAAAGATCTCCAAAATTATTAAAAATGGAATTTACATGGCTGATCCCACCCGGCCTGCGCTCACTCCCTCCTCTTAAGGTAGGGAAGAAGATTAAGTGAAGTGGTTAGAAACCCCCTTTCCAAGTGGCAAGAGGCAGTTGGGCATGTGCGAGCAGGGGGGGATGGGATGCATGAACAGAATGGTACCGAGCAGCAAAAAGCAACCAAAAAAAAAAAAAAAAAAAGCACTGCTGGCTCTTTTTCATGAGCTTTTCTGCTTAATACTTGCTGATGCTGAAAAACCCAAGGTTTGAGTGGCAAACACGAGTGGAGAAAATGAACAGCCTTGTTCCATTGTGCAACGAGCCCTTTCTACTTCTGCAGAAGAGGTGGTCACCCCCGCCGCCACGCTCGGCAATCCCCAGCACGCCCCCACACCCGGCCCCGCCGGGGATGCCCTCCCCACCTCTCTCCTTCGCCCGCCTCCGCCTGCTTCGAGAGATATTTCGAGACTGATGCAACACCTTCCTGCTCTCCCTCCCCAAGGGATTAAGGAATCACGGACCCCTTTCCACACCGAGGTGAGCGGGGATGCTAAAGCAGGGTGATGCCGGAGAGGGGGGAACCCCGGGTTACCCCTCGCCTCAATACATGCTCCAAATACACTTATCGCTTGCCGACTCCAGGAAGTGTTTTGGTTTTTTTTTTTTCGTGCTGCCAGCTTGTTTTTCCACTGCAGTGTGGGCTGAAGCCGACCGGGTACGCTGCCTCGAGGAGCCCGGCGCAAGTCATACGTGAAGTGCCGGCTGCCTTTGCTGGTGTATGTCACTCACAGGCAAAGTTCACCCACCCACTGCGAATTTCCTTTCTGCTTTAAAAATAAACGGGGGGGGGGGGGAGGGGGGAGACGAACCAGAGCTGGCACGTACCCGAGGGACCCGGGCATCGAGGAGGGACCTAGGCACGAGCGTCTGAGGAACTGTAATTGGGTCATTACTTGGCCTTTGTTGGATTTGAATAATGTAGATTTAAACGGTTATGTAAAATCCCCCATCTTAAGTCGCTGTATTTGGTTTCTCAACTCCTATCTCCAGCCTCCCTGACAGCTGACAACAACTTCTGCGTACCCTCGTAGCTCAATTTCCACCCCTCCCAAAGAATTTATTCTCCCTCCATTTCTCCCAGGTTAAAACATGCAAATCCAGCACATGGGAAGATCCAAATGCCCGCACCCGCCACCGGGGAGGGTATAGCCAAGAGACCTCACACTTTCAACAGTGAACTCGTAAGCAAGAAAGGGAATTTGCCAGACACAAGTAACAATATCAAGCAGCATTTCATTTATTGTGTACTTCTACCAGCGCATCAGTGTTTTCAAATTAAATAGCTGTTTTCACTTCCTCCGCTCTTCCACCTTACGAACTCCAGGCTGAACCAACCTCAGGCCTGAACTCAAAACCTAAAATCTATTTTGCAGCGTAGAAAGTATCCAGCTGTTAATTCAGGGAGAAGAGGGAATTCGACTCAATAAACATTGCCAGCAGGATATTTTATACGTGTTCATTTAAGACAGACCTTCCTGACTACAGCCCTAAACGTCCACTGCGGCGTAAAGTCAAACTTTACAACTGCTTCACTCCAAACAAAAGCGAGAGTTTTATCATGGAAACACAGGCGCTGCGCGTTGGCCGGAGCAGGGCGCAGGGCACAGCTTCAGCATCCTCCGGCATGTCAGAAGCAGCAGCGGCGAGGGCAGAAGGAGCTTGCTCGAGCCCTGCTCGCTGGTAAGAGTTTGGCTTTCACCCCCAGTTCGATGGCTGGAGCCACGAGGGCTGGCACGCAACGAGAGCAGTCACTTGCGGAGAAATCAGACGGCAGGTCCTATGTGACTGCTCAAGCCCCTGCCCACCCTGCAACGTCTCATCAAGCTAGAAACCCACCCTGACAACTAGCATCCCCGCAGCATATGGTTAATACTCTGCTAATAATCATGGCTGTTAACAGCATTTCACTTCTGCCAGAGACCTAGGCTGGCACGCAGCCGCCTGCCTCTATCTAGCTTGGCAGGCGCGCTCTGCGGCACGGACAGGCCCCCAACCCCGTCTGCGTGCCCACCCGGGCTGCTCCATCCCAGCTCTCCCCGTGCCGCGGGGTGCGCCTGCCCTCCGAGCACCCCAGCCCGGCCAGGGTACCTGCCCACACCTTCCCACAGCGCACCAACGCCAGCAGCATGGCACGGCCAAGACGCCGCCCGGGATAACCACGGCGAGTCCTTGCGGCCGAGCATCTCCCGACGGCGCAGACCGAGGGCAGCTCCTGCCGTACGCAGCCTGTGCCCGTCAGGCCGAGCTGCAAAGCCTGGCAACCGCGGGCCAAAGGATAACGCACCAAAACCCAAGCCTAATAAATAGGTTAAGCCGGCAACTCGAATCTATAGGCAGGATGCTTTCTTGAAAGCTCTCCTCCAGATTTGCAAGCCTGTCCTGGACTACTGCCAGGGAGCGGTGGTGAAAGAAAGCTTACAAATTACCTGTACTTTGGGGCAATTATAAAAGGCAATTTGTTCAGAGGTAGAGGTAAGCACACTGCCGTGCACACCCCAAAGCAGCGATCAGACTACATAGCTGGGTGTTTGGCTCCGGCTCACTTAGACGCACGTTACAGATCCCTTTGATTTTCGCGCTTATTGGCAAATTACATTGGCACAAAGCTTTGGGCGAGTGCTTTACCGCTCAATAACTACCCAATGTATTTATTTATTAAAGACGGCGCAAGTCTTTCTTTTCAGGACTGTAAGCCCGATTTATAGCATCTCACACAACCCTGCCATTTACTGACCCCACGAACTCACTTCTGACTACGCAACCCCATTAGGGACAGACCTTCGAATTCACTCACTGCACAGCAAAACACAGCGCAGAGCTGGACCACAGACTACTGGGTTTGAACATATTTTCCCTAGAAAAAAGGAATTGAAATACTGATCTGAAGCAAATGCTTCCAGCTGCTCCGAATCTCTCTCTCTCTCTCTAGTCCTCCCTCCCACCTACTCTCCTGGAGAGGATTAGTGGACCAATGCTCCACTCCTGCTTATTCAAAGAAAAATATAAATATACTTGAAAGAGCGAGCTTTGTGGACAAAAAGCCTGCATCCCAACGACACAGCGAGAGCAACCCACGGAGCAGTCTCTCTGACAGACCCACACTGTGCACAACAAGCTCGCAATGCCGGGGTGAAGACCGTCTACTAGCTAGGAAGCTTTCCATTTTAGCTATTCATCCTTCAGGAGAGATGTTAATATTCCCTTTATGCAAACTCAGGAGAAGGGTGTGCATGTGCGGAGATGAGGGTTTGTGAAACAGATCTGGCTCAAATCCAGACTGCGTCGGAGCCCATCGGCTAACTTATCCTGGAGGGAACGTCTTCGAATCATTTGCTGGCAAATGACATTTGCAGGCCCTGATCCTGCAAGCAGCCGCCCCCGGTGCCGCTGCTGAACGCATGAGCCTTACGCCAACACAGAACAAGTTCTGGTCATTCCCAGGTTTACACCAGCGTAAGAGCGTTGGAATTGAACCCAAATTCAACCGTTACGTGTAGATTAATCTCCAAGGACAGAAACATTCGTGTACAGAGGGAACAGGTCAGGACCCCTCCAGGGAATACAGCTCTGAGCATGCAAATGAGGATGGTTCGTTAAATTTGAAAATAAGATCTTGGGGTTTTTTTAAAGCTCTAAACGGTGAGTGGGATTTGATTTTTTTTCTAAGGGGGAGAAAAAGCAAAGTGGGAGACACTGCAGCCCTGGCCAGGGAGCAGATTATGGGTTACTGACCAAAAGTGCAGTTCAAAACCTGGCACTCTCCAGTGCGGGAGCTGGAAAGCTCCAGGGCTCCTGCCAACCCGCAGGACCTCTGAGACGAGAGAGGGACAAAGAACCACGCACCGCTCCCCAGCGAGCCCTGAACATATTCCTGTTTTTAAATGCATACCGTTGCTGCAGTCCCCCTACCAACTGTAAAACATACTACTGTAAAAATACATTGCTGGCAATTTAACAGAATCAGTCTCCCAACAGAAGCATGAAACTGGGAGAACTGGGCCTCTCCTCCCGCAGCACTGCTCTTCGGGGGACTGAGAGACCCCACCACCGACCCCCCCCTCCAGTGCGGAGCCCTGCCGGGACAGGTACAAGCCCCAGCTGTATAAAAAGTTTTATTTCCCATTGCTAAACCTCGGCGCTCGGGTGCGGAAAAGCAGCCGAGCCTCAGCACTTCCCACGGGCGTAACAGGTACCAGGACAGCGGGTGCCCCTAGTTCTGCCACCGCTTTTCCCCCCTTTACTCCCTTCTTCTCCAAGGGGCGAGAAAATCAGCCCAGTGGGGCTGTGGGCTGGGTGACCCAGGACAGCCCATAGCCCACAGCCGCGACGCTCATGGTTATTCCTCCTCGTGGAGCTGTTTTTTCTATCTTCGCAGCACGTTTGCTTATCTAAAAAGCAAGACGCACGCTCCAAGTGCCATGAGGGTGCAGCACACAACAGAGGAACCCAACAGAAAGTTATTTTCCTTTGAACACAAGCTCTTCCCTTCACAAGTCACCTGCCAACGACAGCCAGCACCGGTGTGGCAAGTGCAGAGTGTACGCTGTGTGGCACATCGCCAACCCCGGATGGCAGCACAGACGGACGTGCCGGGGACTAACCCTCACTCTGCTACGACTAGAAGGGACTTCTCCCCCCGAGCTGTGCGCACCCTTCCGAGGGAATTCTTAGGTCCTGTTTCTTTGAAAATAAACAGCTCCTAAATCCAGCTAAAGGTTTCCAGGATACAGAAGAGCAGAGCGTGGGGAACACAAGTGTCCAACTCCTGCAAAAATAATGCGCCGGAGAGCTTGGACACATTTCAAACTGTGACAAAATAACCTGTGGGAGCAAAAGTTTAATAGTCTGGATCTGGGGAGAGGAAAAAAGCCTGATTAATCAGCTACTGAAGTTACATCTTTGCATGGCTTCAGACACAGTCACCCAGCCCATTTCACGGTAAGCATTTAAACAGAGAACACACAACTCCGTTACATTTCCCATCCGAAAAAAAAACCCAACCCACCTCCCTGTGCTCCCTGCAAGGAAACAATACACGTTTGAGGGGAAGGGGGGGGGGGGAGAGGAGGGGCAGAGGCTTTGCTTTAACTTGAAAATAAACAAGTTGCAGCACATGTGCATGCACACAAACACAGCACATCTGAAACCCATCATGTCCAATTTACAGGCTCACATTTCCTCCCTTCTGCAGCTCCAAAACACTGCACACAAGCAAAGCCCCGGGGCCTTTAAAGCCCCCCGGCCGCGCTCGCTTACCATACTGAAGTCCAGCAGGTCACTGAGCTCTTTGTCTGTCCCAACTGCAGCCATTCTCTGCTGCTGCTGATTCATACTCCCACAGACTCAACAGTGGCAGTCCTAGAGAAAGCGAGGGGGAGGGGAAAGAGATATTTTAATGACTAGAGCAAACTACCCACCCCGTTGATGAATATTTTAAAAAGACAGAGCGAGAGAGAGAAAGGGTCGAGAAAAGAAAAATCCTTTGCGCGTCTCCAGCATCCAACTCCTCCGCTGAGAGCACAGTCGGAGTCCTCACATAGCACCCAGAGGCAGGAACAAGCGCTCTATTGACCAGACACACTTGTATGTTAGTTTTTTGCTGCCAATTCCACTAGTTCAGGCCAATTCTGTTCCTGGCGTGTGGCGAATGAAGGAAAAAAAAAAAAAAAAAAAAAAAAGAGTCAACTCATTTATCAAAGGGTTCAGGCAAGTTATCACTCAGGCGCTTGTCTGGCTCGGCTCGCCCCCTCTCCTTCCCCCACACTCGCTCCCCGCAGGAGGCTCTCTTGTCCTTGCCTAGTTTTGTTTAAAAAAAGAAGAAGAAAAAAAAAAAAAAGGTCTGATCGTACGCCTCTTTCCTTCGGGTTGCCGAGCACCTGCAGCTGCTTTTTCAGGGGCTGAATTTGGGGATGCCCAGCCAGGCCATACCCGGTGAGAACTGAACCTCTCCGCTCCCAAAAGGGAATGGGGAAAAAAAATTTTGTTTTTGGAGGGTTTTGCAAAAATAAAGCCCTCTAGGCAACCTTGCAAGATAGGTAAATATTATTCTTCCTAATTTTACAGATTATTTTTTTTAAAGGGAGATTGATCTTCTTGGCCAGCTCGCTATGATAGAAAAATATTTCTTTGGGAGGGAGGAAGAGAGGCCTGGGATGAGATAAAAGATTCCTTTTTTTTTTTTTTTTTTTTTTTTAGGAACTCATTCATGGTTACAAAGGGCAGCTGGCCAATAAATTTAACTCATTAATCATAAGGTTAAAAAAAAAAAAAAAAAAAGAAGAAAACTCCATGTGATCCAAAGCGTTTGTAGGCTGTGCCGGCCCAGCCACCACATTTCAATGAAGTTTTAAAAAAAAAAAAAAAAAAAGCTGAAATCAGCCCAGCATGTAAAAACCCTTCGCCACTATAAAAAACAGCCAGGGGATTTTTTTTTTTCCTTTCTTTTCTTTAAAAAGCCTTTTCTTTAAGTGTCATCAATGCATCTGGTCAGTATTTTTGAAGCAACTTTACCGACCCACTGCCCCGGTGTCTCGACCGCCCCGATGGGGTCGGGGGAGGCGAGCTCGTCCCCGTTAGACCCCGGAGAAACCCCCGCGCCCCCGGTCACTGCCGAGGAGGGGGGGGGGGGGGGGGCAGATGCAGCCCCCCCAAACCCCGAATCCCCCCGAGGCGACCGGCAGCCCTCGCCAAGAAAGATCGCGGACAACTTGAACAATACGTGCCCGCCACCCCAAATTCAGTCCGGGCTTTTATTTTTATTCCCCCCCCCCCCACACACACACCCCCCCCTCCTATTTTTAACTCCACACCAGCCCCCGGGAAGCCAGCGCCCTGCCCCGGCCCGGGAAGGGCTTTATCCGCCCCGGCAGCACAAAGGCCGAGCAAAACTTGACCCGGCAGGAACAAGGGGCGGCCGGGGGGCCCCGCCGATGCCGGGCTAACGCGCAGCAGATGTCCGCCTCTCCCCCCGGCCCGCTCGGGTTTCCTCCAGCGGGGCCCGGCGGCACCTTCTCGCCTCGGACAAAGGCTCGGGCGCCCCGAGCCGCTCCGTCTCCGCCTGCTTCAACTCCTGGCGCGGCCCGTGCAGCCCGGCCGCTCCGGGACACGCGCGGGCCCGGCCAGGTCGGACCGGGCCCAGCTAGGCCGGACCGGGCCGGACCAGGCCGAAGCGGGCCCAGCCAGGCCGGACCGGGCCTCGCTCGCCCCTTGCCAGGCCTGGGGTCCCGCCGGCAGGCGGGTAAGCGGGCTGCCCGGCACCCCGCTGCGGGGAAGTGGGTCACTGCCTTCCACCCGGGTCCCCCGTGCCGTGGGGAGGGGGTCACAGCGGGCTGCCCCCGCCCGGAGCGGAGGGAGGAGGACGAAGCGGGCCCCCGCAGTCCCTCCCTGCCACGGGCAAGGGGGTGGAAGCGGGCTGCCCCTCACGCCACGGCGGGAGGCCGAAGCAGCGCCCCCCCCCCCCCCGCGCCTCCGTCGGGTCCCCCAACTTTTGCAGCGCCCCGAACCGGAGCCGTGTGCCCCGACCCGGGAAGGGGGACAGGGAACCCCCGGCGGCGGCTGCGCCCCGGCCCGGGGGTGGTGAAGGAGTGGGGAGGGGGGGGGAACACGGACCCGGCTGAAGTTCGCAGCAGGACGGGGTACCGGCCCCCCCCAGCGGGGAAGGGGGAACACCCCCCCCCCCCCTTCAAGAGGCCCCCGCACGCGTGGGGACCCCCCAGCACGCCCCGTCCGCTGCCCGCCCCCCCCTTTCCCCCGGCCCCGGCAAACTTTGCCGAGAGCCGGCGGCGCCGGGGACAATAGAGCCGAGCCCCGTCCCGTCCCGCCGCCGCCGGCCCGGGGCAG
Source organism: Aptenodytes patagonicus (assembly GCF_965638725.1). Lineage (NCBI taxonomy): Eukaryota > Metazoa > Chordata > Aves > Sphenisciformes > Spheniscidae > Aptenodytes > Aptenodytes patagonicus. The sequence goes on from NC_134973.1 coordinate 1,300,277, forward strand.
CCCCCGGCGGAGGTGGGGGGCCGGCGCCCGAAGTCCCGCAGCGGCTCCGGATACGGGGGGGGGGGGGGGAGGAGAGCTGCGCCGGGACCTCCAGCGCCCGCAGCACCGGGGGAGCGCGTCCGTATTTCATGATTTTGTTTGGTTTTATTATAATTATTATTATTTTTTTTTTTACCTGTTCCGGGGCAGGCGCGCACCCCCCGTGCGTGCGCGGGGGAGGGGAAGCGCATGAAGGTCCCGCGGGCGCGGAGGGCCGGGGGCGCGGCGGCGGCGGCGGGCGGGCGGGCGGCGGCCGCGGCGCCCAGGGCCGGCGGGCGGCGGCGGCGCCTATTGTTCTCGCGCCGCCGGCGGATACAATGTAGCGAAGCGGCGCGATCGCCCCGCACCGGGCGGCGCGTGCGCCCCGGCCCGCCCCCCCACCCCCCCCCACCCCACCCCCCGCCCCGGGTCCTAACGCTGCTGCTGCTGCTGCTGCCGCCGCCGCGGCCGCTCCGCCTCCCGCTGCTGCTGCTGCTGCTGCGCCCGCCGGCCCCGCTGCCTCCGCATGGTCCCCCCGCGGCGGCGGCGGCGGCGGCGGCGCGAGACGCGGCGGCCCCCCCCTCCCCCCCGCACACACCCCCCGCCTGCCCTCCTGACGCCCCGCCCCTGCGCGGCGGGACACCTCCCCCCCTCCCCCCCGCCGTATCCCTCCGCCTCCCGCACGGGCAGCAGGTGATGGGGGGAGCACTGACCCCCAAACACACCCTGCTGCCGTGGGGGGAAGCGGGGCGGCAGCTGTTGAGGCGGGACGGGCCCCGACGCCAATGCGGGGGGGGGGGGAGGGGGCGGGGCGGAAGCCCCCCACTCCGAATGGGGAACTATGTTTCCTGGCGGAGGAGGACGGGCGTACGCAGTACCGGGGGCGGGGCGGGAGGGCCCGTGACGACACGGGAGCTCCGGGAGATGGACTGATAAGGCCGCGGTCCAACGGGAGGGTCCCACCGCTCCGAGTGGCAGACGGCGCGGCCAACCAGAGCGCGCCCTGTCCTGGTCCCCGCCCACCGAGCGCGGCGGGCGGAGCGCAGCGGGGGCCAGGGGCGGCGCTGGTTCACGTCGCCGCCCGCAGCTCCCCCCCTCCTCCCCCCCCCCCCCCCCCGCTTCGCCGACGGGGCCCCCACGGGGGTCGGGCGGGCAGGGCCGTGCAGGCCGTGGGCCCGCCCCGGGGTGGGGGTCCCGCCGCGGAGGCCGGCGGTGCTCCGGAAGCCGCCGCCCGGCAGCGGCCGCCCCACAGCTGGACACCCCCGCGGTGCCCCGCCGTGGGGTAGCTTCGCCTGGGGCAGCCCCACGCGTGGAGCCGGAGAGGCCCGGCGGGAGCCGCCCTGGCGCTGCACGGGGGCCGCGGCCTGGCCCCGCCGCCCCCTCGGGGTGCCCCGGGCACCCTCCGCGCTGCTGGGGACGTCGGGTCCCCCGCCGCAGGGGCAGCCCCACCGCCCCCGGGCCGGGCCCAGCAGCCGCGGGGTCAGCCGGGGAGCACCGCGGGGCCTGCAGCCGGGGACGCCTGCCCGCAGAGCCGGCACTCCTGCCCACCAGCAGCCTCAGCCAGACCCCCGCAGCGCAGCGGGCGTTCTGATGTAAAGTCCGTATTTTGTGTCCCGATCTTTACATCTTTCCGCCCGGTTTAACTTTGCAGCTGCGTGCCGGCACTTAGAAGCCGCTCGGCGGGTGCTTTGTATCAAAGGTGCCGACTGGCCAGCCCTGGCACCTTGTGTAACGTGCGGTGTGTCCGCCCGGGTCACCGGGGGCGAGGGAGGGTGCCGCTCGGCAGGATCTTTCCCTGGTGCCCAGGGAGCTGCTTGCCCCGCGAGGGCCGCTCGCTTGTTCGGTGGCTTTTTAAAACGCCACCCGGGGAGAAGGGAGCCGGGTTCGGGGGAGCGGGGGCTCTCCTCAGCCCGATGCCGCTTCCCTGCTCCGGGTCACGCTGCGGTGGAGAGCTGGCGCTTTGCCCCCAGTTCAGTCGATGCGGGCAGGGGCAGAAGCATGTGGCTGCTGTGGGTGCGGGCAGGGGGTTGCCTCATCTCATCCAGTCCACACCGGCACCGGACGGAGGGATGGAGGAGGAGCTGGGGCCCCTGCCCGCCCTGCAGCGGGCGCTCTCCTCAGCGAAGGCCTGCTGCTCCTGCCCTGCCCGGTTGGCTTCAAAGCCGCCGGTCAGCAAGGCTGCTTTCATTTTCACTTTCCCTAACCCCCTTCTGCAGCCGGGGTCCTGGGCCAGCTGTCACCTGGACCTTCGGGCCATTTGGCTTGGTGGTTTTGTTTTTTTAAAGCGGAAAGAATTGCCTGCATTTAAACGGGGTTGGTTACCAAAGTCATCTCCTGTCATCAGGGATGGATCTTCCCGGGGGTGAGAATGGCCCCCACCCCAATTCGGCAAGGACGGGGATGTATCTGGGCTGGCAGCGAGGTGCCGGTTGTGATGGTGGCGGTCCGAGGCGCGCCAAGGGGGAACCGCCAGCCGCCATGCTCGCACGCAGCCATCTGCGTCCCTCCGAGAGGAGTGTACTCCCCTGGGAGGTGGGATTCAGCTGCCCCGGGCACATCCCACACCGATCCCACGTGTGGCGCGGCGGGCTGAGCATCGCTCTCGGCCCTGCCGCTTCCCCGCAGGCAGCCAGCCCTGGGCAATGAGCCCGGCTGGGGGAAACGCTGCCTGGGCTAGGGGTGGAAAGGTGTGCAGGGCCGGCCATGGTGTGCAACTGTTTTTGGGAATCAGCGCGGGGCTGAGCCCTGGGCTAACGGGATGGCGGAGATGCAACCCCCTGCCCGCTCCCCCTGCTCCCAAAGGAAGGGGAGCGCTGCCTTGTTGTGCTGCCGCTGTGTAAAAGGAGGCCATTCGCCTTTTCTCCGGCATTTTCTCCGTGCCCAATGGCCCCTCAGGCTGCTGTCGCCCCGCAGCACCCAGAGCCCGGCTGCTCTCCCCCATGGCGAGGCGCAGGGCCTCCCGCCAGCATCGCCCCTCTTCCTCCGCTCCCCTTCTGCCTTCCGCTCTTGGGAATGACGAGGAGAAGATGAAACATTTCCCTAACACAATTATATTGTAATTTTGCGTGTGTGGCCATAATTTCCCTGTCAGCAATTGTAATTAAACCTCAGAGCCTAGCTATCCTGCCGCTGGTGGCTGTGCAAAACCATGTGATGGAGAGCCGGGGCAGGCAGGAGTCGGCGTGAGCCTCGCCGGCTTTCCCCGGGCATCTGCCGCCGGGACAGTGGGGGGTGAAAGCGGTGGGGAGATTTTCCTGCTCCGAGCTGTTTTGGTCACCATGTGTCTTTGCATATGTTGAAAATAGAATTTGCCTTTGAAGGCTCCTCCTTCCTGGTGGCAGC